>NC_092726.1:28203907-28503907 GCF_047496885.1 Scyliorhinus torazame
CCCTTCCTGCTGGAATTGCCCGCCCCGCCGGTTATGACAGAAGCCCGCCCATCATCTTTTGACTCAGCACTTTATATGTAGTCTTCTGGATCATAACCTCTGCCTCCATTTTAGGCTGTGCTTCATTTTCTTGTTTCGTAGAGTTTACAGTGCAGAAGGAGGCCATTCGGCCCATCGAATCTGCTCCGACCCTTGGAAAGGGCACCCAACTTCAGCCCACACCTCCACCCTATCCCCGTAACCCCTTACCTTTTTGGACACTGAGGGGCAATTGACTATGGCCCAATCGACCGAACGTTGCACATCTTCCCCGTGTCTGCACGTTCTCCCCCGTGTCTGCGCGGATTTCCTCCGGGTGCTCCGGTTTCCTCCCACAGTCCAAAGACGTGCAGGTGAGGTGGATTGGCCATGACCAATTGCCCTTCGTGACCCAAAAGGTTAGATGGGGTTACGGGGATAGGGTGGACGTGAGGGCTTAAGTGGGTTGGTGCAGACTCGATGGGCCGAATGGCCTCCTTCTGCACTGTATGTTCTAAGAGCAATGGCTCGGTTTAGGGAAATTTCTCTAAATTTCTTTAAATTCTATGACAGGCACCGACATTGAAAAATGTTTGTTCAGACAGGAAATGGCAATTTAGATGACCGCAAATGTGTTTTAAAACTCTGAAAGACTGAGGAAGTGAGAAGCTTTTACAAATTGAGGTCCTGGAAGATAATGAGTTAAAGCAGAACCTCGACAATTGATGTCAACGGTGATGCAATGTAACTCATATTTCTCAGCATTTTAATTGCATGAAGACTTTTTTATTCTCCCTCCTTCTCACGTTGCCTGAATGCTAAAATCCATGGGTATCATTCACTTATCGTGCCTCGGCAAGTGACAATCCTTTTGAGGAAGGTGACCATACAACGAAGACAGTCAGAAGACCTATTCCTGGAAGGGTGCATCGCAGCTCGATCTGAGGCTCTTTTCCCGATCCTAACGCAGTGGCATTAACGTCACTCGAAGCCCATTGTGCTTCCCGAAAATCAACTAACCAAGGACAAAGAGGCTGGAACATCGAGCCTTCTTTCTATTGCTGAGCTACAATTTTTAATTAGATCTCTACCACACTCATTTGTTCTATGTTCTATTTGTTTGGTTCACTGTTAGTTACTTATCCTGTTCACATGCATTCTATCTATGGGGCAGCACGGTGGGTCGTACTGTTGCCTCACAGCTCCAGGGTCCCAGGTTCGATTCCCGGCTTGGATCACTGTCTGTGCGCAGTCTACACATTCTCCCGTGTCTGCTTGGGATTCCTCCGGGTGCTCCAGTTTCCTCCCACAAGTCCCGAAAGACATCTAGAACATAGAACATAGAACATTACAGCGCAGTACAGGCCCTTCGGCCCTCGATGTTGCGCCGACCTGTGAAACCACTCTAAAGCCCATCTACACTATTCCCTTATTGTCCATATGTCTATCCAATGACAGAGAACATAGACCATTACAATAGAACATTATCTGTTAGGTAATTTGGACATTCTGAATTCTCCCTCAGTGTACCCCAACAGGTGCCGGAGTGTGGCGACTAGGGGCTTTTCACAGTAACCTCACTGCAGTGTTAATGCAAGCCTACTTGTGACAATAAAGATTATTAAAAATGATACAGGAACCCTGTATAATCTCAAACGGTACAGGAACAAAATAAATAGCAATACAACAAAAACTGGCTGCATAGAAACTTTTTTTGTGCCTTGGTAGTTGAATTTCACGCTCCTTCAGATCAAAATGTTTGGCGTTACAAAAATAACACTGACTCACGCAGAATTCTGAAGCCTTGATTGCACCCAGGACTCTTTCTACTTGTTCTTTTTTAACCTTTGGTCCTCAAGCACCGATTTTCTCAGTAACCTATTAATGCCGATCTGAAAAAATATTTGTGAGGAAATACCGGTTTTTAAAAAAATAAAACCACAATTTATATGCTTTCATTTAAAAAAGTGTCAGTTGTAGAGAGGATAATTTATCACCTTGCTGTTGGCAGGTGCAATGGAGTTCTGCAGAGTGGAAACTATTTTATTCTGTAATAACTAGAGCCCTGAGTGGAGGCGGAGACGAAGGAATAATTGGAAATAAAACTTCATGATGCAGAAAATAAAAAGGAGATTAAACAGATGTGCATGTTTTAAGGATCATTGATTTTGTCCTTTTCCAAATCACTGTATTTTAAGACAAGCCTCCTGTTCATTCACATTAACTTAAAGCTGTACCACTTCAGAGCAGCAATAACCACTAATACACTGATTATAGAGTGCTTGCTGTGGACGTTAAACACGGTATATTTGAAAATGTATTCATTTTATTTTAATTTCATGTAACACGCAAACTTATCTTTGTCCCCCACAAGGAATCAACAACAGACTTACTATTTAAGACAAAACAAATCAAATGAAAATCACAGACAAGTCCAAACTGATATCGCGACTGAAAGCGGCAAGCGAGGGAAAACGGAAAGCTTAGATTGCCTTTGTCGGGCATTGGGTCAGACGCTGTGTGAAATTCCATCAGGCAATCAAATTGAAAGCGTAGCCATGTTGCCTGACAAAGAATGAAAACAAAGGAATTGTATTAATTCTAAGGAATACAGATTGATTCCAAATCAAGGTACGAAATACCGCAGCCCCGCTCGCTATCAAGTCCAGGAGATTAATGGAAGCATCAGGAGTAACTCACCAACCTATCCTCTCAGTATCTCCCATGGCACATCGAGGAAACCCTCCAAACAATGAGGGGAGAATGGATTTGAAATTGGGCGAGAACGTTTAACATTCTATTTGGAGGTGAGAGAAGAATGGTACACGACAGTCATTCCAAAGGGACGTCTCTTTTGCTAAAATGCCTCCTATCAAATCAAAGCCTTTTATAGACAAGGATTGACGATCAGATAAGATCATTTGCCCTTTGATGGGTGCAGCTAGTGACCAGAGAGTAGGTAAAGGAAGATGAGCTGAGCTTGCAATTGTATAATTACTAAACCAGCTCCCCATCTCTATTTTTAAATGATGTCAGAGATGAAGGGCGCAGTTTTTGCACCGCGTCACGCCCGGGGTGAATTTGGATTTTGATTTCGTTTCTTGTCACGTGTACCGAAGGTACAGCGAAAAGTATTTTTCGGCGAGCAGCTCAACAGATCATTAAGTACATGAAAAGAAAAGGGAAATAAAGGAAAATACGTAATAGGGAACGATTAGGACAATTGTAAGATCAGTAAAAAGTGGATCTGTTAGAGCTCGCAGAGAGCCGCCTCGCTCCGGTGCCATCTTGTGCCTTCACGACGGGAGAGCCCCAAATTGGGCTCCGCGGTAGGGCGCAAAATCTCACACGAATCACTCAACCCGTGATACCCGGCACAATCTAGAAGACACCCTCGCTGGCGGTGATCCAGATAATTACACTTAAATTAGCCATTTGCAGCCCCCTGGTGGTTGGGGATAGGGCAAGGTAGTACCACTGGCACCCGACAGTGTCAACCTGGCACCCTGGAAGTGCCAGTCTCGCACTGTCAGGGTGCCCGGTTGGCACTGCCAAGGTTCCGGGTCACTGCCAGGGAGCCAGGCTGGCAGTGCAAAGGTGTCCGAATGCCAGGTTGCCACTGCCAGGAGTCGGGGCCTGGTGAGGGGGTGGGGGGTGCCCATGAAGTGGGAGGGGGCTAAAGAAAGGTTGGGGGCGGCGAGGGTGTCGCTCCACAAGGCCCAAAGAACCAGCTGACTACCGTTGAATAGTGGTGTCAATCTTGGCACTGCAGTCGCCAAGAAACACCGTGCCAAATGCGCCTGAAACTGGGCCTGGAAACTCTTCAGGTGAATCGCACCCAAAGCCAACTCAACTGGAAGAACTAGAGTTGCGGGCCCAAAAGCCATGGGCTGGATTTGAAGGAAAGTGGTAATTTCTACATCGGTGACAGTCTTCTCTCTGATGCGAGCACTGCTCGATCAAAATGATCAATAAGTTACAACTAGTGTAGCCATCTGGGATGGCCATTTACAACAAGAAACACGGACGTTCGCAAAGCCTAAAGGGAAATGTGGACAATGTAAGGTTCAGGCAGGCCCAGAGCCTGAATGTATATTTGTGAGTGAGGAATCCAGACGGTATCGAAATCCCCAACCGATTAGCATTTTGATGGCCCATCTCCGTAAGACAAAGGATTGATACTCGAGTAACCGATACAAGTCCAGACATTTCGGCGCCACTCCCTGCACTCAGGAAGCATCAACAACAGGGTCAGTGACCGCTTAGGACACGCCCGGCCATCAAGGCACCCGCCCCCTTTATTGGCTCAAATCGAAGGCAGTGATCGAGAATTACCCAATTAGTGGGGTCCAAACTGAAGGCCCGCCCAAAAGAGCGCGAAGCTCCCCAAGGATAAAGAGAGACCGCCGTGCGTTCGGCCTCTCTTGGACCTGGTGCTCCGGCAACGTCCACCTCCAATCGCAGCCCCACCAGAAGCAAGTTCAAGTTCAACGCCCGCTAACCAGACGGATGAGCCCAGCTGAGCAGCAGTTACTTCTCCAGACCCGATAGGCCCAGAATCGGATTGCGGCCACTGTTCCTCTGACCTAAGCCGGGTGCCTGAAGTTAAGTACAGGTTGACATAGTTGTTAGGTGCAGTTTAACTAGTAATGTCTATGCTGCATGATTAATTGTGTGTAAATAAAGTATTATTGAACTTGAACTAACTAACTGGTTGTTGGCTCTTTGATCGATAGCCGGTTGAACCTTGTGGTGGTATCATTTGATGTCTGGCGACTCTGAAACCAATATAATATCGATATCTAGACAAAAGAAGGGCAACCTTATTGACTGCCATATTTAAAGCAAGTAAATATTGTGGTGATATACATCACTGTAAGTACACAAAGGGTTAATGTACATACACTACACCTAGCTAGACACTAGAGGGAGCTCCAGAGACATGACATACAGATAGTCAACCAATAGGTCAGTAAGATAGGACACGACCAATGGGCATTCACGATATACATAGAGGTGACACTACCACAGGAGGGCATTACACCAACCCATATAAAAGGACACATCGCACATGCTCAGTCTCTTTCCAGTGGAGACACTCAGTGAGTACAGACACAGGGTTGATTGAACATCACACCCACCACGTGGATTGTAGCAGACTGGTTCATCAGTCTGAGTAGCTATAGCAGGATCAACAGTAGCGTCGAATCCAAGTAGGAGAATTGTTAATAGTTCAATAAACGTGTTAAAGTTATCTCCAAGTCTGAACCTTCCTTTGTCAGAGTGCACATCAAGGAAGCAGCTTATGCTACGACAAGAGCATAACACTAGCAATGATTATTAAATCAAAAGAGGGTAGATAGATTTCACAGAGACGAGAATACAGCCATATCTTTCTCTTTGCACCAACCTTCATACTTATTTCCCCTTTGGAAGATGTTGAATCTTGCTGTTTATCATAGATTATCATAGAATTTGCAGTGCAGAAGGAGGCCATTCGGCCCATCGAGTCTGCACCGGCTCTTGGAAAGAGCACCCTACCCAAGGTCAACACCTCCACCCTATCCCCATAACCCAGTAACCCCACCCAACACTAAGGGCAATTTTTGGACACTAAGGGCAATTTATCATGGCCAATCCACCTAACCTGCACGTCTTTGGACTGTGGGAGGAAACCGGAGCACCCGGAGGAAACCCACACACACACGGGGAGGATGTGCAGACTCCGCACAGACAGTGACCCAAGCCGGAATCGAACCTGGGACCCTGGAGCTGTGAAGCAATTGTGCTATCCACAATGCTACCGTGCTGCCCATACAGTGCTCTGATCAATCAAGAACCTTACCTAAGTGGCCATTCCTCATAAGATTTGACAGTGAGAGCAGACCGGCAACTCAACCAGAGAGACATCAGAGCTAAATCAGATCTTATCTGTAAAGACTTAGGCCAGGCATTTGAGATTGGCCAATTAGAATACGAGTTCCCTGATTAGTGTATACAACAGGGAGTGTCAGATCCTCTGCACTCCCGGTGTAGGCAGCCGACTGAATGGTCATGGTTGTTCAGCTGTTGGGTTTGTAAATAAAAAAAATTCTGGCGACAGGACTCCTGCCTCCCTGGACTTATTACATTGGCGACGAGGAAAACGGAATGACCCGGAGGAACCTGCTCGTCAGCAGCTGCCGCACATTGAGACTGACAGGCAAAATGCCTTTATTTGGGAAGTTGGATTCTTTTGACCCTGCAGTGGAAGACTGGGCCCAATATGTCGAGGGGGTGAAGTAGTTCTTTAGAGCAAACAATATAATTCTGGATGAAAAGTAACGGGCCATTCTGCTGACCGCGTGCGGGCCAGCAGCCTTTGCCATTATGCGCAGTCTCACTTTTCCGGAGGCACCGGACACGAAAACCTTCCAGGAATTGACGGACTTAGTAAAAGAGTACTATGACCCTAAGCCACCTCTGATCCTGCGAAGGTACCGCTTTTACTCAGCATTCCGAGACACTGGGGAGTCGGTTACAAACTTTTTAACAAGGTTCAGACGATTAGCAGAGGCTTGCGAATTTGGCCTGACGCTAAATGAGATGCTCCGAGACCGCTTGGTCTGTGGGATAAATAATTTAGCAATACAGAAACGTCTCTTAGCAGAGGCCAAGCTGGATTGCAAACAAGCATTGCAGCTGGCTTTGTCCTTAGAAAAAGCGGCAAGCGGAGCGCATGAGTTACAGGGTACTCCGATGGAGGTACACGCCCATACCAATGAAACTAAGTTGACGGACTACCGCTGGGGGACAGGCAACTGCATAGCCACCCTCAGGAATGACGCGGATTCTAAGTTAACCAGGCCCACTCGCAGAAGCCCTCCCAAGCAAGGGGAAATTAGGTCCTGACAGACAGCAGCCCCTGCAGCCTTTCGCCCGGCAAAATATTGTCGTTGTTTCCAGAGATCGGAGCCAGAATAGAAGCCCAAAACCATCATCTTGGAGAAGGTGACGTAGGCCGGGGTACAGGAGAATGCATACCTAGAAGCCCCACCTACCTCCGACGAAGAACAACTAAATTGTGTAACGATGGTGAAACCAAAAGCCATTAAATTATCCATAAGGTTGAATGGATGTCCCACACTGATGGAAGTCGACACTGGAGCAGCCGATCAGTGATAGGGGAAACAGTATTCCATAAAATTCCCACTGCATCCAACCCTTATTCCTAACCAGGACCTCGGCAACACTGAGGACATACACAGGGGAACCACTGAGAGTGTTGGGCACAACGCATGTAACTGTGGCTTATGGAGAGCAACTAGTTAGGCTGCCTTTAATGGTAGTGCAAGACGTGGGGCTAAGCTTATTGGGACAAAACTGGCTAAAAGAGATCCAGCTGGATTGGTAAACATTTTCCAGCTGGAAAATGGCCGCCTGAGCGAACTCCTGTGCAAATACCCAGAGGTTTTCCGAGAAGGGCTCGGAACATTAAAGGGAGCAAAGGCGACATTGCATGTAGACCCAGAGGGAGTCACAAAATTCTACAAGGCCCGACCAGTACCCTTTGCATTAAGGCAGAAAGTCGATTTGGAAATTAAACGATTAGAGCGTGAGGGAACAATAAAACCGGTCCAGTTTGCAGAGTGGGCGACACCCGCGGTGCCTATCCTTAAGCCGGATGGCTCGGTCCGCCTTTGTGGAGATTTCAAACAAACGATTAATCGCTACTCACAACTGGACAAATACCCAATTCCCCGGATTGATGATTTGTATGGAAAGCTGGCTGGGGGACTCCTATTCTCAACGCTGGATATGAGCCACGCATATCTACAGCTGAAGCTGGACGAAGAGTCCCAAAGCTTCTCAACGATACCCACCCTGAAGGGCATTTTTCAGTGCACAAGATTGCCCTTCCGGGTATCCGGGTGTGCGATATTCCAGAGGACAATGGAGAATATATTGCAAGGGCTACCACAAGTCGCCATTTACCTGGATGACGTCCTCATTACAGGGAAAACAAACGCAGAACATCTGCAAAACCTGGAGGAAGTCCTTCGGAGGTTTTCAGCAGCGGGCGTGTGCCGAAAGAGAGAGAAATTTGTTTTCCTAGTGATGCACGATCAATGACCACTAAAGCGAGGTTGTAGTCCAACTGAAGGCTTTAATAAGCTCGATGTTTCCCCCAGCAGCTCAGGTACAGAATGAAGGCTGCTGGGGCGGCGTGGGGTCTTATACCCCGCCTAGCAGAGCGGAGCTACCATACAGCTTGACCAATAGGAAACATACAATATCTACCAATGGTGTTCCAGCATTACCAGGTACCGTAATACCTCTACACAGACTACCACATTCACCCCCTGTTAAAAAAGAGCCCGGCAAGGGTGGTGGCCTGACATTACAGCATGGTAACGTGGTAGAAATTATAGTTTTGGAGGTACCGTACTACCTCCGTACAGCGTTTTGTAACTATTTACAATTCTATTTACTATTTACAATTTATGATTCATAATTAAGTATACACTTTAAAATGATCAGTTGATCAGGGGCCCTGGTCGTCCTCTGTGATCGTCGAAGCTTCGGTGGTGACTCCGGTGGAGACTCGGGCGTCTGTGACTCCGGGAGCGTAGCCTCGATCTCTGTGGCAGCTCCGACACCCCTAGACGGCGCTGGTGGTGAAAACGGGTGACCTGGGAAGGGAGCGCCTGCGGGGGGCCTAGACGGGGCCGGTGGAAGGACCGACCTTCCTGTAAGGTGCACAGGTGGGAGGGAGGGTGGGACTGGTGGCTGGTGTGTGTGTGGGGCTCCGGCGGGTGTAACTGGTTGTCCTGCTCGAGGCGATGCCCTTGCTGAGCAAGAATTGACGCAGTTCGTCGCTCATAAAGGAGGACCCCCTGTCACTGTGTATGTACGCGGGGAAACCGAACGGTGTAAAGATACCCTGGAGGGCCTTAATGACGGTGGTTGTGGTCATGTCGGGGCAGGGGCTGGTGAATGGGAACCGGGAGTACTCGTCAATCACGTTCAGGAAATACGTGTTGCGGTCGGTGGAGGGGAGGGGTCCTTTGAAGTCCATGCTGAGGCGTTCAAAGGGACGGGAAGCCTTTATCAGATGTGCTTTCTCTGTTCGGTAGAAGTGCGGTTTGCACTCCGCGCAGATTTGGCAGTCCCTGGTGGCTGTCCTGACCTCCTCGATGGCGAGGGGCAGGTTGCGGGTCTTGATAAAGTGGAAAAAGCGAGTGACCCCCGGGTGGCAGAGGTCCTCGTGGAGGGCTCGGAGGCGGTCCACTTGTGCGTTGGCACATGTGCCGCGGGACAGGGCATCAGGAGGCTCGTTTAGCTTCCCGGGACAATACAATACAAGATCTCGTAGTTGTAGGTGGAGAGTTCGATCCTCCACCGCAAGATCTTATCGTTCTTTATCTTGCCCCGCTGCGCATTATCGAACATGAAAGCAACCGACCATTGGTCAGTGAGGAGAGTGAATCTCCTGCCGACCAGGTAATGCCTCCAATGTCACACAGCTTCTACTATGGCCTGGGCCTCCTTTTCGACTGAGGAGTGGCGGATTTCGGAAGCATGGAGGGTACGTGAGAAGAAGGCCACGGGCCTGCCCGCTTGGTTGAGGGTGGCCGCCAGAGCTACGTCAGACACGTCGCTCTCGACCTGGAAGGGGAGGGACTTGTTGATGGCGTGCAAAGTGGCCTTTGCAATGTCTGCTTTGATGCGGCTGAAGGCCTGGCGGGCCTCTATCGACAGGGGAAAAGCTGTGGATTGGATCAGGGGACGGGCCTTGTCCGGATAGTTGGGGACCCACTGGGCATAGTAAGAGAAAAACCCTAGGCAGCGCTTCAGGGCCTTGGAGCAGTGGGGGAGGGAGAACTCCATAAGGGGGCGCATGCATTCGGGGTCGGGGCCTATAACTCCATTTCGCACTACGTAGCCGAGGATGGCTAGGCGGTCGGTGCTAAACACGCATTTATCCTTGTTGTATGTAAGGTTAAGGATCTTTGCAGTCTGGAGGAATTTTCGGAGGTTGGTGTCGTGGTCCTGCAGGTCGTGACCGCAGATGGTGACATTATCGAGATACGGGAACGTTGCCCGTAAACCGTACCGGTCAACCATTCGGTCCATCTCGCGCTGGAAAACCGAGACCCCGTTGGTGACACCGAAGGGAACCCTGAAGAAGTGGTAGAGCCGCCCATCTGCCTCGAAGGCAGTGTATTTGCGGTCACTAGTGCGGATGGGGAGCTGGTGGTAGGCGGACTTGAGATCCACCGTGGAGAAGACCTTGTAATGCGCGATCCTGTTTACCAGGTCGGATATGCGGGGGAGAGGGTACGCATCCAGCTGCGTAAACCTGTTGATGGTCTGACTGTAGTCAGTGACCATCCTATGCTTCTCCCCGGTCTTTACCACCATTACCTGAGCTCTCCAGGGACTGTTGCTAGCCTCAATGACACCTTCCCTCAGTAACCATTGGACCACTGACCTAATAAAGATCCGATCCTGGGCACTGTACCGTCTGCTCCTGGTGGCGACGGGTTTGCAATCCGGGGTGAGGTTCGCAAACAGGGAAGGCGGATCGACCTTGAGGGTCGCGGGGCCGCAGACAGTGAGTGGGGGGAATAGAGCCGCCGAATTTGAAAGTTAGACTTTGGAGATTACACCGGAAGTCTAAACCTAGGAGTGTGGCCGCGCAGAGGTGGGGAAGGACGTAGAGCCGGTAATTTTTAAACTCCCTTCCCTGGACTGTGAGGTTTGCTACACAAAACCCCTTCATCTCCACTGAGTGGGAACCGGAGGCCAGGGAGATTTTTTGATTCACGAGGTGGACGAGGAGAGAACAGCGCCTTACCGTATCGGGGTGTATGAAGCTCTCCGTGCTCCCAGAGTCGATTAAGCAGGACGTCTCGTGCCCGTTGATGAGTACTGTTGTTGCAGCAGTTGAGAGTGTTCGAGGCCGGGACTGATCCAGGGTCACCGAGGCTAATCCCAGCAGTTGAGTGTTCTCTTCGGGCGGTGTGTGGTCAGCCGAGCTGGGGTCCTGGGAGTCCATCCAAGATGGCGGCTCCCATTGGTCGCACATGGCTGCAGGAGCACAAAATGGCGGCACCCATCCATTGAACGTGGCGCCCGTGGGACAAGATGGCGGCGCCCAGGGGCCGCACGTGACCCTGGAGTAGGAAGACGGTGGTGCCCGCTGGCCGCACGGGGACCGTGGAGAGGTTTGTGGTGGCGGTCCTCATTCGCCGCCGGAGACCGCGGCGACCACACGGGCCTGGCATACCACCACAAAATGGCCCTTTTTACCGCATCCCTTGCAGGTGGATGCGCGGGTCGGGCGGCGCTGCCGGGGGTGCTTGGCCTGCCCGCAAAAGTAGCAGCAGGGCCGCCTTGCAGCACAAGCTTGTGGGGGGATGGGGGATGTTTCGGGGTCGGCTGCGGAGGGGTTCCACGCTGCCCAGGGGGCTGCCGCGCGGTCGGGAACATAAGCGCGGGCATTTCTGGAGGCCACATCCAGGGAGCCTGCAAGGGCCCGTGCCTCCTTGAGGCCTAGAGTGTCTTTTTCCAGCAATCGCTGGCGGATTTGGGAGGACAGCATACCTGCCACGAAAGCGTCCCAGATCAAGAGTTCTGTGTGGTCGCTCGTCGAAACTTGCGGGCAGCTGCAGTTTCTCCCCAACACCAGGAGTGCACGGTAGAATTTTTCTAGCGATTCCCCAGGTATTTGTCGCCTCGTTGCTAGCAGATGTCGGGCGTAGACCTGGTTTGCCGGGCGAATATAATGTCCTTTTAGCAGCTCTATTGCTGCATCAAAGTCTTCCGTTTCTTCGATGAGGGTGTAAATATCCGGGCTCACCCTCGAGGCAACATCCTGGTAAATCTCCTTTGCACCTTTTCCAAAGCTTCCACAACCTTCCTAAAATGAGGCGACCAGAACTGCACACAGTACTCCAAATGTGGCCTTACTAAGGTTTTGTACAGCTGCATCAGCACCTCACGGCTCTTAAATTCAATCCCTCTGCTAATGAACGCGAGCACACCATAGGCCTTCTTCACAGCTCTATCCACTTGAGTGGCAACTTTCAAAGATGTATGAACATAGACCCCAAGATCTCTCTGCTCCTCCACATTGCCAAGAATTCTACCGTTAACCCACGGTCCCCGTGCGGCCAGCGGGCACCACCGTCTTCCTACTCCAGGGTCACGTGCAGCCCCGGGCGCCGCCATCTTGTCCCGCGGGCGCCACGTTCGATGGATGGGTGCCGCCATTTTGTGCTCCTCCAGCCATGTGCGACCAATGGGAGCCGCCATCTTGGATGGACTCCCGGGATCCCAGCTCGGCTGACCACACATTCATATTTGTCCTTCCAAAATGGACAACCTCACACTTTTCAGGGTTAAACTCCATCTGCCACTTCTTAGCCCAGCTCTGCATCCTATCTATGTCTCTTTGCAGCCGACAACAGCCCTCCTTGTTGACTTGTATTAATCAACTTTGCGATGTTGCCGCAGACCGAATTTCAGTGGGCAGCTGGAAAGGCAACCTAACTTGGCGTGAGGCCAAAAAACAGTTTCCCGACATTGGGACGAACTCCAGGAATTCTCTTCACTCGACTTCAAAAGGCGAGTTACAGGTAGGTTGAGCTTCCTGACGAACAATAGTGGCAAGCTCGTCTGCATGTCACACACGCTCATTAAAAAGCCATCTCACTTTTAATTAAGTTCCCTAGCAGTATTACAATCCCAGACCAGAGCTCAACAGTGGCTAGAAATCAAAATATTTTATTTTAGTTTTGCAAGACTGTGACAAAAAGATACCTCACTCCAGGAGAGATTACACAAAATTGATTACTAACACAGTATTGAAATCTTTAAAATCACATCAAAAAGTAACTTAGAATTACCCCTTAAAAAATACTACTCAATACAGTGAACACACTATTGTCATGTGAGTGTACCTTTAAGAAATGGGTGTTTATAAATGGGTGTGTATATAAATATCTGTAGTGAGAGTACCTTTAAGAAATGGGTGTTTATAAATGGGTGTGTATGTAAATATCTGCAGTGAGAGTACCTTTAAGAAATGGGTGTTTATAAATGGGTGTATATATAAATATCTGTAGTGGGAGTACCTTTAAGAAATGGGTGTTTATAAATGGGTGTGTATATAAATATCTGTAGTGGGGGTACCTTTAAGAAATGGGTGTTTATAAATGGGTGTGTATGTAAATATCTGCAGTGAGAGTACCTTTAAGAAATGGGTGTTTATAAATGGATGTGTATATAAATATCTGTAGTGAGTGTACCTTTAAGAAATGGGGGTTTATAAATGGGTGTGTATATAAATATCTGCAGTGAGAGTACCTTTTAGAAATGGGTGTTTATAAATGGGTGTGTATATAAATATCTGCAGTGAGAGTACCTTTAAGAAATGGGTGTTTATAAATGGGTGTGTATGTAAATATCTGCAGTGAGATTACCTTTAAGAAATGGGTGTTTATAAATGGGTGTGTATATAAATATCTGTAGTGGGAGTACCTTTAAGAAATGGGTGTTTATAAATGGGTGTGTATATAAATATCTGTAGTGGGAGTACCTTTAAGAAATGGGTGTTTATAAATGGGTGTGTATGTAAATATCTGCAGTGAGAGTACCTTTAAGAAATGGGTGTTTATAAATGGGTGTGTATATAAATATCTGTAGTGAGTGTACCTTTAAGAAATGGGTGTTTATAAATGGGTGTGTATATAAATATCTGTAGTGGGAGTACCTTTAAGAAATGGGTGTTTATAAATGGGTGTGTATATAAATATCTGCAGTGAGAGTACCTTTAAGAAATGGGTGTTTATAAATGGATGTGTATATAAATATCTGTAGTGAGTGTACCTTTAAGAAATGGGTGTTTATAAATGGGTGTGTATATAAATATCTGTAGTGGGAGTACCTTTAAGAAATGGGTGTTTATAAATGGGTGTGTATATAAATATCTGTAGTGGGAGTACCTTTAAGAAATGGGTGTTTATAAATGGGTGTGTATATAAATATCTGTAGTGGGAGTACCTTTAAGAAATGGGTGTTTATAAATGGGTGTGTATGTAAATATCTGCAGTGAGAGTACCTTTAAGAAATGGGTGTTTATAAATGGGTGTGTATGTAAATATCTGCAGTGAGAGTACCTTTAAGAAATGGGTGTTTATAAATGGGTGTGTATATAAATATCTGTAGTGAGAGTACCTTTAAGAAATGGGTGTTTATAAATGGGTGTGTATATAAATATCTGCAGTGAGAGTACCTTTAAAAAATTGGTGTTTACTATTGCAGTGATGTCAGAGAGTGGGCGGAGCTGGGCTGCCACGTGGCTTAGAGCAGACTGGTTAGTTAGACTGAGTTAGTACACCAAGATTAGCAGGGGAATCGAACTCAAGTAGGAGAATTGTTAGCTGTTCAATAAATGTGTTAAAACTATCTCCAAGTCTGAACCTTCCTTTCACAGGATTTACAGTGCCGAAGGAGGCCATTCGGCCCATCGAGTCTGCACCTGCTCTTGGAAAGAGCACCCTACCCAAGGTCAACACCTCCACCCTATCCCCATAACCCAGTAACCCCACCCAGCACTAAGGGCAATTTTGGACACGAAGGGCAATTTCTCATGGCCAATCCACCTAACCTGCTCCTCTTTGGACTGTGGGAGGAAACCGGAGCACCCGGAGGCAACCCACGCGCACACGGGGAGGAAGTGCAGACTCCGCACAGACAGTGACCCAAGCCGGGAATCGAACCCTCGACCCTGGAGCTGTGAAGCAATTGTGCTATCCACCATGCTACCGTGCTGCCTTTGTCAGAGCATACATCAAGGAAGCAGGTTATGCTACACGAAGAAGCAGAACACAACAGTAAACAACTCATTGAAGGAGGAGGCTCCACAAATGTCCCCATCCCCAATGACGGAGGAGCCCAGCACATCAGTTCAAAAGAAAAAGCTGACACATTTGCACCAATTGTCAGCCAGAAGGGCCGAGTAGATGATCTATCTCAGCCAGCTCCGGAGGTCCCCAACATCACAGATGTCAACCTTCAGCCAATTCAGTTCACTCAATGTGGTATCGAGAAACGGTTAAAGGTACTGGACACTGCAAAGGTTGTAGGCTCTGACAACAATAATACTGCTTTGACAGCATTAATACTGAAGACTTGTGCTCCAGAACTTGTCACACCCTTAGCCAAGCTATTCCAGTACAGCTACAGCACTGGCATCTACCCGGGCAATGTGGAAGATTGCCCAGGTGTGTCCTGTACACAAGAAACCGGACAAATCCAACCCAGCCAATTACCGTCCCATCAGTCTCCTCTCCATCATCAGTAACGTGATGGAAGGAGTCATCAACAGTGCTATCGAGCGGCACTTCCTCGGCAATAACCTGCTCACGGACGCTCAGTTTGGGTTCCGCCAGGGTCACTCAGCTCCTGACCTCATTACAGCCTTGGTTCAAACATGGACAAAAGAGCTGAACTCCAGAGGTGAGGTGAGAGTGACTGCCCTGGACATCAAGGCAGCTTTTGACCGAGTGTGGCATCAAGGATCCCGAGCTAAACTGGAGTCAGTGGGAATCAGAGGGAAAACTCTCCGCTGGTTGGAGTCACTACCCGGCACAAAGGAAGATGGTTGTGGTGGTTGGAGGTCAATCATCTCAGCTCCAGGACATCACTGCAGGAGTTCCTCAGGATAGTGTCCTCGGCCCAACCATCTTCAGCTGCTTCATCAATGACCTTCCCTCCATCATAAGGTCAGAGGTGGGATGTTCGCTGATCACTGCACAATGTTCACCACAATTTGCAATGCCTCACATATTGAAGCAATCAAATGCCCAAATGAAGCATAATCTGGACAATATCCAGGCTTGGGCAGACAAGTGGCAAGTTACATTGGTGCCACACAAGTGCCAGGCAATGGTCATCCCCAATAAGAGAAAATCTAACCATTGCCTCTTGACATTCAACAGCATTACCATCACTGAATCCCTCACTTTCAACATCTGGGGGTTACCATTGACCAGAAACTGAACTGGGCCCTGATGTGTTGGGTGCTCTGGATCCGTGGAACGCATTCAGGCCACCAACACTTAGAATAGTGCAATTCTATTTTATTAAGTCAGAAACTGTTGAACATACTTTCACTGTGGGTTAACACGATGTTAGATTAGACTAAAGACCTTTGCCTTGTCCTAACCAGTCGATGCACTCAGCACATGGTGAAGATCTGTGCTGCAGGCTGTGAGCTCTGTCCTACTGGGAGGCTGCAGCTCGAATGAGCGGGAACTCTGATGCCCCCTGTCTTTATAGTGCGTGCGCTCTAACTGGTGATTGGCTGCGGTGTTGTGTGTGTTGATTGGTCCCGCTGTGTGTCCACCAGCGTGTGTGTCTGCACCATGATATACTGGTGTATATTATGACAGGCCCAGCCATACAACGACTGTGATTATAAGAGCAGGGGTCCTGCAGTGACCTTCTGCACCCCCCGCCCCCAAAGCCTGTCCACCATCTACAAGGCACAAGTCAGGAGTGTGGTGGAATACTCTCCACTTGCCTGGATGAGTGCAGCTCCCAACAACACTCAAGAAGCTCGACACCATCCAGGACAAAGCAGCCCCGCTTGATCGGCACCCCATCCCCAAACATTCCCTCCCTCCACCGCCGACGCCCAGTGGCAGCCGTGTGTACCATCTACAAGATGCACTGCAGCAACTCACCAAGGCTCCTTAGACAGCACCTTCCAAACCATCTAGACGGACAAGGGCAGCAGTTCATGGGAACCCCGCCATGCAGGCCCCCCTCCAATCCATACACCACCCCGACTTGGAAATATATCGGCCGTTCCTTCACTGTCGCTGGGTCAAAATACTGAAGCTCCCTAACAGCACTGTGGGTGTACCTACACCACAGGGTCTACAGCGGCTCAAGAAGGCGGCTCACCTTCTCAGGGACATTAAATGCTGGCCTTAAATAAATGATGGGGATATTTTTGAAACCTCCTCCTTCAGTGACTTGGTTAATTGCCCACTACCATTCGTGACTGAATGAGACAGGACTGCAGAGCTTAGACCTGATCTGTTGGTTGTGTGTATTTAACTCTGTCTATTACTTGCTACTGTTTGGCATGAAGGTAATCTGATCATGTAGCTTCTCCAGGTTGACACTTTATTTTTAGGTATGCCTGATATTGCTCACTGTATCCCTGCACACTTCATTGAACCAGGATTGATCCCGAGGCAGGCTGGTAATGATAGAGGCGGGATATGCTGGGCCATGAGGTTACAGATTGTTGTTGAGTACCCGTAATGCTGTTACAGGGCAAAACGTTTACCTCAATACTCTCAATGCTCAGCAAATGCTGCTATTATTTATGTCTAAAGACGAACAGGAGAGAGCTGATGTGGTGGAGACACACCTCTTACCTGAAATATATTGAAAGTTGAGATTTGGATTACTGTTTCGAGTGTCAATTGTAGTTCAATTGCGAGCTGTAGAGTCATTACAGAACAGAAGGAAGTCATTCGGCCTATCGAGTCCATACCTGTTTGTTCAGCCATCCAATCAGCCACTTCCCCACATCTAAGGGCAGCACGGTGGCATAGTGGTTAGCACAATTGCTTCGCAGCTCCAGGGTCCCAGGTTCGATTCCCGGCTTGGGTCACTGACTGTGCGGAGTCTGCACGTTCTCCCCCCGTGTGTGTGCGTGGGTTTCCTCCGGGTGCTCCGGTTTCCTCCCACAGTCCAAAGATGTGCAGGTTAGGTGGATAGGCCGCGCTAAATTGCCCTTAGTGTCCAAAAATTGCCCTTAGTGTTGGGTAGGGTTATGGGGATAGGGTGGAGGTGTTGACCTTTGGTAGGGTGCTCTTTCCAAGAGCCGGTGCAGACTCGATGGGCCGAATGGCCTCCTTCTGCACTGTAAATTCTATGATTTCTATCCAGGATCTTAAACCTGTGCACACTATTCCTCGTATCATCACAGAATGGGTACACTATAGCGTTATTAATATTATTAATGTAGCTGGCTTTGGGAGTCTTGCTGTGATGCATTTCTCAGTCCTGGCATGTCGCTGTTAATTAAGGCCAGTTTCAGGAATGTGGTACTGACGACAACTTAATAACCCCAAAGTCCAAGTATGAACGATGAATGATATTAAACAAATTAGAACGCTAATTTAATAATCACTGGTTCTACAAGAAGAATACGTTTTGTTGCTCAATAAGCTGAATAAGTTCGGAAGGTCCCATTACTTGTCCTGAGTTAGATGACCTTATTTGAGATAATATTAATAATCTCTATTAGTGTCACAAGTAGGCTTACATTAACATTGCAATGAAGTTACTGTGAAAATACCCTCGTCGCCACATTCCGGCGCCTGTTCGGGTACACCGAGGGAGAATTCAGAATGTCCAATTCACCCAACAAGCACGTCTTTCGGGACTTGTGGGAGGAAACCGGAGCACCCGGAGGAAACCCGCGCAGACACGGGGAGGACGTGCAGACTCCGCACAGCCAGTGACCCAGCGGGGAATCGAACTTGGGACCCTGCCGCTGTGAAGCAGCAGTGCTAATCACTGTGCTGCCGCAGTGCCCAGATGGAAAGCAGAAATTAACTCAGCACTCTTTTACCCAGAGTAGAGAGAAAGGGAACTGCCAGGTAGCTCTCTGTGTTGAATGGAGCAATTGCAGGTCTATTGCATTATAGGCATTTGGTGCAGTGAGGGTTCAAAGCCTGGATAAGTGTGTGTATGGCTGCTGCTGTCACGTTTTCAAACAAATCCTAGTTTGAAAGGCAAATATTCCTCTGTACTAATGAAATGAAATGAAATGAAAATCGCTTATTATCATACATTATCTTAGAATTTACAGTGCAGAAGGAGGCCATTCGGCCCATCGAGTCAGCACCGGCTCTTGGAAAGAGCACCCTACCCAAGGTCAACACCTCCGCCCTATCCCCATAACCCAGTAACCCCACCCAACACTAAGGGCAATTTTGGACACTAAGGGCAATTTATCACGGCCAACCCACCTAACCTGCACATCTTTGGACTGTGGGAGGAAACCGGAGCACCCGGAGGGAACCCACGCAGACACGGGGAGGACGTGCAGACTCCGCACAGACAGTGACCCAAGCCGGGAATCGAGCCCGAGACCCTGGAGCTGTGAAGCAATTGTGCTACCCACAATGCTACCGTGCTGCCACAAGTAGGCTTCAAATGAAGTTGCTGTGAAAAGCCCCTCGTCGCCACATTCCGGCAACTTTTCGGGTAGTTAAATGGTAGTTAATGGTAATTAAAGTGGATTGAGAGCTGAGATGGTGGGTGCGAATTAACCACTGCTTTGTGCCTGCCGGTTAAATCGCGATAAAGGCCAAAAGCGCGATTCGCGCCAAGCGTAAATCAATTTTGCTATTTGACTGGCCCACTCCCGACGGTGAGTTCCATGCCTTGCCCAAATATGGCGCGTTTATCATTGAGCCCAATTTGCATCAACCTCCAACTCATGAGCGGGATTGAAGTCGAATTTAATGGTCTCCCGGTCATTCACCGGCTCCCCAACGAGAAGTCTCGCGGGCGTCAATTAAGACTCCTTTTTAAAAACGCGAAGCTGCCGCAATGGCGGCTGAGAGGAACTGAGGAGGTGAGCGGCCACTTCCATTTCGCTGCTGCCCATCGATCGGGGGGGGGGTTGCGGGGGCGGCAGCGGCGGGGGGACCCCGCAGTGGGTTTGGGCTTGGTCGGGGAGGGGCTGAAGCGTTTCAGGTCGGGGGGGGGTCCTCATAGGGTCGAAGGGGAGGGAGTGGGCGTTTCTTTTTTAATCTATAAATTTAGAGTACCCAATTCATTTTTTCCAATTAAGTGGCAATTTTGCGCGGCCAATCCACCTACCCTGGGTTGTGGGGGTGCGACCCACGCAAACACGGGGAGAATGTGCAAACTCCACACGGATAGTGACCCAGAGCCGGGATCGAACCTGGGGCCTTGGCGCCGTGAGGCAGCAGGGCTAACCCACTGCGCCACCGTGCTGCCCTTGGGGGTGGGCTTTTCATCGATGAGGCCTTCACGCCATCATACATATGCCCAGAACAGGGCAACTATAGCTGCTGCCCATCTGTGTGACCAAACACT
Organism: Scyliorhinus torazame; assembly: GCF_047496885.1. Lineage (NCBI taxonomy): Eukaryota > Metazoa > Chordata > Chondrichthyes > Carcharhiniformes > Scyliorhinidae > Scyliorhinus > Scyliorhinus torazame. The sequence continues at coordinate 28,224,071 of NC_092726.1, forward strand.
TCCAGGAGAAAACCCGCTTCCTAATTATATGCTGGCGGTCACTTTAGCTCCCTTTGAGTGTGACCAGCCTCTAGCTTCACAGCTGAAATCTCGGCTACTATGGAATGTTCTATGTCTGAGGTCTAGGGGCCTCCTGATGTAGTCACGGGCGCGTGTGCAGGGCAAAGTTTCCCGGACAACTGGTCCGCTGGATGGCACTCTGAGAGAAGGCAGGACACGCGAGGGCGGTGGATTCGAGGGTCCCGAACTGATTGTCGGTCTCTCCTCCAATTCCTTACATATACCAACATGGATGGTGGTGTTGGTCCCACAGAAGGCACCCTCGGTGTGCTGGCTGCAGCCCAAGTGGCCAGACGCCGGAGAGGGCAGCAGCGTCAACAGAAGCTGGAGGTTGCGCCACGCGTGCCGTGGGCTGCCACACACCCTGAGGACCCAGCCGCCCATCAGGCTGAGGAGGAACAACAAGAGGGAGGCCAGTGACAGCCCAAGGTGGACAGCATTAAGCTTTCATAAGAACTGGGAGCAGGAGTCAGCCATCTGGCCCCTCGAGCCTGCTCCATCATTCAATGAGATCATGGCTGATTTTGTGGACTCAGCTCCACTTTCCGGCCCGAACGCCATAACCCTTAATCCCTTTAAAAAAACTATCTATCTTTATCTTAAAAACATCTAATGAAGGAGCCTCAACTGCTTCACCGGGCAAGGAATTCCATAGATTCACAACCCTTTGGGCGAAGAAGTTCCTCCTATCCCTTCAATGCCACCGGTTCGTTTCAGGGCCCGAGCGGAAATTTGTGCGGCATTTCACAAGCTGCACCCCACACGTGCCACCATGAGCTCTCGGGTGCCCTGTATGCCTGGGCGTCAGACTTTACCAACTCTGTGCTGGGCCAAGCCTACCAAGGTGACCAGACTGCAGGATTCTCTGCCAGGTTGTCCCAGGTCCAGGGGGTCATTCGTAGCACACATGTTGCCTTGCACGCACCAGTGCATCAGGGAGTGCCCTTCATTAACAGGAAGGGGTTCCACTCCTAGGGATGTTCAACACGTGTGCGACCACCACCTCTGGTCCATGCTCATGTATGCTTGCCTCCCAGGGAGTGTGCATGTTAGGAGGTTTCATAGAATTTACAATGCCGAAGGAGGCCATTCGGCCCATCGGGTCTGCACCGGCTCTTGGAAAGAGCCCCCTTCCCAAGGTCAACACCTCCATCCTATCCCCATAACCCAGTAACGCCACCCAACAGTAAGGGCAATTTTGGACACTAAGGGCAATTTATCACGGCCAATCCACCTAACCTGCACATCTTTGGACTGTGGGAGGAAACCGCAGCACCCGGAGGAAACCCACGCACACACGGGGAGGATGTGCAGACTCCGCATAGACAGTGACCCAAGCCGGAATCGAACCTGGGACCCTGAAGCTGTGAAAGTAGACATAGAGATTGAATTTACAGTGCAGAAGGAGGCCATTCGGCCCATCGAGTCTGCACCGGCCCTTACAAAGAGCACCCTACCGAAGCCCACATATCTACCCTATCCCTGTAACCAACTTAACATTTTTTGGGACACTAAGGGTCAATTTAGCACGGCCAATCCACCTAACCCGCACATCTTTGGACTGTGGGAGGAAACCGGAGCACCCGGAGGAAACCCATGCACACACGGGGAGGACGTGCAGACTCCGCACAGACAGTGACCCAAGCGGGGAATCGAACCCGGGACCCTGGAGCTGTGAAGCAACTGCGCTAACCACTGTGCTACCGTGCTGCCTATGCTACACCCTGGGACACTCGGATATCCCTGGTGTCTTCGAGGACCACCGCAGGGTGACGGATCGGCTCCTGGGGGATAAGGGGCGCCCACTTGAGGTCCTGGCGGATGATGCCAGTGCACAGGTTGCAGACTGAGCTGGAGACCCAACATAACAAGGCCCATGCTGTCACTGGGCGACGCATTGGACTGCTCAAAGTGCGCTTCCGATGCCTGGACCGCAGAGGGGCTACTGCTTGAAGGTGGTCTGCTGTAACCTGGTACAGCAGTGGGGGGGTGACATGCTGGAGGCGGAGGTACATGAAGCCTCCTCTGAAGGTGAGGCGGACCAGGAGGGGATGGAGGAGGAGCCCGAGGAAGACCCGTGGGAGGAGCCAGAGGAGGACAGGTGGTGACCCCTCCAGCCCCAACTACCATGCTCCACCCTTCCCACGGCCTGGTCTGTGGAACAACACCTCAAGGTGATGGGCCTGTGACGGCACTGTGAGTGGGTCAATATGCAAGGCAAGAGAGTGACGATCACTCACTGTGAGGAGGTCTGACTCCTGTTTGTCTCATGACAGCGCGCTCACACGCATCCTCGGAATGGGGTCTGCATCAGAGACGTTTGATCTTGGACCACTGTGCCCGGGGTGGGGGCTGGGGTAGCGGAGGGCAACAGGGGGGTGGGAGTGGAGGCAGGCCCACTGCACATGTATCAGGTGTAACGTCTGAAGGTGGATAAGTCACCTGGACCAGATGGACTACACCCCAGACTTCTCAAGGAGATAGCTGAGGAGATTGTGAAGGCGGTGATGCTCTTTCAGGAATCACGGGAGGCAGTGAGGGTCCCAGAGGACTGGAAATGGCTAATGTAACCCCACTGTTGAAGAAGGGAGGGAGGCAGAAGATGGTAACCTATAGGCCGGTTAACCTGACTTCGGTCATTGGTAAAATGTCAGAGTCCATTATAAAAGACGAGATTGCGGGGCGCATGATAAAATAGGACTGAGTCAGCACGGCTTCGTCAAGGGGAGATCCTGTCTGACAAATCTGTTAGAATTCGTTGAGGTAACAAGGAAGTTGGACTAAGGAGAACCAGTGGATGCGATCTATTTGGATTTCCAGAAGGCCTTTGACAAGGTGCTATATAGGAGGCTGTTAAATAAGTTAAGAGCTCATGGTGTTAAGGGTAAGATCCTGGCATGGATAGAGGATTGGCTGACTGGCAGAAGGCAGAGAGTGGGGATAAAGGGGCCTTTTTCAGGATGGCAGCCGGTGACTAGTGGTGTGCCTCAGGGGTCTGTGCTGGGACCACAACTTTTCGCAACATATTAACGTTCTAGAAGAAGCAACGAAGAACACTGTTGCTAAGTTTGCAGATGATAAAAAGGTATGCACGGTGGCACATGGTTAGCACTGGGAGTACAGCACTGAGGACCCGGGTTCGAATCCCGGCCCTGGGTCACTGTCCGTGTGGAGTTTGCACATTCTCCCCGTGTCTGCGTGGGTTTCACCCCCACAGTCCAAAGATGTGCAGGGTAGGTGGATTGGCCACGCTAAATTGTCCTTTGTGTCCAAAAAAGGTTAGGTGGGGTTACTGGGATAGGGTGGAGGTGTGGGGTGCTCTTTCCAAGGGCTGGTGCAGACTTGATGGGCCGAATGGTCTCTTTCTAACTGTCAATTCTATGAATGGAGGCATAGACTATTTTCTAAATGGGAAATGGCTGTGAAAGCACAAAGGGACTTAGAAGTCCTAGTTCAACATTTTCTTCCGGTTACCATAAGAACATAAGAACATAAGAACTAGGAGCAGGAGTAGGCCATCTGGCCCCTCGAGCCTGCTCCACCATTCAATGAGATCATGGCTGATCTTTTGTGGACTCAGCTCCACTTTCCGGCCCGAACACCATAACCCTTAATCCCTTTAATCTTCAAAAAACTATCTTTCTTTATCTTAAAAACATTTAATGAAGGAGCCTCTCCTGCTTCACTGGGCAAGGAATTCCATAGATTCACAACCCTTTGGGTGAAGAAGTTCCTCCTAAACTACTAAATCTACTTCCCCTTATTTTGAGGCGATGCCCCCTAGTTCTGCTTTCACCCGCCAGTGGAAACAACCTGCCCGCATCTATCCTATCTATTCCCTTCATAATCTTATATGTTTCTATAAGATCCCCCTTCATCCTTCTAAATTCCAACGAGTACAGCCCCAGTCTACTCAACCTCTCCTCGTAATCCAACCTCTTCAGCTCTGGGATTAACCTCGTGAATCTCCTCTGCACACCCTCCAGCGCCAGTACGTCCTTTCTCAGGTAAGGAGACCAAAACTGAACACAATATTCCAGGTGTGGCCTCACTAACACCTTATACAATTGCAGCATAACCTCCCTAGTCTTAAACTCCATCCCTCTAGCAATGAAGGACAAAATTCCATTTGCCTTCTTAATCACCTGTTGCACCTGAAAACCAACTTTTTGCGACTCATGCACTAGCACACCCAGGTCTCTCTGCACAGCAGCATGTTTTAATATTTTATCATTTAAATAATAATCCCTTTTGCTGTTATTCCTATCAAAATGGATGACCTCACATTTGTCAACATTGTATTCCATTTGCCAGACCCTTGCCCATTCACTTAGCCTATCCAAATCCCTCTGTAGACTTCCAGTACCCTCTGCACTTTTTGCTTTACCACTTATCTTAGTGTCATCTGCAAACTTGGACACATTGCCCTTGGTCCCCAACTCCAAATCATCTATGTAAATTGTGAACAGTTGTGGGCCCAACACTGATCCCTGAGGGACACCACTAGCTACTGATTTCCAACCAAAGAAACACCCATTAATCCCCACTCTTTGCTTTCTATTCATTAACCAATCCTCTATCCATGCTACTACTTTCCCCTTAATGCCATGCATCTTTATCTTATGCAACAACCTTTTGTGTGGCACCTTGTCAAAGGCTTTCTGGAAATCCAGATATACCACATCCATTGGCTCCCCGTTATCTACCGCACTGTTAATGACCTCTAAAAATTCCACTAAATTAGTTAGGCACGACCTGCCCTTTATGAACCCATGCTGCGTCTGTCCAATGGGACAATTTCCATCCAGATGCCTCGCTATTTCTTCCTTGATGATAGATTCCAGCATCTTCCCTACTACCGAAGTTTAGCTCACTGGCCTATAATTACCCGCTTTCTGCCTACCTCCTTTTTTAAACAGTGGTGTCACGTTTGCTAATTTCCAATCCGCCGGGACCACCCCAGAGTCTAGTGAATTTTGGTAAATTATCACTAGTGCATTTGCAATTTCCCTAGCCATCTCTTTTAGCACTCTGGGATGCATTCCATCAGGTCCAGGAGACTTGTCTACCTTTAGCCCCATTAGCTTGCCCATCACTACCTCCTTGGTGATAACAATCCTCTCAAGGTCCTCACCTGTCATAGCCTCATTTCCATCAGTCACTGGCATGTTATTTGTGTCTTCCACTGTGAAGACCGACCCAAAAAACCAGTTCAGTTCCTCAGCCATTTCCTCATCTCCCATTACTAAATCTCCCTTCTCATCCTCTAAAGGACCAATATTTTTTGTTTTATGCATTTGTAGAAATTTTTACTATCTGTTTTTATATTCTGAGCAAGTTTACTCTCATAATCTATCTTACTCTTCTTTATAGCTTTTTTAGTAGCTTTCTGTTGCCCCCTAAAGATTTCCCAGTCCTCTAGTCTCCCACTGATCTTTGCTACTTTGTATGTTTTTTCCTTCAATTTGATACTCTCCCTTATTTCCTGAGATATCCACGGTCGATTTTCCCTCTTTTTACCGTCCTTCCTTTTTGTTGGTATAAACCTTTGCTGAGCACTGTGAAAAATCACTTGGAAGGTTCTCCGCTGTTTCTCAACTGTTGCACCATTATGTCTTTGCTCCCAGTCTACCTTAGCTAGTTCTTCTCTCATCCCATTGTAATCTCCTTTGTTTAAGCACAAAACACTAGTGCTTGATTTTACCTTCTCACCCTCCCTCTGTATTTTAAATTCCACCATATTATGATCGCTCCTTCCGAGAGGATCCCTAACTATGAGATCCTGAATCAATCCTGTCTCATTACACAGGACCAGATCTAGGACCGCTTGTTCCCTCGCAGGTTCCATTACATACTGTTCTAGGAAACTATCGCGGATACATTCTATAAACTCCTCCTCAAGGCTGCCTTGACCGACCTGGTTAAACCAATCAACATGTAGATTAAAATCCCCCATGATAACTGCTGTACCATTTCTACATGCATCAGTTATTTCTTTGTTTATTGCCTGCCCCACCATAATGTTACTATTTGGTGGCCCATAGATTACTCCTATCAGTGACTTTTTCGCCTTACTATTCCTGATTTCCACCCAAATGGATTCAACCTTATCCTCCATAGCACCGATGTCATCCCTTACTGTTGCCCGGGTGTCATCCTTAAATAACAGAGCTACACCTTACCGTCCACTCTATCCTTCCGAAAGGTTTGATACCCTCGGATATTTAACTCCCAGTCGTGACCATCCTTTAACCATGTTTCAGTAATGGCCACTAAATCATAGTCATTCACGATGATTTGCGCCATCAACTCATTTACCGTATTTTAACGTGCAGGTTCAGTCGGCAGTTAGGAAGGCAAATGCAATGTTAGCATTCATGTCGAGAGGGCTAGAATACAACACCAGGGATGTACTTCTGAGGCTGCATAAGGCTCTGGTCAGACCCCATTTGGAGTATTGTGAGCAGTTTTGGGCCCCGTATCTAAGGAAGGATGTGCTGGCCTTGGAAAGGGTCCAGAGGAGGTTCACAAGAACGATCCCTGGAATGAAGAACTTGTCGTATGAGGAGCGCTTGAAGACTCTGGGTCTGTACTCGTTGGAGTTTAGAAGGATGAGGGGGGACCTTATTGAAACTTACAGGACCTGGATAGAGTGGATGTGGAGTGAATTATTCCACTGGGAGCAAAGTCTAGAACCAGAGGACACAGCCTCAGACTGAAGGGACAATCCATTGAAAACCGTGATGTGGAGGAATTGCTTCAGCCAGAGGGTGGAGAATCTGTGGAACTCTTTGCCGCAGAAGGCTGTGGAGGCCAAATCACTGAGCGTCTTTAAGACAGAGATAGAGAGGTTCTTGATTAATAAGGGGGTCCGGGGTTATGGGGAGAAGGCAGGAGAATGGGGATGAGAAAAGACTCGATTGGCTCGATTCTGCTCGCATTTCTGATGGTCTATGATTTTATGGCCTTATTTCCCGTAGCTACACATCCCCCCCACCCCTTCAGTTCACCCCAGTGCCCACTCAGTGCTCCTCAATCTTCTTGATCTTACATGGTCTAGTACTATGTCCAGATGTGTCCCCAGGATGCACATCTGAGTTGGCCTCCAGTGCTTCCTCCACACTGAAGTGCCCATAGGGACCTCAGTGGGACCACAGGGCAGCTGGAGTGAGATCCAGAGTCCACCTCGTCATCTGCCGCTGCCAGTCCTGGCACCTAAGCAACTGGGACATGCTCTGCAATGCCTTGGCAATGCCCACCTGCCTGTGGGGCATGTCCCCTGGCCATGGTCACCAGACTGAGCCATGCCTTCGACACCACCACTCAAGATGCTGACCGCGTGCTCCAGACTTTCCTCCGTGGTCACCACCCTAGTAGCATTGGCCTCAGTGCCATGCATTGTCGGCATAATCTCCTCCGCCCGTCGCCTTTGGGACTCCTCTAATCGTCTGTGCTTTCGCTGAAATGTCGCCGGCAGCACATCCTGAATCTCAAGGCCGTGTCCTACCAATCTGCATCAGCTTTGGGATAACCTTGCCCAGAGGCTCGCCACCTGACTGGGACTCAGCAGAGTCCAGGGATCCGGCCGGCCTCCGACCTCTGACCCCCGTGGACGCTCCTGCCTCCACCTGAGGTGCATCAGCAACTGCCTGGTGGGCCCCAGGAGCCCGCCCGCTAATGTTGCCCACCGAGGTGTGTGCCCCTGCGCTGGAGGAAGATGGTGGCGCCTCGATAGTGGAGGCTTCTCGGGGCACTCCTCCGAGGTGTCCTCTTGGGTGGCGCAGGGACCCGATTCCAGATGGCCCAACCCCATGAGGTGGCGATCCTTCAAGAGAAAGGAGATGTGGTCAGCGAGAGGGAAGAATCATTTTGTCTGACGCCAACAACTGTGGCCTTTTCTTTTCCTCTGTCTTTTCTGTTCCAATTATGGAAATCAGTGAGTTTGCCCTCCGTTCTTTCGATATCTATGTTCTAATGCTCAGAGTCGCCAGGTCTCAAATTATACCACCACAAGGTTCAACCGGCGATCGATCAAAGAGTCAAACTCCAGGTAGTTAGTTCAAGGTCAAGGGGACTTTATTCACACACAATTAATCATGCAGCATAGACACTACTAGTTAAACTACACCTAACAACTATGTCAACCTGTACTTAACTTCAGGCACCCGGCTTAGGTCAGAGGAACAGTGGCCGCTGTCCGATTCTGGGCCTATCGGGTCTGGAGAAGTAACTGCTGCTCAGCTGGGCTCATCCGTCTGGTTAGCGGGCGTTGAACTTGAACTTGCTTCTGGTGGGGCTGCGATTGGAGGTGGACGTTGCCGGAGAGCCAGGTCCACGAGAGGCCGAACGCACGGCGGTCTGTCTTTATCCTGGGGGGGGGGGGTTTGCGCTCTTTTGGGCGATCCTTCAGTTTGGGCCCCACTAATTGGGTGATCCCTCACTGTGTTTGATTGCTAACCAATAAGTGGGCGGGTATCTGGATGGCTGGGCGTGGCCCAAGCGGTCCCTGACCCCGTTGTTGACTCTTCCCCTGAACAGGGAGTGGCGCCGAAATGTCTGGGACCGTCCCGGCCGCTGGAGTGCCAGTCCTTTGTTTTGGTGAAGATGGGAGATCAAATGTAAATCGGCCCCATCGAAATGCTAATCGGTCGGAGTTTCGATACCGTCTGGACTCCTCGCTTGCAAATATACATTTCAGGCTCTGAGCCGATCAGGCTTTGCGAGTTTCTGTGTTCCTAGTTGTAAGTGGACAAACCCAGATGGCTACACAACTCACTTGAGCCAGGTCACCTGGGTGAAGGGGCAGTGGATCATCACGTCTGTGGCGCAGGCCTACCTCACTGTTCCCTCCTCGGAAACCCGCAATTTCCAGGGCGATTTACTCATGGGGCGGGGGGGGGGGGGGTGAAGATTTGGACCACTGGCATTCCACCTCCGTCTCCGAACTTATTATGGGCTACCTTCTCTTGCAGGGACAAAGAGAGGGCTTGGTGAGCCACGCGCTTGATGGATCAGGGGTGGTGACAGGTGTGGGCACGGCCTCTGGAGATGAAGGGGTTGCACTGGTGGATGCCAGGGTGTGCTGAGGAACAAGCATGAAGATCAGATGTAGGGAGGGTGCAAGGTGTCAGCCAGTGATTTGTGGGGAGGGGTTGGCGATGACGGGTGGCAGGCAGAACTGATGCCAGGAGAGAGGTGGTAACTTATTCTTGTCGCACGGTGGAGGCTCTTGGTCCCACCGACAGCCCCTGCCACTGCCTCCAAAGGCGGCTTTGGTGACCCTGCTGCTGGTCCTCCGACCCCCCCCGCATCAACGGAGGCCTGTCCAGGTCGACATCCCCAAAGCGAGGAGCAGGTCTGCGCGCCTCCAATGCTTGTGTGTTGACTCAACAGCGCCTCCCCCTGGTTAGCGGCGAGGTGCTGAGGCGCGGCTCTGGCGAATCAGACAGCCAGTAATGGCGAGATGCTTGTGGGGGCCCATATTCGGAACGAAGAGCCGTTAAGTACAGGACGCGATCTCGCCACCACGGACATCGAGAAACAACCTGCCAATCTCACCCAAAATGACACTTCGAAATGTTTCCGTTAAATCGCACCCGATATTCTTGTTGTTTGAGTGGGAATAAAGATATCAGTTAAGAGTGTTGTATTCATTGTATCAAGTAGCATTGTTTAAGGGGTTCCGATGTTAAAGATATTTTAATACCGTGTTAATAATAAAGTTTGTTTTAATATTGTTGTGGGCCAGGGTTTAGAGAACCCCAAAGTGCATCATGGAGTTCACCTGACCCACAACTTTTACTAGATTGTGGTATGGGGAGCACACGGCCCACTCTACAGGTGTGGGACAGCAGAAAAGGAAAAGTATTTTTTGAAGCGAAACAATGTTTATTCTATGAACTCAAGTTAACTTTTTTAAAGCATGCAGTGAACATCTTAGCAACCATCAATTCAAATACAACCCCCAAAGAATACAACACTAAGTAATCCTTAACAACTTCCCAAACAACATCCAGAAGACAGAAGAAACACCTTTTAATAGAAGCACATCAGGTTTACATTCACTACTGAGAACATTTATAATTCTGAATTCACCAAATGGTCAAGAGATAGTCTTTTCAAGGCAGAGAGATCAGCAGTACAGCTGCTCTGTCTGGCTTCAGCTCCAACACTGAAAACAAAACTAAAACACACCCTGCGTCAAATAGCCTAAATCGAAAGTGAAAAGTGACAGACAGCCCAGCTCCACGCACTCTCTGACATCACTGCAGTAGTAAACACCCATTTCGTAAAGCTACTCTCACATGACAATATACCATAGCCCTATGTCTTCGTGAACTCCCTCCTGGAGCGAGGTATCCTTTCTTCACAGTCTGCCAAAATTTAAATAAAATATTGGGGTTTCTGTGCCGTGTCCTAGCCACGTTGGGGTCTGATCTGTGATCGCAATATCTGAGTCATTATCCAATAGCTCATGCTCAAAGTGGAGGCACACGGGTGTCACACAGGAGAACTGGGTGGATTCCCAAAGACATACATCTTGCCGGCAATGTCTATCGTTGCTTACAGGTAACAAATGGGCAGTGCGACAAAACACTGCGGTAACAATTAGTTCCCAGCAAGTACTTAATGTCTTCAGCAGTAAAAGATTAGTAGAATTGGTGGCAAGTCAAATTATCATTTTTGCACGACTTGTGTGCGTGTGTCCTCCCTCTCCTTCACAACACACATACCAATTGAAGGATATGTTTTCAAGTTGCAAGAGAATGACCTGTTTTCTTGTCAGCCGTCAGACTTCCTGCTGTGAAGAGACCAATAGAAAAATAACAAGGAAGTACAAGTGGGCAGCTTCAGCACAGAGGAAACAAGTCATTTGTCCCTGAGCAGTCAACCACAAGAAGATTGAGAGTCAGTGGATCCTCTTTTTGCAAACTTGTGAGGGGAAGCATTGTTAACTCGGAGAAAGCAAATCCAGAAACTGTGGGGAAAAGTTACTTTGCAAGGAATAATCCTCTCTTCTGAACCCTTTCAGCTCCATGCTGTCTGGTGAGAGCATTTTTGTATTAATGCTCTTCATTAAAAGTTGTGTCATTTATGTTTCTTGTAATTGCATTTGAAAAGTAGACACTTTCACAATTCCTTTTGCCTTTCTGTATATTCTTTGATTTTCCAACTTTACAATTGTAAACGTCACCCTTCGTGGCTTTTTGCAACAAGCGACATCTACAGAATTGTGGTCTCTTGACCAAAATGATACCCATCACAGTTTTTTTCCGCTATCTATAAAGACCTTTCCATGAGCATTGTTTATATTAATATTGTCATGTCAGAGTACCTTTAAGAAATGGGTGTTTATAAATGGGTGTGTATATAAATATCTGTAGTGAGAGTACCTTTAGGAAATGGGTGTTTATAAATGGGTGTGTATATAAATATCTGCAGTGAGAGTACCTTTAAGAAATGGGTGTTTATAAATGGGTATGTATATAAATATCTGTACCGAGAGTACCTTTAAGAAATGGGTGTTTATAAATGGGTGTGTATATAAGTGCCTGCAGTGAGAGTACCTTTAAGAAATGGGTGTTTATAAATGGGGGTGTATATAAATATCTGTAGTGAGAGTACCTTTAAGAAATGGGTGTTTATAAATGGGTGTGTATATAAATATCTGTAGCGAGAGTACCTTTACGAAATGGGTGTTTATAAATGGGTGTGTATATAAATATCTGTAGCAAGAGTACCTTTAAGAAATGGGTGTTTATTACAGCAGTGATGTCAGAGAGTGGGTGGAGCTGTGCTGTCTGTCAGCTTTTTACTTTCGTTTCAGGCTGTTTGCTGCAGGGTGTGTTTTAGTTTTGTTTCCAGTGTTGGAGCTGAAGCCAGACAGAGCAGGTGTACTGTTGATCTCTCTGCCATCAAAAGACCATCTCTTGATCATGTGGTGAATTCAGAATTATAAATGTTAAAAGGTGTTTCTTCTGCCTTCTGGATGTTGTTTGGGAAGTTGTTCAGGATTACTTAGTGTTGTATTCTTTGGGGGTTGTATTCGAATTGGTGGTTGCTAAGATGTTCACTGTGTTTTAAAAAGATTAACTTGAGTTCCTAGAATAAACATTGTTTTGCTTTAAAAAATACTTTTCCATTTCTGATGTCCCACACCTGTAGAGTGGGCCGTGTGCTCCCCATACCACAATCTAGTAAAAGTTGTGGGTCAGGTGAACTCCATGATACACTTTGGGGTTCTCTAAACCCTGGCCCATAACAATGTAAATGATTCCATTATCTCCAGTGCAAGTCAGCATTACAAACTTGCCTCAGATTTGCATTCCCATGCATTTAATAATTGTGGATACATAAGTTCATAAGATGCAGGCCATTTGGCCCATCGAATAGGCCCCGCCATTCGATCAAGGTCGATCTTACCTAGGCCTTAACCCCACCACCCTGCCCATTCTACATAACCCCTCAAACCCATTACTAATTAAAAATCTGCCCAGCTCCTTAAATTGACTCACTGTCCCAGCACTCTGGGGTAGCGAATTCCACAGATTCACAACCCTTTAGGAGACGTTGGGGGCGATTCTCCAATACGGGGCCCAAGTGTTCGCGCCGTCGTGAGCGCCGTCGCTTTTCATGACGGCGCGAACAGGTCCCGGGTACGACCAATGCTGGCTCCCATAGGGGGCCAGCACGGCGCTGGAGCGGATCACGCCGCGCCAGCCTCCTTTCCCGGTGCCAAATGGGCGTCACGCCAACCCGGGCATGCGCAGTTGGGCCGCGCCAACAAGTAGGCCCGGGAGGGGGGAGAGAGGCCGGCCCACCGATCGGTGGGCCCCGACCGCGGGCCAGACCCCATCGGAGGCCCCCCCCTCCCCCGGTGAACTTAGATTGAAGTTTTAGAAGCCTAGAACAAGAGTAAAAATAGAATTCGAGGTTATGCTGGGCAGAGCTTGCAAGAAGTCGCCTCGCTCCGACGCCATCTTGGAATTCTCCAGACGTTTCTCTTTATCTCGGTTTTAAACTTGCCACCTCTTATGCTAAGACTGTGTCCTCTCGTTCTCGAATTCCCCACAAGAGGAAGCATCAGCTCCACGTCTACTTTCTACATACCTTTTATCGCCTTGTAAACCTCAATTAGATCTCCCCTCACTCTTCTAAACTCGAGAGAGTATCGGCCTAAACTGCTCAATCTCGCCTCAGGCGACAAACCGCTCATCTCTGGAATCAACCTGTGAGCTCCCTCTGAATTGCCTCCACTGTCACTGCATCTTTCCTCAAATAAACCAGGGACTGGTTTAGCTCAGGGCTAAATCGCTGGCTTTTAAAGCAGACCAGCAGCACGGTTCAATACCGGCCTCCCCGAACAGGCGCCGGAATGTGGCGACTCGGGGCTTTTCACAGTAACTTCATTTGAAGCCTACTTGCGACAATAAGCCATTTTCATTTTCATAAAGGAATCAAAACTGTGCACAGTACTCCAGGTGCGGTCTGACTAATGCCTTGCATCGTTGCAACAACTCTTCCTTACCTTTATACTCGATTCCTTTAGCTATAAATGCCAAATTCCATTTGCTTTCTCTATTATCTGCTGTACCTGCGTGCTAGTTTTCTGTGACTCATGCACTAGGACACCCAGATCCCTCTGCAACTCATTTAGTCTCTCCCCATTTGGATAATACGTCGCCTTCGCATTTTCCCAACAAAAATGCATGACCTCACATTTATTCATGCAGACTCCGCACAGACAGTGACCCGGGTGGGAATTGAACCCGAGTCCCTGCCGCTGTGAAGCAGCAGTGCTAACCACTGTGCTACCGTGCTGCTCCCGTTTGTAAGGCTCTTGGCCGGATGCTCTGAAATCCCGGCCAAGTGTGGACGCCGCTGTCAAAACCGGCGCGAGTGACACCGGCGTCGACGGGCCTCCAGGCCCAGTCATTCTCCCCGTCCTCGGGGGCCCGAACGGCAGAGGACTGCTGTGTGCGCTGCTCCGGCGCCGAAAGCCGGCCGGCATATGCGCACTACGGCCAGCGCGCATCAGCGCTTTCACCTCGCCGCCGGCCTCCGGGTAACATGGCGGAGCCCAACAGGGGCCCAGCGTGGAGGAATATAGGCCCCCCGCGGAATAATTCGCCCGCCGATCGGTAGCCACCGTGGATGCCCCCCCCTCCCCCTCATTGTTGGATCCCCAGCCCCCACCAGGGCGGCCCCCGCAGTCAAAAAGCCGAGGTCCCGTTGGGTGGGACCATGGGCGGGATTCTCCGACCCCCCCGCCGGGTCGGATAATCGCCGGGGAGGGGGCGGCGTGAATCCCGCCCCCGCCGGCTGCCGAATTCTCCGGCGCCGGGGGATCTGGCGGGGGCGGGAACAGCGCCGGTCGGGGGCCATTGGCAGCGCCCCCCCACCCCCACCCGGCGATTCTCCGGCCCGCAATGGGCCGAGTGGCCAGTCCCGCCGGCGTAAATTACAACAGGTACTTACCGGCGGGACCTGGCTCCGCGGGGGGGGGGGGGGGGGGGGGGGGGGTCTCCGGGGTCCTCGGGGGCGTCTGGCCCCGGGAGGTGCCCCCACGATTGGGGCCCACCGATCCGCGGGCGGGCCTGCGCCGTGGGGGGGGGGGGGGCGGGGGGGGCACTCTATTCCTCCGCGATGGCCGACGCGGAGGTGAACCCCCCCCCGCGCATGCGCTGGGATGACGCCAGCACGCGCTGGCGCTCCCGCGCATGCGCCAACTCAGCGGAGGCCCTTCGCCGGCGGTTGGCGTGGAGCCAAGCCCCGTCCGCGTCCGTGCGGGGGATTCCGCCCCCTCGGGGCGGCCCAATGCCGGAGTGGTTCACGCCACGCCTCGGCGCCGGTATCGCCCACCCCGCCGGGTAGGGGAGAATCCCGTCCACTGACTTCCGTCCAAGTCTCACTTAAGCACCTCAGCACATAATTCATGTCGTATTGTGGGAGTGTTACATTGCCTCAGGTACTGTCCTCAGGACTTATTGTTAAATCAAGGCTTTATTTCTCTGGCATCCCTAGGTGTTACAGATTCATAACACTCATCGGAGAAGGCAACCTTTTCAGCTCTCCTGTCCCCCATCAATCATAATCACTATAAGTAGGTCAATAAAATTCATCTTATTGTTGTTTCGAGTGTTAAAAGCTGCTGTTGATATAACAAGTCATGGCACTTCAAAGTAGTTGAAACGTGAGCACTTGGAGATATTGGAGCAATCGAATCATAGCTACCGCACAGAGACCATTCAGCCCAATGCCTCCTAGCCCGCTCATCGCAAGAGCAACAAGCCAGTCCCACTCCCCTGTCCTTTCCCCAAAGCCTTGGAATTATTTGACATTCAGTTCATTACCCAATTTCCTTTTCAAACCCATGATTGCCTCAACCACACTTTCAGGCAGTTCATTTCAGATCCCAACTACTCGAGGCACAAAAAAAGGTTTTCCTCCAGGTGACACGGATATTCGGTGAATGGTACAAGAACCAATGTCTTCTGGTTCATAGAACATAGAAAACACAGCACAGAACAGGCCCTTCGGCCCACGATGTTGAGCCGAACCTTTGTCCTAGATTAATCATAGATTATCATAGAATTTACAGTGCAGAAGGAGGCCATTCGGCCCATTAAGTCTGCACCGGCTCTTGGAAAGAGCACCCTACCCAAACTCAACACCTCCGCCCAACACTAAGGGCAATTTTGGACACTAAGGGGCAATTTATCACGGCCAATCCACCTAACCTGCACATCTTTGGACTGTGGGAGGAAACCGGAGCACCCGGAGGAAACCCACGCAGACACGGGGAGGATGTGCAGACTCCGCACAGACAGTGACCCAAGCCGGAATCGAACCTGGGACCCTGGAGCTGTGAAGCAATTGTGCTATCCACAATGCTACCGTGCTGTCCTTAAGAACAAATAAATCTACACTATATCATTCTACCGTAATCCATGTACCTATCCAATAGCTGCTTGAAGGTCACTAATGTTTCCGACTCAACTACTTCCACAGGCAGTGCATTCCATGCCCCCACTACTCTCTGGGTAAAGAACCTACCTCTGACATCCCCCCTATATCTTCCACCATTCACCTTAAATTTATGTCCCCTTGTAATGGTTTGTTCCACCCGGGGAAAAAGTCTCTGACTGTCCACTCTATCTATTCCCCTGATCATCTTATAAACCTCTATCAAGTCGCCCCAGAGGTTTGTGACTCCTCTGCCAATGGGAACAGTTTCTTCTTATCGATTCTGCTGTCCCGGCGGGTCATAATTTTGAACACTTCCATCAAATCTTCCATCAACCTTTTCAAAGTGTTCTGAAGAGGCGTCATTTCAAATCGAAGCCTAACATTGTTTCTCTCAGCAGATGCCGCTAAAACCTGTCACACATTCCCAGCACTTTGTTTAAATTTCTCCTCTCCATCTTCTCTTCTCCGACGACAACAGCCCCAACTTCTCCAAAGTCCCTGATCCACGGAACCACTCTCGTTGATCTTTTCTGCACCCCCTCAAATGCCTTCACATTGTTCGTAAGACCACAAACTGTTCACGATACTCCAGTTAAGGCCAAACCAGTTTTTTAATATCAAGGTTCATCGTGGAGTATCTTGCTTTTGTACTCAATATCCTATTTATGAAGCCAGTGTGTGCCTCATGCTTTATTTGCCACTTTCCCAACCTGCTTTGCAACCTTCATAGAACATAGAACAATACAGCGCAGTACAGGCCCTTCGGCCCACGATGTTGCACCGAAACAAAAGCCATCCAACCTACACTATGCCATTATCATCCATATGCTTATCCAATAAACTTTTAAATGCCCTCAATGTTGGCGAGTTCACTACTGTAGCAGGTAGGGCATTCCACGGCCTCACTACTCTTTGCGTAAAGAACCTACCTCTGACCTCTGTCCTATATCTATTACCCCTCACTTTAAAGTTATGTCCCCTCGTGCCAGCCATATCCATCCGCGGGAGAAGGCTCTCACTGTCCACCCTATCCAACCCCCTGATCATTTTGTATGCCTCTATTAAGTCTCCTCTTAACCTTCGTCTCTCCAACGAAAACAACCTCAAGTCCATCAGTCTTTCCTCATAAGATTTTCCCTCCATACCAGGCAACATCCTGGTAAATCTCCTCTGCACCCGCTCCAAAGCCTCCACGTCCTTCCTATAATGCGGTGACCAGAACTGTACGCAATACTCCAAATGCGGCCGTACCAGAGTTCTGTACAGCTGCAACATGACCTCCCGACTCCGGAACTCAATCCCTCTACCAATAAAGGCCAACACTCCATAGGCCTTCTTCACAACCCTATCAACCTGGGTGGCAACTTTCAGGGATCTATGTACATGGACACCTAGATCCCTCTGCTCATCCACACTTTCAAGAACTTTACCATTAGCCAAATATTCCGCATTCCTGTTATTCCTTCCAAAGTGAATCACCTCACACTTCTCTACATTAAACTCCATTTGCCACCTCTCGGCCCAGCTCTGCAGCTTATCTATATCCCTCTGTAATCTGCTACATCCTTCCACACTATCGACAACACCACCGACTTTAGTATCGTCTGCAAATTTACTCACCCACCCTTCTGTGAAATGTGCATCTACACCCCTGTCATAATATGCACACAGGTATATGATGGTGCACAGACAGGCAGTGATTGACACACAGGATGATCAGTGAACACACAGAACACAGCAGCCAATCACCAGACAGGACACAACCACTATAAAGCCAGAGGGCACTAGTTTTCCCGCTCTCTCGGGATGGGATGCGCTGACCAGGTGAGCTGTTATTCTTCCTTGATCAGGGCAACTTTACCTGTCCTGACAGACATCACTCTTAAACATGACAGGTGAATATGTTGTTCGGCTAGCCTTTGAGCTAACTTCCATGTGTATTCCATTTGAAAATTGGGAAAATATAGCCACAATTCCTAAACGGCTGTCCTGAGCCTGATGCAAATAACCATTCAGAGGTAGTGAAGAACGACCCCACTATTAAACAGGGCGCTGTTCATTTTTTCGGATTTCGGCGCGGAATTCTCCGCCAAGGCCTTTTTTACCTGCTATAAATATGGCAATCAATAAGGGTGCCCTTTCTTTAGATATCGATATTCTATTGCTCAGAGTCGCCAAATGATGCCACCAGAAGGTTCAACCGGCGATCGATCAAAGAGTCAACAACCAGTTAGTTAGTTCAAGGTCAAGGGTACTTTATTTACACACAATTAATCATGCAGCATAGACACTACTAGTTACACCTAACAACTATGACAACCTGTACTTAACTTCGGGCACCCGGCTTAGGTCAGAGGAACAGTGGCCGCTGTCCGATTCTGGGCCTATCGGGTCTGGAGAAGTAACTGCTGCTCAGCTGGGCTCATCCGTCTGGTTAGCGGGCGTTGAACTTGAACTTGCTTCTGGTGGGGCTGCGATTGGAGGTGGACGTTGCCGGAGCGCAAGGTCCACGAGAGGCCGAACGCACGGCGGTCTGTCTTTATCCTTGGGGAGTTTCGAGCTCTTTTGGGCGGGCCTTCAGTTTGGACCCCACTAATTGGGTAATTCTTGATCACTGTGTTCGATTTGAGCCAATAAAGGGGGCGGGTGCCTTGATGGCCGGGCGTGTCCTAAGCGGTCACTGACCCTGTTGTTGATGCTTCCTGGGTACAGGGAGTGACGCCGAAATGTCTGGGATTGTATCGGTTACTCGAGTATCAATCCTTTGTCTTATGGAGATGGGCCATCAAATGCTAATCGGTTGTTTCGATACCGTCTGGATTCTTTGCTCACAAATATACACTCAGGCTCTGGGCCTGCCACATTACACTGTCCACATTTTCCTTTGGGCATTGCGAACTTCCGTGTTTCTTGTCGTAAGTGGCCATCCCAGGTGGCGACAGCACCTACCTTCATTTCCTGTACTGATGAGCTCAGGCTCACCATCCTCAAATTCTATGCTATGTAAATTCAAGTTTTTCTTTTCTTCTTAATGGTTCTACAGTGTATAAAATCCCTCAATATCTTGCAAAGTGTCCCTCACCTGTGAGCAGGGATAGTGAGTTTCAACGGTGCAGACTCGATGGGCCGAATGGCCTCCTTCTGCACTGTAAATTCCATGATCTGTAAATTCTATGATCTAAAAGGCTCATTTTAGCCATGGTCAGCTTCACAGTCATGACCAATTCTACCTTCGACCAGCACCCACAAATGTGCTGTCCAGCAAGGAGTAACTGGACAGTGATCATAGAATCATAGAATTTACAGTGCAGAAGGCGGCCATTCGGCCCATTGAGTCTGCACTGGCTCTTGGAAAGAGCACCCTACTTAAGCCCACACACCCACCCTATCCCCATAACCCAGTAACCCCACCCAACACTAAGGGCAATTTTGGACACAAAGGGCAATTTATCACGGCCAATCCACCTAACCTGCACATCTTTGGACTGTGGGAGGAAACCGGAGCGCCCGGAGGGAACCCACGCACACACGGGGGAGAACGTGCAGACTCCGCACAGACTAGACCCAAGCCGGGAATCGAATCCGGGGCCTTGGAGCAATCGTGCTATCCACAATGCTACCGCGCTGCCCAATAGAAACCTATTCCATCCCCGTACACACAAACACACACACTTCCCCCAATGCCCCTTCAATAGCCAAAGGACAGTGAGATCAATTGCACTGTTTGAATCTCTGCCGCTAGTAAGGAACCTTGATTTCTTAAAAGCCGTGGAATTCCACAGGGGTAATGGCTAGCAATGACACTTCAGAGGAGAGCAACTATGTTTGCATAGACAGTAAATGACTAAACATACAACCATCCAAGTGTGCAATTTATCAAGAGCTCTCCTGTGCTACTGAGCTTCACTGCTTTTCACTTCTACATCATGCTTTTTCCAGTCCACTTATTTTCAAGGCAATTCTGCATTCTTACATTACAGAAAAAAATGCAGTATTTGAGCAGAATCCAAATAAACTGGTACATTTTCCTCCTCTCATTTTCTATAGCACACTTTATTCTGTGCCGTACCAATCGGGATGGGCTGAAAATGAATGGAACTCATTCATTCCGAACATTATTTTCCTCTTTTGTGACAGGCCAGTCGAGCTATGCCATGCTCAATGCTCATGACAACATTCAGAACATATTATCTATCGGCAAGCTATTCTAATTCATAAACTTAGAAATATTTTGAGTCAGGGATCATTGATTGAAATACCCACTCAAAGTAATTTTAAAAAGCTTTCAACTTTTTTAGCCCAGGAACAGAATATTCGCACCACTTGTGCTCTGCAAGATTATTTTCTTCCTGGCTTCACTTGAGAGTTTTAGCAAAGAATCGTAAATCAATAGAATTGCTGATTCAACTAAGGTGGTAGTTCGAAGTAGCCTGATGCCTTGAACCAGGTAAATATTAAAATTGGATAATTCCAGTGTCTTGATAGTCAGAGAGTTCGTATAGTACTGAAGGAGGCCAGTCAGCCCAATGAGTCGGCTGATAACAGGTTTAAAAACTGACATGACTGCGAGTAACTCAACAACATGGGGCGCGATTAATACCGTGAGCAATTTTGGGCCCCACACCTCAGGAAGGACACACTGGCACTGGAGCGGGTCCAGCGGAGATTCACACGGATGATCCCAGGAATGGTAGGCCTAACATACGATGAACGTCTGAGGATCCTGGGATTATATTCATTGGAGTTTAGGAGGTTGAGGCGAGATCTAATAGAAACTTACAAGATAATGAATGGCTTAGATAGGGTGGACGTAGGGAAGTTGTTTCCATTAGCAGGGGAGACTAGGACCCGGGGGCACAGCCTTAGAATAAAAGGGAGTCACTTTAGAACAGAGATGAGGAGAAATTTCTTCAGCCAGAGAGTGGTGGGTCTGTGGAATTCATTGCCACAGAGGGCGGTGGAGGCCGGGACGTTGAGTGTCTTTAAGACAGAAGTTGATAAATTCTTGATTTCTCGAGGAATTAAGGGCTATGGAGAGAGAGCGGGTAAATGGAGTTGAAATCAGCCATGATTGAATGGTGGAGTGGACTCGATGGGCCGAATGGCCTTACTTCCGCTCCTATGTCTTATGGTCTTATGATTCTCCGATCGCGGGACAAGAGTGTCCACGCTGTCTTGAACACCATCGCGCTTCACGACTGCGTGAAATGGGTGCGGGCGACTTAAAGGAGAGGAATGAGGTAGAGAGGTTGAAAGGTTTCGAGAGGGAAATCCAAGGCTTTGAACCCAGGAGATAAAAGCACGGATGCCAATGGTGGAGTGATTGCAATTAGTGAAATCAGAGTTAGAGGAGCACAGAGATCTTGGAGGGGTGTGGGGCAGGAGGTCGCTTCAGAGAAGGTTATGGGTAACGCAGGCTCAAGCTATGGAGGGATTTGAAAACAAGCGTACACATTTTAAAATTAAAGTGTTGCCACGCCAGGGATCAGTGTAGGTCAGCAAACATTAGATCATAGATCGTAGAACATACAGTGCAGAAGGAGGCCATTCGGCCCATCGAGGCTGCACCTCACTTCCACCCTATCCCCATAACCCAATAACCCCTCCTAACCAATTTTGGACACTAAGGGCAATTTATCCACCTAACCTGCACGTCTTTGGACTGTGGGAGGAAACCGGGGCACCCGGAGGAAACCCACGCAGACACGGGGAGAACGTGCAGACTCCGCACAGGCAGTGACCCAGCGGGGAATCGAACCCGGGACTCTTGCGCTGTGAAGCCACAGTGCTAACCACTGTGCTGCCATGCTGCCCGCCGGTTGTTTGGCAAATGGGACTTGGTCAAATCATGTGTGTTACACTTGGGGTCGAGGCACCAAGTAAGCGGATAGCAAAGCTTATACAGACCACAGAGTTCTTCAGATCCTTGACTGCAGTTAACATTATGTTGACTGGACTTGCGGTGCAGTGGGACGGAGTAGCGGCCGCAACGCGGGCGTGTCCTGCCCAGGCTCCGGCACTTTGGGCTCATCTGCTCGATCGAAAGGGAAACTTTTCTTATTTCAAAATAAAACAGAAACTGGCCGTGGGGTTTGGGGCCCCGAGGACCTGGGGGTGCCAGCGAGTGTGGCTCAGGCAAGTTCAAGGGGTGCCCAGGCGGGTCAGCTAGAGCAGGAAGACCAAGTTCGCCAACTTCTCCCTGCCAGAAAGGGAAGAAAAGTCAAGTATCTCAGAACCGTAGAATTCACAGTGCAGAAGGAGGCCATTCGGCCCATCGAGTCTGCACCGGCCCTTGGAAAGAGCGCCCCACTTAAGCCCATCACCTACCCGTAACCCAGTAACTCCACCTAACCCTTTGGGACACTAAGGGGCAATTTAGCGTGGACAATCCACCTAACCTGCACATCTTTGGACTGTGGGAGGAAAGCGGAGCACCCGGAGGAAACCCGCGCGCACACGGGGAGAACGTGCAGACTCCGCCCCGCTCCTCCGGGAGATGTTCAATTGACTCACTATCTAAGGTGGCCCCGCACCCACATTGGCCCAGGCCTCGATCTCATTGATCCCCAACAAAGACAAAAACCCAACAGAGCGGTGTGGATCAGACAGACCCATCTCTCTCTTAAACATTGGCGTGAAAACCTTGGCGAAAGCTCTGGCGAGGCGATTGGAGAGCTACCTGCCAGGCGTGGTCACAGAGATCAGACCGGGTCCGTTGAGGGAAGGCAATTAACAGCGAACAACGCCTACTGACTGTCGTAATGACCCCGTCTGGGGAGAGAACACCGTGGTGATATGCCTATGGGCTGTATCATAGTTGGAAGGTGTACGACCTCCAATCAGTAGGTGGCGGTACAGACACTGTCTCTAGGCTAAGGTCATGTGAATCTGTGACTCCACTATAAAGGGAGACACATCCGGCCATCTTCAGAAGAAGAGTGAGAGGGCAATACGACGTACATGTGAATGGTCAGTGCTGGCTGCAAGTTCCAGTAGAGTAGTCAGCAGACTCCATGATATCAGATTGCTATCTTACCACACCAGACTCAGGATGGTGTGGTGATATGCATCATTGTAAATACACAAGGGGTTAATGTAAATACACTACGACCAAGTAAACACTAGAGGGAGCACCAGAGACATCATGACATGCAGACATACAGCTAATGAACACATAGAATAGGACACGACCAATGGGCAGTCAAGACACCCAGAGGTGACACTGCCACAAGGGGGCATTACACAACCCATATAAAAGGACAGGGCACACATGCTCTGTCTCTTTCCACAGGCGACACTTAGAGAGTAGGACAGGGGCAGATCTGAAGCATCACACCCACCACATGACTTAGGGCAGACAGGTTAGTTTGACTGAGTTACTACAGCAAGATTAGCAGGAGAATCAAACTCATAGAGAACTGTGCTAATGGTTCAATAAATCACATCGAACTTACTTCAAAGTCTGGAGTATCTTTTGGTCAAAGCTGCATCGAGTTGCAGTGTGTGTTATCCCAGAGTACATAATGCAACATGGTACCAGAAGTGCCTGTTGAATCTAGATAGTTCAACTCAGCAAGATCCAGTGTTTGTTGGATTATTTCGTAAAGTACAAAGGAACAAACACGCTGAGAAAGCCTTCGGTCAAGTAGAGTGGAAGTACCTCATTGACGTGTTTCTACGGCTTGGGTTCAGGGGGTGGAATTCACCTCATGGGTGAAGCTCCCATTCAGCGCTCCTATGGCACGTGTACGGACAAATGGCACCAGCTCTGAATCATTTTGGGTGCACAGGGGAATGAGGCAGGAGTGCCTGTTATCCCCGCTCCTGTTAACGCTGGCAATTGAGCCGCTGGCCATCGCCCTTAGGTGGGTGGACGGGGATTCAAAGAAGGGGCAGAGAGCACAGAGTCTCACTCTATGTGGATGACCTGACCCTCCGTGCGTTGAACCCCCCGAGACAGCATGGGGAGAATAACCGGACTCCTCAGGGTGTTCGGCACCTTCTCAGGTTACAAACTGGACCTGGGAAAGAGCGAAATCTTCCCGGTTAAACCCCTGAGAGGGAGGACAAAGAACAATGCAGCACAGGAACAGGCCCTTCGGCCCTCCAAGTCTGTACCGGTCATGATACCAACCTTGGCCAAAACCCTCAGCACTTCCTTGTGCCGTCTCCCTCTATACCCGTCCTATCCATGTGTTTGTCAAGATGCCTTTTGAACGCCGTTAATGTATCTGCTTCCACAACCTCCCCTGGCAACGCGTTCCAGGCACTCACCACCCTCTGCGTAAAAAACCTGCCTCGCACATCTCCTCTAAACTTTGCCCCACGGACCTTAAACCTATGCCCCCAGGTGAGTGACCCCTCCACCCTGGGAAAGAGTGCCTGCCCATCCACTCTATCCATGCCCCTCATAATCTTGTAGACCTCTTATCGGGTCACCCCTCAGCCTCCGTCTTTCAAATGAAAACAGTCCGAGTCTATTCAGCCTCTCCGCATAGCTGACACCCTCCAGACCAGGCAACATCCTGGTAAACCTCCTCTGCACCCTCTCTAAAGCCTCCACATCCTCCTGGTAGTGTGGCGACCAGAATTGTGCGCAATATTCCAAGTGCGGCCTTACCAAGGTTCTATACAACTGCAGCACGACTTGCCATCAGACGATAAGACATAGGAGCGGAAGTAAGGCCATTCGGCCCATCGAGTCCACTCCACCATTCAATCATGGCTGATTTCAACTCCATTTACCCGCTCTCTCTCCATCGCCCTTAATTCCTCGAGAAATCAAGAATTTATCAACTTCTGTCTTAAAGACACTCAACGTCCCGGCCTCCACCGCCCTCTGTGGCAATGAATTCCACAGACCCACCACTCTCTGGCTGAAGAAATTTCTCCTCATCTCTGTTCTAAAGTGACTCCCTTTTATTCTAAGGCTGTGCCCCCGGGTCCTAGTCTCCCCTGCTAATGGAAACAACTTCCCTACGTCCACCCTATCTAAGCCATTCATTATCTTGTAAGTTTCTATTAGATCTCCCCTCAACCTCCTAAACTCCAATGAATATAATCCCAGGATCCTCAGACGTTCATCGTATGTTAGGCCTACCATTCCTGGGATCATCCGTGTGAAATTCCGCTGGACCCGCTCCAGTGCCAGTATGTCCTTCCTGAGGTGTGGGGCCCAAAATTGCTCACAGTATTCTAAATGGGGCCTAACTAATGCTTTATAAAGCTTCAGAAGTACATCCCTGCTTTTATATTCCAAGCCTCTTGAGATGAATGACAACATTGCATTTGCTTTCTTAATTACGGACTCAACCTGCAAGTTTACCTTTAGAGAATCCTAGACTAGGACTCCCAAGTCCCTTTGCACTTCAGCATTATGAATTTTGTCACCGTTTACAAAATAGTCCATGCCTCTATTCTTTTTTCCAAAGTGCAAGACCTCGCACTTGCCCACGTTGAATTTCATCAGCCATTTCTTGGACCACTCTCCTAAACTGTCTAAATCTTTCTGCAGCCTCCCCACCTCCTCAATACTACCTGCCCCTCCACCTATCTTTGTATCATCGGCAAACTTAGCCAGAATGCCCCCAGTCCTGTCATCTAGATCGTTAATATATAAAGAGAACAGCTGTGGCCCCAACACTGAACCCTGCGGGACACCACTCGTCACCGGTTGCCATTCCGAAAAAGAACCTTTTGTCCCAACTCTCTGCCAGTTTTTATACTCGCTGCCCCGTCCAATGAAGGCGAGCATTCCGTGTGCTTTCTTGACAACCTTGTCCACTTGTGTTGCCACCTTCAAAGATCTGTGGACCTGCACGCCCAGATCTCTCTGACTTTCTATATTCCTAAGAGTTTTGCCATTTACGGTATTTTTCCCTCTATTTTAGACCTACCAAAATGCATTACCTCACTGTCTGGATTAAACTGCATTTGCCATTTCTCTGCCCAAGTCTCCAACCTATCTATGTCCCGCTGTATCCTCTGACAATCCTCAGCACTACCTGCCACTCCACCAACCTTGGTGTCATCCACGAACTTACTAATCAGAGCGGATCCATTTTCCTCCAAATCGTTTATGTGCACCACAAACAACAGGGGCCCCAGCACAGATCCCTGTGGAACACCACTAGTCACAACCTTCCATTCAGAAAAGCACCCTTCCACTGCGACCCTCTATGACCTCGCCAGTTCTGTATCCATCTTGCCACCTCACCTCTGATCCTGTGGGACTTCACCTTTTGTACCAGTCTGCCTTGAGGCACCTTGTCAAACGTGTGATGATATGCAGGCACGTAACCAATGGGTCATCAGAATAGGACACAACCAATGGGTAATCAGAACACCCAGCTGTGGCATCACCACAAGAGGGCACCACACGACCACTATAAAAAGGGCAAGGCACACAGGCCCTGCCACTTCCACCGGCTGAAACCTAGAGAGCAAGAACGTGTGTGGTTGGCAGCACCGTCACACCATAGCACATGGTCCTGAGCAAGTTCATACAGCTAGCAGAGTATACTGTGTTACTAGAGTCAGATTAGTAGAGTGTAGATCTCATTTAAGAGCTTTGTTAATTGCTCAATAAATACGTTCAACTTAACCTCAAGGTCCGGAGTATCCTTCAGCAACGCCTACACCAAGTAGCGGCTTATGTTACTCAATGTAACATAACAACACAAAAGGCTTTACTGAAGTCCATGTAAACAACATCCACCGCCCTCCCTTCATCAATCACCTTTGTCACCTCTTCAAAAAACTTGATCAAGTTAGTGAGGCACGACCTCCCCTTCACAAAACCGTGCTGTCTATCGCTTATGAAACCGTTTGTTTCCAAATGGGTGTAAATCCTGTCCCTGAGAATTCTCTGCAATAATTTACCGACTACCGACTTGAGGCTCACCAGCCTCTAGTTTCCAGGATTATCCCTGCTATCTTTCTTAAACAGCGGTACCTCATTATCTATTCTCCAGTCCTCTGGGATCTGTAGCCAATGAGGATACAAAGATGTCAGTCAAAGCCCCAGCAATTTCCTCCCTTGCTTCCCTCAGTATTCTGGGGTAAATCTCATCCGGCCCAGGAGACTTATCTATCTTCATATCTTTCAAAAGTCTCAATGCCGCCTCCTTTTCGATGCTAACATGATCCGGACTGTCCACACACCCTGCCCAAGAATCATCTTCCACAAAGTCCCTGTCTTTGCTGAACACTGATGCAAAGTACTCATTTAGTACCTCGTCCATTTCCTCTGGCTGAACACATAGGTTCACCCCCACTGTCCTTAAGTGGTCCAATCCTTTCCCTGGCCACCCTCTTGCTTTTTACATATGCCAAGGACTTTTCATGACCCCTCCTCGACCTCCTAATTTCCTGCTTCAATATCTTCCTATTTTCTTCATATTCCTCAAGGTTTTGATTGTTCCCAACCTTCTAGACGGTACAAAAGCCTCCTTTTTCTTTTTGACGAGGTTCACAATATCACTCGTTATCCAAGGCTCCCTAAACTTCCCATACTTATCCTCCGTTCTCTCAGGAACGTGCCTTTCCTGAATCCTAATCAACTGTCGCTTGAAAGACTCCCGCATGTCCGATGTTGATTTACCCTCCAACAGCCGCACCCAATCCAAATTCTTCAATTCCTGTCTAATGTTATCGTAATTTGCCTTTCCCCAGTTTAGCACCTTAACGCGAGGGTTACCCTCAACCCTGTCCAAAAGTAGCCCAAAACTTACGGAATTGTGGTCACAAAACGTTCCCCTACTGAAACCTCAACCACCTGCCCAGGCCCATTCCCAAATTCCAGATCCAGTACTGCCCCTTCCCTCGTTGGACTATCTATATATTGCATCAAGACGGCTTCCTGGATGCTCCTTACAAACTCTTCCCCATCCAAGGCCCTAGCACTAAGTGAGTCCCAGTCAATCGAGGCAAAATTAAAATCCCCTACCACAATAACCCTGTTACTGATCCACCTATCCAAAATCTCTCTACCTATCTGCTCCTCTATCTCTCGCTGGCATTTGGGGGCCTATAATAAACACCCAACGTTGGAGCTGGAGGAAAGATCAGACAAAAAAACAAAGAACAAACAAAGAACAAAGAAAAGTACAGCACAGGAACAGGCCCTTCGGCCCTCCAAGCCCGTGCCGACCATGCTGCCTGTCTAACCCAAAACATTCTACACTTCCGGGCTGCCCGACTAAACTACAATCTTCTACACTTCCTGGGTCCGTATCCCTCTATTCCCATCCTATTCATATATTTGTCAAGATGCCCCTGAAATGTCACTATCGTCCCTGCTTCCACCACCTCCTCCGGCAGCGAGTTCCAGGCACCCTCTACCCTCTGCGTAAAAAACTTGCCTCGTACATCTACTCTAAACCTTTCACCTCGCACCTTAAACCTATGCCCCCTAGTAATTGACCCCTCTACCCTGGGGAAAAGCCTCTGACTATCCACTCTGTCTATGCCCCTCATAATTTTGTATACCTCTATCAGGTCTCCCCTCAACCTCCTTCGTTCCAGTGAGAACAAACCGAGTTTATTCAACCGCTCCTCATAGCTAATGCCCTCCATACCAGGCAACATTCTGGTAAATCTCTTCTGCACCCTCTCTAAAGCCTCCACATCCTTCTGGTAGTGTGGCGACCAGAATTGAACACTATACTCCAAGTGTGGCCTAACTAAGGTTCTATACAGCTGCAACATGACTTGCCAATTCTTATACTCAATGCCCCGGCCAATGAAGGCAAGCATGCCGTATGCCTTCTTGACTACCTTCTCCACCTGTGTTGCCCCTTTCAATGACCTGTGGACCTGTACTCCTAGATCTCTTTGACTTTCAATACTCTTGAGGGTTCTACCATTCACTGTATAATCCCTACCTGCATTAGACCTTCCAAAATGCATTACCTCACATTTGTCCGGATTAAACTCCATCTGCCATCTCTCCGCCCAAGTCTCCAGACAATCTAAATCCTGCTGTATCCTCCGACAGTCCTCATCGCTATCCGCAATTCCACCAACCTTTATGTCGTCTGCAAACTTACTAATCAGACCAGTTACATTTTCCTCCAAATCATTTATATATACTACAAAGAGCAAAGGTCCCAGCACTGATCCCTGTGGAACACCACTGGTCACAGCCCTCCAATTAGAAAAGCATCCCTCCATTGCTACTCTCTGCCTTCTATGGCCTAGCCAGTTCTGTATCCACCTTGCCAGCTCACCCCTGATCCCGTGTGACTTCACCTTTTGTACTAGTCTACCATGAGGGACCTTGTCAAAGGCCTTACTGAAGTTCATATAGACAACATCTACTGCCCTACCTGCATCAATCATCTTAGTGACCTCCTCAAAAAACTCTATCAAGTTAGTGAGACACGACCTCCCCTTCACAAAACCGTGCTGCCTCTCACTAATACGTCCATTTGCTTCCAAATGGGAGTAGATCCTGTCTCGAAGAATTCTCTCCAGTAATTTCCCTACCACTGAAGTAAGGCTCACCGGCCTGTAGTTCCAGGGATTATCCTTGCTACCCTTCTTAAACAGAGGAACAACATTGGCTATTCTCCAGTCCTCCGGGACATCCCCTGAAGTCAGCGAGGATCCAAAGATTTCTGTCAAGGCCTCAGCAATTTCCTCTCCAGCCTCCTTCAGTATTCTGGGGTAGATCCCATCAGGCCCTGGGGACTTATCTACCTTAATATTTTTTAAGACACCCAACACCTCGTCTTTTTGGATCACAATGTGACCCAGGCTATCTACACCCCCTTCTCCAGACTCAACATCTACCAATTCCTTCTCTTTGGTGAATACTGATGCAAAGTATTCATTTAGTACCTCGCCCATTTCCTCTGGCTCCACACATAGATTCCCTTGCCTATCCTTCAGTGGGCCAACCCTTTCCCTGGCTACCCTCTTGCTTTTTATGTACGTGTAAAAAGGCTTGGGATTTTCCTTAACCCTATTTGCCAATGACTTTTCATGACCCCTTCTAGCCCTCCTGACTCCTTGCTTAAGTTCCTTCCTACTTTCCTTATATTCCACGCAGGCTTCGTCTGTTCCCAGCCTTTTAGCCCTGACAAATGCCTCCTTTTTCTTTTTGACGAGGCCTACAATATCACTCGTCATCCAAGGTTCCCGAAAATTGCCGTATTTATCTTTCTTCCTCACAGGAACATGCCTGTCCTGTATTCCTTTCAACTGCAACTTGAAAGCCTCCCACATGTCAGATGTTGATTTGCCCTCAAACATCCGCCCCCAATCTATGTTCTTCAGTTCCCGCCTAATATTGTTATAATTAGCCTTCCCCCAATTTAGCACATTCATCCTCGGACCACTCTTATCCTTGTCCACCAGTACTTTAAAACTTACTGAATTGTGGTCACTGTTACCGAATTGCTCCCCTACTGAAACATCTACCACCTGGCCGGGCTCATTTCCCAGTACCAGCTCCAGTACCGCCCCTTCCCTAGTTGGACTGTCTACATATTGTTTTAAGAAGCCCTCCTGGATGCTCCTTACAAACTCCGCCCCGTCTAAGCCCCTGGCACTAAGTGAGTCCCAGTCAATATTGGGGAAGTTGAAGTCTCCCATCACCACAACCCTGTTGTTTTTACTCTTTTCCAAAATCTGTCTCCCTATCTGCTCCTCTATCTCCCGCTGGCTGTTGGGAGGCCTGTAGTATACCCCCAACATTGTGACTGCACCCTTCTTATTCCTGATCTCTGCCCATATAGCCTCACTGCCCTCTGAGGTGTCCTCTCGCAGTACAGCTGTGATATTCTCCCAAACAAGTAGCGCAACTCCGCCTCCCCTTTTACATCCCCCTCTATCCCGCCTGAAACATCTAAATCCTGGAACGTTTAGCTGCCAATCCTGCCCTTCCCTCAACCAGGTCTCTGTAATGGCAACAACATCATAGTTCCAAGTACTAATCCAAGCTCTAAGTTCATCTGCCTTACCCGTAATACTTCTTGCATTAAAAAATATGCACTTCAGGCCACCAGACCCGCTGTGATCAGCAACTTCTCCCTGTCTGCTCTGCCTCAGAGCCACACTGTCCCTATTCCCTAGTTCTCCCTCAATGCTCTCACCTTCTGACCTATTGCTCCCGTGCCCACCCCCCTGCAGTGGGGCGAATTCTCAGCCTTCCCAGCCACGTGTTCCTCGGTAGCGAGCTACACTGGCAGCGGAATTCTCCGTTCAATTGTTGGCCAATGCGATATCCCGCACTGCTGGGTAACTGGCGAACGGGGGGGGTGCTGCCCGTTGGAGTGTGCTGGATTGCTATCGGGGCTGGATTCGCACACTGGGCTAAATCGCTGGCTTTGAAAGCAGACTAAGGCAGGCCAGCAGCACGGTTCAATTCCCGTAGCGGCCTCCCCGAACAGGCGCCGGAATGTGGCGACGAGGGGCTTTTCACAGGAACTTCACTTGAAGCGATTCACGAAAATCTGTAAAAACAGGGAAAATCAGGAAGACAACGCTCTTCTTGAACCCTGGGGCTTCAGGTCATCCAACGCCCATTATTCTTCAGTTAGTTTCCTAAAGTAATGCGAGACTGCCTCCAACATTTGTTGGCTGTTCAATTCCTCGTGCTTAATTAAGTTTAAAAAATCATTGTCACTTTTCATTAGCTAAGCTGTGCAGGGTAATATGATAGACCTCCCATGCCTTGTTTTACTTGAATCCTGATTTCTGTAATGACATGCGACGCAATATATTGTTCCTTATACCTAATTAGTCCGCAAAACTAATGCACAGGCACAGTAATATCAGCGGAGTGTCACATAGGTCAAAGAAATGGCTTACTGCTCCTCAGGAAGGGTGACTATTAGAATGATAGCGAAAAGAACCTGTCACGGTTTAGCATCGACGGGGGGTGTGTGTAGGAGCCGCACAAAGAAATCAATGTGGCATTGCCAGGTTGTCGAAATGTTTATGGCTCTTACATAAAACACTGGCTCAGCATCAGCAGAATGGCTGCAAACTGCTCCTAATTAGGATTGGGAGGAAACTTACCATGTCTAATGGCTATCCTGTTAACCTACCAAATGAGTTTCTATATATCATTGTTGGTACAGAGCCTTGCCACTTGTAAACTTATAATGACCAATATAACTATTTCTGGGACATTATAATGCTTCGTTGTAAATGTCTCGCTGCCTTTTTTCCATTCGAGGTAACTACCACACATTTGATGATTGTATAAATTTTTGTATGACTCCCACGCCTATTTTTAAAATGGTTTTTCTCATTTTGTTAAGCCTGTCGTACGTTACACGCAATCCGCAAGCTGACAACGAGGCAGGATAATTATTTGCCCGTTTTCAAGAAGTGCCACTCAATCGCTATACGTTGGGCGGGATTCGCCCATCCCGCGGCAGCGTGTGCCCACGTGAAGTGGTTTACGTGAACGGGCCGCTGCCAGGAGTAATTCTGGCCCCTACAGGGGGCCAGCACGGCACGGGAGCGGTTCGGGCCGTTCCAGCCGCCGATCCCAGCGCGAGCTGTGCGGGGCAGGATCCGCGCATGCGCAGTGGCGCCAGCTCCAAAGTGCGCGTGCGCAGTGGCCTCCTTCAACGCGCCGGCCCCGATGCAACATGGCGCAGGGCTACAGGGGCCGACGTGTAGGACAGGACGCCCCCAACCACAGAGCCGGCCCGCCGATCGCTGGGCCCCGATCGCGGGCCAGGCCACATCGGAGGCCCCCTCAGGGTCGCAGTCCCCCCCACACAGGCCGCCACCCGACCCTCCCACGCCGCGGTCCCGCCGGCCCAGAGCAGGTTAGAACGGCGCCGCCGGGACTCGTTTTTTTTCTTACGCCCGCTCGGCGCATACGGGCCGGAGAATGGGCGGGCCAGCCGCATCGAGCGGACCGCGACCTGCGCGGCACCAACCACGCCAGCGCCAATGGCGCCAATTCTCTGCTCTGCGGTCGCAGGGGATTCTCCGGCCCGGCCCAGGGCTGGGAGAATCCCGCCCATAAGGTGTGCAAGCGTAGTTGTCTCATTTTCTTTCATACCCATTCTTTGGCAATCCTCTCCAAAGCCAAAAAGCATGCAAGTTAATGTTGAATCAGCCTCTGTAATTATTTGACCAAGGGCATTAATCCACAAGAAAGATATGTTGCATTTCAATGGATTCTCAATGAGATATCCTGTGAGTTAGTTTACATTTCAATGTCTTGTCGAGAGACATTATCTAGCTCCAGGGCCTTTTGTAGTTCCATGTATGTTGACAGGAAAGAGAAAGGTTCCCTGGCCTCGCAACTCCATTTTGAAGTTCGAAGCAGTGTCTATTCTTCATTTTGTTTATAATTTTGAATTCATGCCGGCATTTCAAGCCTAATTGTCCTTGAGAAGAGTACGAAGTCTTACAACACCAGGTTAAAGTCCAACAGGTTTGTTTCGATGTCACTAGCTTTCGGAGCGCTGCTCCTTCCTCAGGTGAATGAAGAGGTATGTTCCAGAAACACATATATAGACAGATTCAAAGATGCCCGACAATGCTTGGAATGCGAGCATTAGCAGGTGATTAAATCTTTACAGATCCCGAGATGGGGTAACCCCAGGTTAAAGAGGTGTGAATTGTACCAAGCCAGGACAGTGGGTAGGATTTTGCAGGCCAGATGGTGGGGGGTGAATGTAATGCGACATGAATCCCAGGTCCCGGTTGAGGCCGCACTCATGTGTGCGGAACTTGGCTATAAGTTTCTGCTCGGCGATTCTGCGTTGTTGCGCGTCCTGAAGGCCGCCTTGGAGAACGCTTACCCGGAGATCAGAGGCTGAATGCCATTGACTGCTGAAGTGTTCCCCGACTGGAAGGGAACATTCCTGCCTGGTGATTGTTGCGCGATGTCCGTTCATTCGTTGTCGCAGCGTCTGCATGGTCTCGCCAATGTACCACGCTTCGGGACATCCTTTCCTGCAGCGTATGAGGTAGACAACGTTGCCCTATGGACAAGCGCTCCGTATACACAGGATCTGCTCAGACGAGGAGGAGCGTAACAGACATCTACAGACGTTGAAAGATGCCCTCGTACGAACGGGATATGGCGCTCGATTCATCGATCGACAGTTCCAACGCGCCACAGCGAAAAACCGCACCGACCTCCTCAGAAGACAAACATGGGACACAACCGACAGAATACCCTTCGTCGTCCAGTACTTCCCCGGAGCGGAGAAACTACGACATCTTCTTCACAGCCTTCAACACGTCATTGATGACGATGAACATCTTGCCAAGGTCATCCCCACACCCCCACTACTTGCCTTCAAACAACCGCGCAACCTCAAACGAACCATTGTTTGCAGCAAACTACCCAGTCTTCAGAACAGTGACCACGACACCACACAACCCTGCCTTGGCAATCTCTGCAAGACGTGCCAGATCATCGACATGGATACCACCATTACACGTGAGAACACCACCCACCAGGTACGCGGAACAGACTCGTGCGACTCGGCCAACGTTGTCTACCTCATACGCTGCAGGAAAGGATGTCCCGAAGCGTGGTACATTGGCGAGACCATGCAGACGCTGCGACAACGAATGAACGGACATCGCGCGACAATCACCAGGCAGGAATGTTCCCTTCCAGTCGGGGAACACTTCAGCAGTCAAGGGCATTCAGCCTCTGATCTCCGGGTAAGCGTTCTCCAAGGCGGCCTTCAGGACGCGCGACAACGCAGAATCGCCGAGCAGAAACTTATAGCCAAGTTCCGCACACATGAGTGCGGCCTCAACCGGGACCTGGGATTCATGTCGCATTACATTCATCCCCCACCATCTGGCCTGCGAAATCCTACCAACTGTCCTGGCTTGACACAATTCACACCTCTTTAACCTGGGGTTACCCCATCTCTGGATCTGTGAAGATTTAATCACCTGCTAATGCTCGCATTCCTAGCATTGTCTGGCATCTATGAATTTGTCTATATATGTGTTTCTGGAACAGACCTCTTCATTCACCTGAGGAAGGAGCAGTGCTCCGAAAGCTAGTGACATCGAAACAAACCTGTTGGACTTTAACCTGGTGTTGTAAGACTTCGTACTGTGCTCACCCCAGTCCAACGCCGGCATCTCCACATCAGTCCTTGAGAAGGTGATAGAACATAGAGCATTACAGCGCAGTACAGGCCCTTCGGCCCTCGATGTTGCGCCGACCTGTGAAACCACTCTAAAGCCCATCTACACTATTCCCTTATCGTCCATATGTCTATCCAATGACCATTTAAATGACCTTAGTGTTGGTGAGTCCACTACTGTTGCAGGCAGGGCATTCCACACCCTTACTAATCTCTGAGTAAAGAACCTACCTCTGACATCTGTCCTATATCTATCTCTCCTCAATTTAAAGCTATTTCCTCATAAGATCTTCCCTCCACACCAGGCAACATCCTGGTAAATCTCCTCTGCACCCTTTCCAATGCTTCCACATCCTTCCTATAATGCGGCGACCAGAATAGCACGCAATACTCCAAATGCGGCCGCACCAGAGTTTTGTACAGCTGCAACATGACCTCATGGCTCCGAAACTCAATCCCTCTACCAATAAAAGCTAACACACCGTACGCCTTCTGAACAACCCTCTCAACCTGGGTGGCAACTTTCTGGGATCTATGTACATGGACCCCGAGATCTCTCTGCTCATCCACACTGCCAAGAATCTTACCATTAGCCCAGTACTCTGTATGAGACTGGGGGATTGATATTCCCAACACTTCCCACACTAAGAGGCAGAGCACCCCCTTATACATCTTGTATAAAACCGGGGGGGCATGAATCGTCAGCTGGCTCCTGTAGTAGAGTAACTGATCTGTACTCTTGTTCTGTTGCATTAAACTTTTTTTCCTTTGACTCAACCTGTTGGGCTCGGTGTGGGCTCCTTTCCGGATCTTATAATAGGTACACCTACAGTACTGTTCGGAAAGGTGCTCCAGGGTTTAACACCGCAACGGTGACAGTACAGCAGTGTAGTTCCAAGTCAGGATGTTGCGTCACTTGCAAAGGAACTGGCTAATGGTGGTGTTCCCATGCATCAGCTGCCCTTGTCCTAGTGGTTGCAGGTTTGGAAGGACCTGCAGAGGAGTCCTGACATGTTACGGCAGTGCTGCTTGCATTGGAACACATTGCTGTTACATGTTTTATTAGCACAGGGAGTGAATGTTTGTGATGGAGCAAGCTCGAGAGGCTAAATTGCCTACTAAATTGTTCTAAGAAGGAACTATTCTGTCTAAGCTGACCTTCCAGCGCTTGCCCTGTAGTGCTGTCGGAAACAGCACCTCAAGCAGACATCTGGGGCGCAATTCTCCAACCCCCTGGTGTAGTGCCCTGTAGTGGCCTGGCCCACGATCGGGGCCCACCGATCGGCGGGCCGGCCTCTCTGCCCCCCCCCCCACCACCCCGGCCTCCTTTGGCCCGCGCCGGCTCCTATAGCCCTGTGCCATTTGGCGACAGGGCCGGCGCGGGGAAGAAGGCCACAGCGCTTGCGATAGTTGCCGCCGGCCCAGCTGCGCATGCCCGGACCCCGCGGCGCCGGGATTGGCGGCTGGAGAGGCAGAGGCTGTCCTAGCCTCCTGTCCGCAGAACGGGGTCCCGGAACGGCACCGATTTTTACTCCGGCGTTGGCTTAGCCGCCCGTTGGAAGAATCCCGCCCCTGATATTCTTTATCAACATGGGGATTTCCTGATTAATAAGGGGATCGGGGGTTATGGAATTCTCCAGCGCCGGTTTTCGGGCGTGGGCGCAGCCCCCCCCCCACCCCCACCCCCCCGGCAATTCCCCGGGCCCCGATGGGCCGAGCGGCCGTCAGTTCCTGGCCAGTCCCGCCGGCGTGAAATGGACATGGTCCCACCCGGCGGGACCCGGCGTGTCGGCTGTCTAGCGGGGTCCTCGAGGGGGGGACGGGGACGCGGGGGGATCTGGCCCCGGGGGCATCCCCAGGGTGGCCCACCGATCTGCGGGCGGGCCTGTGCCGAAGTGGTTCACGCCGCTCTTGGCGCCGATTCGGGCCGTTACGCCAATTCCGGGAGAAGTCCGGCTGTGGAGTGCATTCTGTCACACTCCTTAATTTGTGCCTTAAATATGGTGGACAGGCTCTGGGGAGTCAGGAGATGAGTTATTCGTCACAGAATTTCAGCCTCTGGTCTGACCTTATAGCTACAATACTTATATGGCTAATCAAGTTAAATTTCTGGTCGCTGTTAACTGTCAGGATCTTGATGAGCATAAAATAGACACCCGAAAAGATTAGTGCAAGAAGTTGTATTTCTGGTACAAAGTAAAGCCGCACAGTGGCGGAGGGTACAACTAGCCCCAGCCGGTCCATCCGAAGTCGCCAGTTCCCGTCAGGGTTGGCTTTTATTGGGTGCAGTTGACGAGGCCTGTTTTTGGGGCCTCTGCCTCTCAGAGGGAGAGGCAGCAGCCCGGGGGGAGATGAATCGGGTCATTCGAGAAGGTGACACCAGGAGGTAGCTAGTTTCTCTCGTAGCAGACTGTCAGTGCCTGGCACTAGTGGAGCACAAATGTTCCTTGCTACTTACCACCTGAAGCCTGAAAGATGCCCAGGTCTTGCTACATACGGGCACAGTCTGCTTCAGGATCGGGAAGTGCAAATGCTATTGAACACTGTGCAATGATCAGCGGACATCACCAGGGGCTGTTTAGCACAGGGCTAAATCGCTGGCTTTGAAAGCAGACCAAGGCAGGCCAGCAGCACGGTTCAATTCCCGTACCGGCCTCCCCGAACAGGCGCCGGAATGTGGTGACTAGGGGCTTTTCACAGTAACTTCATTTGAAGCCGACTTGTGACAATGAGCGATTTTCATTTCATTTTCAGTTCTGACCTCAGGTTGCAAGAACACTTGGGGCCCAATTTAATGGTCGCTTTGCACATAAGCAGGAGCACAGAGAGGCGGTTAGATTGTGAGAGAGGCCAAAATCATGCACCGCGGTGGGAGCGAATCTGTTGGCGCTCCAGTTGGCGAGATCAGGGTTGAGGGGGTGATGGGTGTCACAGAACCTGTGGGTCTGCCATGCAAACCCATTGTAGCGCACAAAGACTCCGAGAGACGAATAGAGTGAAGTCGATGAGGCTTTATTAAGCGTGACTGTTCCCCCGCAGTTCATTTTAGACTGGCCTGCGGGGGAGGACTCCTGGTTCTTATACTCCGCCTTCAGGGCGGAGCTAGAGGTCAACGGCCAACCAGGACCCGGGATCTGTCAGCCAATGACATCACGGCTTCACAGTCCCACATGACCCCTAATGCATACTACCACATTCACCCCTTGTTAAAAATGAACCCGGCGGGGTGATGCTTCGCATGGTGGTAAGGGTTTACAAGGCTGGTCCTGGGAGGAAAACATTCGCATGTTATTACAGTATGTACAAGGTTTTTTTTTTGTTTCGATCTATTTACAGTAATCGTCAGGAGAAAAAGACAAAATGTTCTCGTTAAAAGTCCACATATCGTAGTGTTAGATCGACGCCACGAGTCGGTCGGGCGGTCTGGTCGTCCGTGTCGATCGCCTCGGCCCCGGTGGCGGTGCTTGTTCCGGTGTTGTCGTCTCCGGGAGCCTTACGGTTTCAGCTTGGGCTTCACTCCTGGTCGGGCCTGGGAGGAGGACCGATCCTCCTGGGAAGGGGGCGGTCGCGGGGTGCGGCGGTGGCAGGGAGGGGGTGATTGGTGACGGGGGGGTGTGTGTGTTGCCGGCGGGCGCCAGATCCCGCAGGGAGACCGTGTCCTGTCGGCCGTCGGGGTACTCCACGTAAGCGTACTGCGGGTTCGCGTGAAGGAGGTGACCCCCTTTCGACCAACGGGTCCGACTTGTGCGCCCGCACATGTTTTCGGAGCAAGATGGGTCCTGGGGCCGCCAGCCAGGTCGGCAGCGACGTTCCAGAGGAGGACTTCCTGGGGAAGACAAGGAGGCGCTCATGAGGCGTTTGGTTAGTGCTAGTACACAGTAGTGACCGGATGGAGTGGAGGGCGTCCGGGAGGACCTCCTGCCACCGTGAAACTGGGAGGTCCCTGGACCGTAGGGCCAGTAGGACGGTCTTCCAGACCGTGCCGTTCTCCCTCTCTACTTGCCCGTTCCCCCGGGGGTTGTAGCTGGTCGTCCTGCTCGAGGCTATACCGCTGCTGAGCAGGAACTGGCGCAGCTCGTCACTCATGAAGGAGGACCCCCTGTCGCTGTGGACGTATGCGGGGCAACCGAACAGTGTGAAGATGGTGTTCAGGGCTTTAATGACTGTGGCCGCTGTCATGTCAGGGCAGGGGATGGCGAATGGGAAGCGGGAGTACTCGTCCACCACATTAAGGAAGTATGTGTTGCGGTCGGTGGAGGGGAGGAGTCCTTTGAAATCCAGACTAAGGCGTTCAAAGGGGCGGGAAGCCTTAATCAGGTGCGCACCATCCGGCCTGAAAAAATGCGGTTTGCACTCTGCGCAGATGTGGCAGTTCCTTGTGACTGTACGGACCTCCTCCAAAGAGTATGGGAGGTTGCGGGACTTTATAAAGTGGTAGAACCGGGTGACCCCCGGGTGGCAGAGGTCCTCGTGGAGGGTTTGGAGGCGGTTAATTTGTGCGTTGGCACATGTGCCGCGGGATAGGGCATCGGACGGCTCGTTCAGCTTTCCGGGACGATACAAGATCTCGTAGTTGAAGGTGGAGAGCTCGATCCTCCGCCTTAAGATCTTGTCGTTTTTGATTTTGCCCCGCTGTGCATTATCGAACATGAAGGCTACCGACCGTTGGTCCGTGAGGAGAGTGAATCTCCTGCCGGCCAGGTAATGCCTCCAATGTCGCACCGCTTCCACTATGGCTTGGGCTTCCTTTTCCACTGAGGAGTGGCGGATTTCTGAAGCGTGGAGGGTTCGGGAGAAAAAGGCCACGGGTCTGCCCGCTTGGTTAAGGGTGGCCGCTAGAGCTACGTCGGAGGCGTCGCTCTCGACCTTGAAGGGGAGGGACTCGTCGATGGCGCGCATCGTGGCCTTTGCGATATCCGCTTTGATGCGGCTGAAGGCCTGGCAAGCCTCTGTCGACAGAGGGAAGGTCGTGGTCTGTATTAGGGGGCGGGCCTTGTCTGCATGCTGGGGGACCCACTGGGCGTAGCATGAAAAGAACCCCAGGCAGCGTTTTAGGGCTTTTGGGCAGTGCGGGAGGGGAAAATTCATGAGGGGGCGCATACGTTCGGGGTCGGGGCCTATTATCCCATTGCGCACTACGTAGCCCAGGATGGCTAGCCGGTTTGTGCTAAAAACGCACTTGTCCTCGTTGTACGTTAGGTTCAAGGCTTTAGCGGTCTGGAGGAATTTTTGGAGGTTGGCGTCGTAGTCCTGCTGATCGTGGCCGCAGATGGTTACATTGTCGAGATACGGGAACGTGGCCCGCAACCTGTGTTGATCAACCATTCGGTCCAACTCTCGTTGGAAGACCGAGACCCCGTTTGTGACGCCAAATGGGACCCTTAGGAAGTGGTATAATCGCCCGTCTGCCTCAAAGGCTGTGTACTTGCGGTCACTTGGGCGGATGGGGAGCTGATGGTAGGCGGACTTGAGGTCCACGGTGGAGAAGACCTTATATTGGGCAATCCGATTGACCATGTCGGATATGCGGGGGAGAGGGTACGCGTCTAGTTGTGTGTACCTGTTGATGGTCTGGCTATAGTCAATGACCATCCTTTGTTTCTCCCCTGTCTTCACTACTACCACCTGTGCTCTCCAGGGACTATTGCTGGCCTGGATTATGCCTTCCTTCAGTAGCCGCTGGACTTCGGACCGAATGAAGGTCCGGTCCTGGGCGCTGTACCGTCTGCTCCTAGTGGCGACGGGTTTGCAATCCGGGGTGAGGTTTGCAAACAAGGATGGGGGTTGCACCTTGAGGGTTGCGAGGCCGCAGATAGTGAGTGGGGGTATTGGGCCGCCAAATTTGAAGGTTAGGCTCTGTAGATTGCACTGGAAGTCTAATCCCAGTAATGTGGGGGCGCAGAGTTGGGGAAGGACGTAGAGCCTGTAGTTTTTGAACTCCCTCCCTTGCACCGTTAGGGTATCTATGCAGAAGCCTTTGATCTGTACGGAGTGGGATCCTGCAGCTAGGGAAATCTTTTGTGCGCTGGGACGGATGGTCAAAGAACAGCGTCTTACCGTGTCGGGGTGGATAAAGCTCTCCGTGCTCCCGGAGTCGACCAGGCATGGTGCCTCGTGCCCGTTTATCAGCACCGTTGTCGTCGTCGTCTGGAGCGTCCGGGGCCGTGCTTGGTCCAGCGTCATTGAAGCCAGACGTGGTCGTAATGGTCGCAACGTCTTCTTCGAACCCCGTGGAGCCGTCGACACTGGGGTCCGTTGTTGCTGTCCAAGATGGCGTCGGGGGTGAACAAGATGGCTGCCCCCATGCATCGCACATGGCTGGGGGGTCACAAGATGGCGGCGGGGGTGGACAAAATGGCCTCCCCCATG
This sequence comes from Scyliorhinus torazame, assembly GCF_047496885.1. Lineage (NCBI taxonomy): Eukaryota > Metazoa > Chordata > Chondrichthyes > Carcharhiniformes > Scyliorhinidae > Scyliorhinus > Scyliorhinus torazame. Next base: position 28,265,563 of record NC_092726.1, read on the forward strand.
CGTCGCACAGGTCTGGGGTGGTCCAAGATGGCGGCACCCCTCCACCCCTCGTGGTGGCCGGGACCCAAAATGGCGGCGCCTGCGGGTCGCACATGGGGCGCTGGGGGGGGGGGGTTGGGGAGCGTTAGGGACACGCAGGACTCCCTCTTCTCTGGGGACAGCGGTGGCCGGGACCCAAAGTGGTAGCGCCGGCGGGTCATACATGGGGCGTGGGGAGGGGGGTTGGGGAGCGTTAGAGACGCGCAGAACTCCCTCTTCTCCGGGGAGAGCGGTGGTCGGGACCCAAAGTGGTTGCGCCTGCGGGTCGTACATGGGGCGCTGGGGGGTGTTGGGGAGCGTAAAAGGCGTGCAGGGCTCCCTGTTCTCCTGGGACAGCGGCGACCTCCCGGGACCGGCACACAGCCGCGAAATGGCCCTTTTTCCCACAGCTCTTACAGATCGCTGCGCGGGCCGGGCAGCGCTGCCGGGGGTGTTTCGCCTGGCCGCAGAAATAGCAGCCGGCTCCCCCGGTGCGACTTGGCGTTTGAACTGCGCAAGCCTGTGGGGTGTCCGGGGGGGGGGTGGGTTTGTCGCGACGGGGGCCGTAGGCGCGGGCGTTTCGTGCGGCCACGTCCAGGGAGGCTGCTAGGGCCCGTGCCTCTGAGAGTCCTAGCGACTCTTTTTCTAAAAGTCTTTGGCGGATTTGGGAGGAGTTCATACCTGCCACAAAAGCATCGCGCATTAACATGTCCGTGTGTTCATTTGCGTTCACCGGCGGGCAGCTGCAGGCCCGTCCCAAAATTAGTAGCGCGGCGTAGAATTCATCTATCGATTCTCCGGGACTTTGCCGTCTCGTTGCGAGTTGATAGCGAGCGTAGATCTGGTTTACTGGGCGAACATAGAGACTTTTTAGTGCTGCGAACGCCGTCTGGAAATCCTCCGCGTCTTCGATGAGAGAGAAAATCTCGGTGCTTAACCTCGAGTGCAGGACCTGTAGTTTTTGGTCTTCTGTGACCCGGCCGGGGGCCGTTCTGAGGTAGGCCTCGAAACAAGTCTGCCAGTGCTTGAAAGCTGCTGCTGCGTTCACTGCATGGGGGCTGATCCTCAGGCATTCCGGGATGATCCTGAGCTCCATAATCCTTTAGTCACGCTTAATAAATTGTAGCGCACAAAGACTCCGAGAGACGAATAGAGTGAAGTCGATGAGGCTTTATTAAGCGTGACTGTTCCCCCGCAGTTCAGTAGTAGACTGGCCTGCGGGGGAGGACTCCTGGTTCTTATACTCCGCCTTCAGGGCGGAGCTAGAGGTCAACGGCCAACCAGGACCCGGGATCTGTCAGCCAATGACATCACGGCTTCACAGTCCCACATGACCCCTAATGCATACTACCACACCCATATCCCATTCCAGGGACAACTGCAGTCCCTACCGCCTGCCCCACCAAGCTCCAAAGGCCTTTGGTTGCGCAGCTGAAGGCTATTGCGAGTACGGAATTGGCCATCCGAGTTAAGTGAGCGCTTCGCACATCCCAAGTGGATTCCCATGGGTAGGCATGCCACCTAGTGTGTGGGGGTTATTACCCAGCATCCCAAGCAGACCTTCATGCCTGAACACTGCGGGAGGCAACGCCTAGGACGCAACGGCCAACATCCAAAGACCGAGAGGCTGGGCCTGCACCGGGGACATTTCAGGACATTGGGTGTGCGCACCGGGGAGGGGGGGAACCAGTGGTTGTCTGGGCTACATGCTCTGGGGTCCGGTGAGCAGGCCCCCCCTGCTGCGGCAGGGGTGGGGGGGTGTGGGCAGGGTGTTTGGGAGGCGACGGGCATTGAGGGGACTGAAGGGGCCTGGACTGGAAGACACTGCTGGTTATTATCATGGAATTCACAGTGCAGAAGGAGTCCGCTCGGCCCATCGAACCTCACTGGCCCCTGGAAAGAGCAGCCCACCCAAGCCCACACCTTATCCCCATATCCCAGTAACCCCACCTAACCTTTTTGGATACTAAGATGTCATGTGAATGTACCTTTAAGAAATGGGTGTTTATAAATGGGTGTGTCTATAAATATCTGCAATGAGAGTACCTTTAAGAAATGGGTGTTTATAAATGGGTGAGTATATAAATATCTGTAGTGAGAGTACCTTTAAGAAATGGGTGTTTATAAATGGGTGTGTATATAAATATCTGTAGTGAGAGTACCTTTAAGAAATGGGAGTTTATAAATGGGTGTGTATATAAATATCTGCAGTGAGAGTACCTTTAAGAAATGGGTGTTTATAAATGGGTGAGTATATAAATATCTGTAGTGAGAGTACCTTTAAGAAATGGGTGTTTATAAATGGGTGTGTATATAAATATCTGTAGTGAGAGTACCTTTAAGAAATGGGAGTTTATAAATGGGTGTGTATATAAATATCTGCAGTGAGAGTACCTTTAAGAAATGGGTGTTTATAAATGGGTGTGTATATAAATATCTGTAGTGAGAGTACCTTTAAGAAATGGGTGTTTATAAATGGGTGTGTATATAAATATCTGTAGTGAGAGTACCTTTAAGAAATGGGTGTTTATAAATGGGCGTGTATATAAATATCTGCAGTGAGAGTACCTTTAAGAAATAGGGGTTTATAAATGGGTGTGTATATAAATATCTGTAGTGAGAGTACCTTTAAGAAATGGGTGTTGTTAAATGGGTGTGTATTTAAATATCTGTAGTGAGAGTACCTTTAAGAAATAGGGGCTTATAAATGGGTGTGTATATAAATATCTGTAGTGAGAGTGCCTTTAAGAAATGGGTGTTGTTAAATCGGTGTGTATTTAAATATCTGTAGTGAAAGTACCTTTAAGAAATGAGTGTTTATAAATGTGTGTGTATGTAAATATCTGTAGTGAGAGTACCTTTTAGAAATGGGTGTTTATAAATGGGTGTATATAAATATCTGTAGTGAGAGTACCTTTAAGAAATGGGTGTTTACAAATGGGTGTGTATATAAATATCTGTAGTGAGAGTACCTTTAAGAAATGGGTGTTTATAAATGGGTGTGTATATAAATATCTGTAGTGAGAGTACCTTTAAGAAATGGGGGTTTATAAATGGGTGTGTATATAAATATCTGCAGTGAGAGTGCCTTTAAGAAATGGGTGTTTATAAATGGGTGTGTACATAAATATCTGCAGTGAGAGTACCTTTAAGAAATGGGTGTTTATAAATGGGTCTGTATATAAATATCTGCAGTGAGAGTACCTTTAAGAAATGGGTGTTTATAAATGGGTGAGTATATAAATATCTGTAGTGAGAGTACCTTTAAGAAATGGGTGTTTATAAATGGGTGTGTGTATAAATATCTGTAGTGAGAGTACCTTTAAGAAATGGGTGTTTATAAATGGGGGTGTATATAAATATCTGCAGTGAGAGTACCTTTAAGAAATGGGGGTTTATAAATGGATGTGTATATAAATATCTGTAGTGAGAGTACCTTTAAGAAATGGGTGTTTATAAATGTGTGTGTATATAAATATCTGCAGTGAGAGTACATTTAAGAAATGGGTGTTTATAAATGGATGTGTATATAAATATCTGCAGTGAGAGTACCTTTAAGAAATGGGTGTTTATAAATGGGTGTGTATATAAATATCTGCAGTGAGAGTACCTTTAAGAAATGGGTGTTTATAAATGGGTGTGTATATAAATATCTGTAGTGAGAGTACCTTTAAGAAATGGGTGTTTATAAATGGGTGTGTATATAAATATCTGCAGTGAGAGTACCTTTAAGAAATGGGTGTTTATAAATGGGTGTGTATATAAATATCTGCAATGAGAGTACCTTTAAGAAATGGGTGTTTATAAATGGGTGAGTATATAAATATCTGTAGTGAGAGTACCTTTAAGAAATGGGTGTTTATAAATGGGTGTGTATATAAATATCTACAGTGAGAGTACCTTTAAGAAATGGGTGTTTATAAATGGATGTGCATATAAATATCTGCAGTGAGAGTACCTTTAAGAAATGGGTGTTTATAAATGGGTGTGTATATAAATATCTGCAGTGAGAGTACCTTTAAGAAATGGGTGTTTATAAATGGGTGTGTATATAAATATTTGCAGTGAGAGTACCTTTAAGAAATGGGTGTTTATAAATGGGTGTGTATATAAATATCAGTAGTGAGAGTACCTTTAAGAAATGGGTGTTTATAAATCGGCGTGTATATAAATATCTGCAGTGAGAGTACCTTTAAGATATGGGTGTTTATAAATGGGTGTGTATATAATTATCTGTAGTGAGAGTACCTTTAAGAAATGGGTGTTTATAAATGGGTGTGTATATAAATATCTGCAGTGAGAGTACCTTTAAGAAATGGGTGTTTATAAATGGGAGTGTATATAAATATCTGTAGTGAGAGTACCTTTAAGAAATGGGTGTTTATAAATGGGTGTGTATATAAATATCTGTAGTGAGAGTACCTTTAAGAAATGGGTGTTTATAAATGGGCGTGTATATAAATATCTGTAGTGAGAGTACCTTTAAGAAATAGGGGTTTATAAATGGGTGTGTATATAAATATCTGTAGTGAGAGTACCTTTAAGAAATGGGTGTTTATAAATGTGTGTGTATATAAATATCTGTAGTGAGAGTACCTTTAAGAAATAAGAGTTTATAAATGCGTGTGTATATAAATATCTGTAGTGAGAGTGCCTTTAAGAAATGGGTGTTGTTAAATGGGTGTGTATTTAAATATCTGTAGTGAGAGTACCTTTAAAAAATGAGTGTTTATAAATGTGTGTGTATATAAATATCTGTAGTGAGAGTTCCTTTAAGAAATGGGTGTTTATAAATGGGTGTATATAAATATCTGTAGTGAGAGTACCTTTAAGAAATGGGTGTTTATAAATGGGTGTGTATATAAATATCTGTAGTGAGAGTACCTTTAAGAAATGGGTGTTTATAAATGGGTGTGTATATAAATATCTGTAGTGAGAGTACCTTTAAGAAATGGGTGTTTATAAATGGGTGTGTATATAAATATCTGCAGTGAGAGTGCCTTTAAGAAATGGGTGTTTATAAATGGGTGTGTACATAAATATCTGCAGTGAAAGTACCTTTAAGAAATGGGTGTTTATAAATGGGTGTGTATATAAATATCTGCAGTGAGAGTACCTTTAAGCAATGGGTGTTTATAAATGGGTGAGTATATAAATATCTGTAGTGAGAGTACCTTTAAGAAATGGGTGTTTATAGATGGGGGTGTGTATAAATATCTGCAGTGAGAGTACCTTTAAGAAATGGGGGTTTATAAATGGATGTGTATATAAATATCTGTCGTGAGAGTACCTTTAAGAAATGGGTGTTTATAAATGTGTGTGTATATAAATATCTGCAGTGAGAGTACCTTTAAGAAATTGGTGTTTATAAATGGATGTGTATATAAATATCTGCAGTGAGAGTACCTTTAAGAAATGGGTGTTTATAAATGGGTGTGTATATAAATATCTGCAGTGAGAGTACCTTTAAGAAATGGGTGTTTATAAATGGTTGTGCATATAAATATCTGTAGTGAGAGTACCTTTAAGAAATGGGTGTTTATAAATGGGCGTGTATATAAATATCTGCAGTGAGAGTACCTTTAAGAAATGGGGGTTTATAAATGGGTATGTATATAAATATCTGTAGTGAGAGTACCTGGAAGAAATGGGTGTTTATAAATGGGTGTGTATATAAATATCTGCAGTGAGAGTACCTTTAAGAAATGGATGTTTATAAATGGGTGTGTATATAAATATCTGTAGTGAGAGTACCTTTAGGAAATGGGTGTTTATAAATGGGTGTGTATATAAATATCTGTAGTGAGAGTACCTTTAGGAAATGGGTGTTTATAAATGGGTGTGTATATAAATATCTGCAGTGAGAGTACCTTTAAGAAATGGGGGTTTATAAATGGGTCTGTATATAAATATCTGCAGTGTGAGTACCTTTAAGAAATGGGTGTTTATAAATGGGGGGTGTATAAATATCTGTAGTGAGAGTACCTTGAAGAAATGGGTGTTTATAAATGGGTGTGTATATAAATATCTGCAGTGAGAGTGCCTTTAAGAAATGGGTGTTTATAAATGGGTGTGTACATAAATATCTGCAGTGAGAATACCTTTAATAAATGGGTGTTTATAAATGGGTGTGTATATAAATATCTGCAGTGAGAGTACCTTTAAGGAATGGGGGTTTATAAATGGGTGTGTATATAAATATCTGCAGTGTGAGTATCTTTAAGAAATGGGTGTTTTTAAATGGGGGATGTATAAATATCTGTAGTGAGAGTACCTTTAAGAAATGGGGGTTTATAAATGGGTGTGTATATAAATATCTGCAGTGAGAGTGCCTTTAAGAAATGGGTGTTTATAAATGGGTGTGTACATAAATATCTGCAGTGAGAGTACTTTTAATAAATGGGTGTTTATAAATGGGTGTGTATATAAATATCTGTAGTGAGAGTACCTTTAGGAAATGGGTGTTTATAAATGGGTGTGTATATAAATATCTGTAGTGAGAGTACCTTTAGGAAATGGGTGTTTATAAATGGGTGTGTATATAAATATCTGCAGTGAGAGTACCTTTAATAAATGGGTGTTTATAAATGAGTGTGTATATAAATATCTGCAGTGAGAGTACCTTTAAGGAATGGGGGTTTATAAATGGGTGTGTATATAAATATCTGCAGTGTGAGTACCTTTAAGAAATGGGTGTTTTTAAATGGGGGGTGTATAAATATCTGTAGTGAGAGTACCTTTAAGAAATGGGGGTTTATAAATGGGTGTGTATATAAATATCTGCAGTGAGAGTGCCTTTAAGAAATGGGTGTTTATAAATGGGTGTGTACATAAATATCTGCAGTGAGAGTACTTTTAATAAATGGATGTTTATAAATGGGTGTGTATATAAATATCTGCAGTGAGAGTACCTTTAAGAAATGGGTGTTTATAAATGGGTGAGTATATAAATACCTGTAGTGAGAGTACCTTTAAGAAATGGGTGTTTATAAATGGGGGTGTGTATAAATATCTGCAGTGAGAGTACCTTTAAGAAATGGGTGTTTATAAATGGATGTGTATATAAATATCTGTAGTGAGAGTACCTTTAAGAAATGGGTGTTTATAAATGGGTGTGTATATAAATATCTGCAGTGAGAGTACCTTTAAGAAATGGGTGTTTATAAATGGATGTGTATATAAATATCTGCAGTGAGAGTACCTTTAAGAAATGGGTGTTTATAAATGGGTGTGTATATAAATATCTGCAATGAGAGTACCTTTAAGAAATGGGTGTTTATAAATGGGTGTGTATATAAATATCTGTAGTGAGAGTACCTTTAAGAAATGGGTGTTTATAAATGGGCGTGTATATAAATATCTGCAGTGAGAGTACCTTTAAGATATGGGTGTTTATAAATGGGTGTGTATATAAATATCTGTAGTGAGAGTACCTTTAAGAAATGGGTGTTTATAAATGGGTGTGGATATAAATATCTGCAGTGAGAGTACCTTTAAGAAATGGGTGTTTATAAATGGGTGTGTATATAAATATCTGTAGTGAGAGTAACTTTAAGAAATGGGTGTTTATAAATGGGTGTGTATATAAATATCTGTAGTGAGAGTACCTTTCAGAAATGGGTGTTTATAAATGGGCGTGTATATAAATATCTGTAGTGAGAGTACCTTTAAGAAATAGAGGTTTATAAATGGGTGTGTATATAAATATCTGTAGTGAGAGTACCTTTAAGAAACGGGTGTTCTTAAATGGGTGTGTATTTAAATATCTGTAGTGAGAGTACCTTTAAGAAATGGGTGTTTATAAATGTGTGTGTATATAAATATCTGTAGTGAGAGTACCTTTAAGAAATGGGTGTTTATAAATGGGTGTGTATATAAATATCTGTAGTGAGAGTACCTTTAAGAAATGGGTGTTTATAAATGGGTGTGTATATAAATATCTGTAGTGAGAGTACCTTTAAGAAATGGGGGTTTATAAATGGGTGTGTATATAAATATCTGCAGTGAGAGTACCTTTAAGAAATGGTGGTTTATAAATGGGTGTGTATATAAATATCTGCAGTGTGAGTACCTTTAGGAAATGGGTGTTTATAAATGGGGGGGTGTATAAATATCTGTAGTGAGAGTACCTTTAAGAAATGGGTGTTTATAAATGGGTGAGTATATAAATATCTGTAGTGAGAGTACCTTTAAGAAATGGGTGTTTATAGATGGGGGTGTGTATAAATATCTGCAGTGAGAGTACCTTTAAGAAATGGGGGTTTATAAATGGATGTGTATATAAATATCTGTGGTGAGAGTACCTTTAAGAAATGGGTGTTTATAAATGTGTGTGTATATAAATATCTGCAGTGAGAGTACCTTTAAGAAATTGGTGTTTATAAATGGATGTGTATATAAATATCTGCAGTGAGAGTACCTTTAAGAAATGGGTGTTTATAAATGGGTGTGTATATAAATATCTGCAGTGAGAGTACCTTTAAGAAATGGGTGTTTATAAATGGTTGTGCATATAAATATCTGTAGTGAGAGTACCTTTAAGAAATGGGTATTTATAAATGGGCGTGTATATAAATATCTGCAGTGAGAGTACCTTTAAGAAATGGGGGTTTATAAATGGGTATGTATATAAATATCTGTAGTGAGAGTACCTTGAAGAAATGGGTGTTTATAAATGGGTGTGTATATAAATATCTGCAGTGAGAGTACCTTTAAGAAATGGGTGTTTATAAATGGGTGTGTATATAAATATCTGTAGTGAGAGTACCTTTAGGAAATGGGTGTTTATAAATGGGTGTGTATATAAATATCTGCAGTGAGAGTACCTTTAAGAAATGGGGGTTTATAAATGGGTCTGTATATAAATATCTGCAGTGTGAGTACCTTTAAGAAATGGGTGTTTATAAATGGGGGTGTATAAATATCTGTAGTGAGAGTACCTTTAAGAAATGGGTGTTTATAAATGGGTGTGTATATAAATATCTGCAGTGAGAGTGCCTTTAAGAAATGGGTGTTTATAAATCGGTGTGTACATAAATATCTGCAGTGAGAGTACCTTTAATAAATGGGTGTTTATAAATGGGTGTGTATATAAATATCTGCAGTGAGAGTACCTTTAAGGAATGGGGGTTTATAAATGGGTGTGTATATAAATATCTGCAGTGTGAGTACCTTTAAGAAATGGGTGTTTTTAAATGGGGGGTGTATAAATATCTGGAGTGAGAGTACCTTTAAGAAATGGGGTTTTATAAATGGGTGTGTATATAAATATCTGCAGTGAGAGTGCCTTTAAGAAATGGGTGTTTATAAATGGGTGTGTACATAAATATCTGCAGTGAGAGTACTTTTAATAAATGGGTGTTTATAAATGGGTGTGTATATAAATATCTGTAGTGAGAGTACCTTTAGGAAATGGGTGTTTATAAATGGGTGTGTATATAAATATCTGTAGTGAGAGTACCTTTAGGAAATGGGTGTTTATAAATGGGTGTGTATATAAATATCTGCAGTGAGAGTACCTTTAAGAAATGGGGGTTTATAAATGGGTCTGTATATAAATATCTGCAGTGTGAGTACCTTTAAGAAATGGGTGTTTATAAATAGGGGGTGTATAAATATCTGTAGTGAGAGTACCTTTAAGAAATGGGTGTTTATAAATGGGTGTGTATATAAATATCTGCAGTGAGAGTGCCTTTAAGAAATGGGTGTTTATAAATGGGTGTGTACATAAATATCTGCAGTGAGAGTACCTTTAATAAATGGGTGTTTATAAATGGGTGTGTATATAAATATCTGCAGTGAGAGTACCTTTAAGGAATGGGGGTTTATAAATGGGTGTGTATATAAATATCTGCAGTGTGAGTACCTTTAAGAAATGGGTGTTTTTAAATGGGGGGTGTATAAATATCTGTAGTGAGAGTACCTTTAAGAAATGGGGGTTTATAAATGGGTGTGTATATAAATATCTGCAGTGAGAGTGCCTTTAAGAAATGGGTGTTTATAAATGGGTGTGTACATAAATATCTGCAGTGAGAGTACTTTTAATAAATGGGTGTTTATAAATGGGTGTGTATATAAATATCTGCAGTGAGAGTACCTTTAAGAAATGGGTGTTTATAAATGGGTGAGTATATAAATACCTGTAGTGAGAGTACCTATAAGAAATGGGTGTTTATAAATGGGGGTGTGTATAAATATCTGCAGTGAGAGTACCTTTAAGAAATGTGTGTTTATAAATGGATGTGTATATAAATATCTGTAGTGAGAGTACCTTTAAGAAATGGGTGTTTATAAATGGGTGTGTATATAAATATCTGCAGTGAGAGTACCTTTAAGAAATGGGTGTTTATAAATGGATGTGTATATAAATATCTGCAGTGAGAGTACCTTTAAGAAATGGGTGTTTATAAATGGGTTTGTATATAAATATCTGCAATGAGAGTACCTTTAAGAAATGGGTGTTTATAAATGGGTGTGTATATAAATATCTGTAGTGAGAGTACCTTTAAGAAATGGGTGTTTATAAATGGGCGTGTATATAAATATCTGCAGTGAGAGTACCTTTAAGATATGGGTGTTTATAAATGGGTGTGTATATAAATATCTGTAGTGAGAGTACCTTTAAGAAATGGGTGTTTATAAATGGGTGTGGATATAAATATCTGCAGTGAGAGTACCTTTAAGAAATGGGTGTTTATAAATGGGTGTGTATATAAATATCTGTAGTGAGAGTAACTTTAAGAAATGGGTGTTTATAAATGGGTGTGTATATAAATATCTGTAGTGAGAGTACCTTTCAGAAATGGGTGTTTATAAATGGGCGTGTATATAAATATCTGTAGTGAGAGTACCTTTAAGAAATAGAGGTTTATAAATGGGTGTGTATATAAATATCTGTAGTGAGAGTACCTTTAAGAAACGGGTGTTCTTAAATGGGTGTGTATTTAAATATCTGTAGTGAGAGTACCTTTAAGAAATGGGTGTTTATAAATGTGTGTGTATATAAATATCTGTAGTGAGAGTACCTTTAAGAAATGGGTGTTTATAAATGGGTGTGTATATAAATATCTGTAGTGAGAGTACCTTTAAGAAATGGGTGTTTATAAATGGGTGTGTATATAAATATCTGTAGTGAGAGTACCTTTAAGAAATGGGGGTTTATAAATGGGTGAGTATATAAATATCTGCAGTGAGAGTACCTTTAAGAAATGGGGGTTTATAAATGGGTGTGTATATAAATATCTGCAGTGTGAGTACCTTTAAGAAATGGGTGTTTATAAATGGGGGGGTGTATAAATATCTGTAGTGAGAGTACCTTTAAGAAATGGGTGTTTATAAATGGGTGTGTATCTAAATATCTGCAGTGAGAGTACCTTTAAGAAATGGGTGTTTATAAATGGGTGTGTATATAAATATCTGCAGTGAGAGTACCTTTAAGAAATGGGTGTTTATTACTGCAGTGATGTCAGAGAGTGGGTGGAGCTGGTCTGTCTGTCAGCTTTTTACTTTCATTTTAAGCTGTTTGTTGCAGGGTGTGTTTTAGCTTCGTTTTCAGAGCTGGATAGCTGCAGTCACAGCCAGAAGGTGTATGAATCTCTCTCTGTAATCTAAAGACTGTAAATCGATCCTGGTGATTTAAAACTAATAACAGCAGTGACTTTAACCTGATGTGCTTCTGGTAAAAGGTGTTTGAAGTCTAATGGATGTTAAAAGGAAAGCTTAAAGGATTACTCAGTGTTGTACTCTTTGGGGGCAATGAAGGCAAGCATGCCGTATGCCTTCTTGACTACCTTCTCCCCCTGTGTTGCCCTTGTGGACCTGTACACCTAGATCTCTCTGACTGTCAATACTCTTGAGGGTTCTACCATTCACTGTATATTCCCTCCCTGCATTAACCCTTCCAAAATGCATTACCTCAGATTTGTCCAGATTAAACTCCATCTGCCATCTCTCTGGGTGACTTAAATCGAGGACTTGCTATAAATTGAGTCGGAACATCATGGAGACACCATGGAGGACTCTGAAGAAGAGTCACACGAACGTGAAATGTTGCCGCTCTTCCGCTCTCCAAAGTCTTTTGAGTTTGTCGAGCAAATTTTTGTTTTTACTTCAGATCTTGCTTCTATCGGCCAAGAGAAACCTTTTTGATACCCGGGGCGAATGGGAACATACAAATGTCTGCCATGAAGAAGGAGCATTCAAAGGAAAGCTCAATTAAGTCAGTGAGGAAGAAAAGGGTTAGACTGGACAATGGTGCTGGGCGAAGAGCGGCGGGGGGAGAAGGTGGGGAGAGGGGGGGAAGCGGGGGGAGGAGAGGGTGGGGGGAGGACTGGAGAACCCACAACATATCTATAAAGCTGTCCGGAACTTTCTGAGCACCTCAGCATCACCGTAGCGTGCAAGGAGGCTCGTCGAGTCCGCGCCAACCCTCCGGAAAGATGGCCCCAAACCCCACCATCGTTGGACACCAAGGGACAATTTAGCGTGGCCAATCCCCACCACATCTTTGAACACTAAGGAGCAATTTAGCACGGCCAATCCCCACCACATCTTTGGACACTAAGGAGCAATTTAGCATGGCCAATCCACCTAACCTGCACATTTTTGGACACCGAGGGAGAATTTAGCGTGGCCAATCCCCACCACATCTTTGGACACCGAGGGACAATTTAGCACAAACAATCCCCACCACATCTTTGGACACCAAGGTGCAATTTAGCGTGGCCAATCCACCTAACCTGCACATCTTTGGACACTAAGAGACAATTTAGCACAGCCAATCCACCTAACCTGCACATCTTTGGACACCAAGGGGCAATTTAGCACGGCCAATCCACCTAACCTGCACATCTTTGGACATTAAGGGGCAATTTAGCACGGCCAATCCATCTAACCTGCACATCTTTGAACACTAAGGGGCAATTTAGCATGGCCAATCCACCTAACCTGCACATCTTTGGACACTAAGGGGCAATTTAGCACGGCCAATCCACCTAACCTGAACATCTTTGGACACTAAGGGGCAATTTAGCATGGCCAATCCACCTAACCTGCACATCTTTGGACACGAGGGGCAATTTAGCGTGGCCAATCCCCACCACATCTTTGGACACCGAGGGACAATTTAGCACAAACAATCCCCACCACATCTTTGGACACCAAGGTGCAATTTAGCGTGGCCAATCCACCTAACCTGCACATCTTTGGACACTAAGAGACAATTTAGCACAGCCAATCCACCTAACCTGCACATCTTTGGACACCAAGGGGCAATTTAGCACGGCCAATCTACCTAACCTGCACATCTTTGGACACTAAGGGGCAATTTAGCACGGCCAATCCATCTAACCTGCACATCTTTGAACACTAAGGGGCAATTTAGCATGGCCAATCCACCTAACCTGCACATCTTTGGACACTAAGGGGCAATTTAGCACGGCCAATCCACCTAACCTGAACATCTTTGGACACTAAGGGGCAATTTAGCATGGCCAATCCACCTAACCTGCACATCTTTGGACACGAGGGTCAATTTAGCGTGGCCAATCCCCACCACATCTTTGGACACCGAGGGACAATTTAGCACAAACAATCCCCACCACATCTTTGGACACCAAGGTGCAATTTAGCGTGGCCAATCCACCTAACCTGCACATCTTTGGACACTAAGAGACAATTTAGCACAGCCAATCCACCTAACCTGCACATCTTTGGACACCAAGGGGCAATTTAACACGGCCAATCCACCTAACCTGCACATCTTTGGACATTAAGGGGCAATTTAGCACGGCCAATCCATCTAACCTGCACATCTTTGAACACTAAGGGGCAATTTAGCATGGCCAATCCACCTAACCTGCACATCTTTGGACACTAAGGGGCAATTTAGCATGGCCAATCCACCTAACCTGCACATCTTTGAACACTAAGGGGCAATTTAGCATGGCCAATCCACCTAACCTGCACATCTTTGGACACTAAGGGGCAATTTAGCACGGCCAATCCACCTAACCTGAACATCTTTGGACACTAAGGGGCAATTTAGCATGGCCAATCCACCTAACCTGCACATCTTTGGACACGAGGGGCAATTTAGCGTGGCCAATCCACCTAACCTGCACATCTTTGGACATTAAGGGGCAATTTAGCATGGCCAATCCACCTAACCTGCACATCTTTGGACACTAAGGGACAATTTAGCATGGCCAATCCACCTAACCTGCACATCTTTGAACACTAAGGGGCAATTTAGCACGGCCAATCCACCTAACCTGCACATCTTTGGACACTAAGGGGCAATTTAGCACGGCCAATCCACCAAACCTATACATCTTTGGACACTAAGGGGCAATTTAGCACGTCCAATCCACCTAACCTGCACATCTTTGGACACTAAGGGGCAATTTAGCACGGCCAATCCACCTAACCTGCACATCTTTGGACACTAAGGAGCAATTTAGCGTGGCCAATCCACCTAATCTGCACATCTTTGGTCACCAAGGGACAATTTAGCATGGCCAATGTGTTTGTACAGTTTGGCCTTATATATATTTTTTGCTCTTTTAATAAAAAGATATTTCAATCCACCTAACCAGCACATCTTTGGAAACCAAGGGGCAATTTATCATGGCCAACCCCCCAACCTGCGCATCTTTGAACTCTAATGGGCAATTTATCATAGCCAATTTATCAGGGGTAGCACGGTAGCACAGTGGTTAGCACTGCTGCCTCACAGCGCCAGGGTCCCAGGTTCGATTCCCGGCTGGGTCACGGTCTGTGCGGAGTCTGCACATCCTCCCTGTGTGTGCGTGGGTTTCCTCCGGATGCTCCGGTTTCCCCACAGTCCAAAGACGTGCAGGTTAGGTGGATTGGCCCTGCTAAATTGCTCCTTTGTATCCAAAGATGCGCAGATTAGTTGGGGTTACGGGGGTCGGGTTGGGGAAGTGGACCTGGGTAGAGTGCTCCCTCAGAGGGCCGGTGCGGACCCGATGTGCCGAATTCCCTCCCTCCACGCTGCAGAGATGCTATGATTATATTCTACGAAATGCTTAAATATTCTTAAACCACAGTCAAGCACATGCTGCATTACATCGAAGTACAGTTATCATAGCATTATCATAGAATTTACAGTGCAGAAGGCGGCCATTCGGCCCATCGAGTCTGCACCGGCTCTTGGAAAGAGCACCCTACCCAAGGTCAACACCTCCACCCTATCCCCAGAACCCAGTAACCCCACCCAACACTAAGGGCACTTTTGGACACTAAGGGCAATTTATCACGGCCAATCCACCTAACCTGCACATCTTTGGACTGTGGGAGGAAACCGGAGCACCCGGAGGAAACCCACGCACACACGGGGAGGACGTGCAGACTCCACACAGACAGTGACCCAAGCCGGGAATCGAACCTGGGACCCTGGAGCTGTGAAGCAATTGTGCTATCCACCATGCTACCGTGCTGCCCACTTGACAGTGGGTGAGATTTCGCAGGTTTCCCCACGCAGCGTGGGTTTCTGGCAAGGACCAGAAAAGTCTGCCCAATCTTGATTTTAAAACAAAATCAAACTGTTTCGACGGGGGAGTACAAAAGTCAGCAACACGTATAGTTGACAACAAAAAGAACATTAGGTTAATTAATGCCTGCTTTCAAACTTTCACTATAACGTATCACTCGTCCTTCCTTAACCTCTGACCTGAAATCCGAAACAAAGACAAAGGGCGGGATTCTCCGACCCCTCCCCGGCAATTCCCCGGGCCCCGATGGGCCGAGCGGCCGTCAGTTCCTGGCCAGTGCCGCCGGCGTGAAATGGACATGGTCCCACACGGCGGGACCTGGCTGGTAGGCCGGCTGGTGGAGTCCTCGGGGGGAGGGGGCGAGGAGGTATCCGGCCCAGGGAGGGGGGCCCCCACGGTGGCCTGGCCCGCAATCGGGGCCTACTGATCTGCGGGAGGGCCTGTGCCGTGGGGGCACTCCTTCCTTCCGCGCCGGCCTCTGTAGGGTTCCGCCATGGCTGGTGCGGCGCCAAAACCTCCGGAGGATTCCGCCACTTCCGGTTGGCCCGACGCCGGAGTGTTTCGCGCTGTTCTTGCCGCCGTCATCGGGCCATCCCACCAATTGCAGGAGAATCCCGCCCAAAATCTGGTTTTGGCTTTTAAATCAGACCGATTATTTTAAGATCAAGATTAGTGCAGCCCTTATGATCCTGCATTTTGAAAATGTTTATGACCCAGAAACCTCTTGCCATGGTTGGCTAACAAACCCCCCTTCTAACAAAATAAATAGCAAGCAATCGCTTTTGGTTGTTAAAACATGTCTCATCTTAAACAAACAGGTGGGAAGATTGTCGGCCAGTGGTTCTCAAGTGGACGCCTGAGGGGACTTCGAGGTTTTCTGGAGGGGACGTTGTTGAGGAGTTTAATGCAAAATGCACCACGCAGCTGGAGTTGTCCCAAAGCGGGTAGCCACTCAAACGTTTGAGCACAAGAGACAACAAACTCACTCCTACCCTCCACGTCAGCAATGAGCGGCAGGCAAATGGGTGGATGAAGAAGGCTTTAGATATTTTAAAAGTGGGCTTGCCCCGCTGTATTTAGCCAGCGTCACGGTCTCTGAGGGAGTTGTGGGTAACTTGATCTTCCCTTGGGGATCGTTATTGCCTTGGCTTCAAAGGGGGTTTTACAAAGGGGTCCACATTGTAAATGGTTGAAGTGGAAAGCAGAGTTTGCTATTCATCCTGAGGAAGCAAAGTCAAACTTTGCTGCGTTATTGATTGTTCTGTTTTGAGCTGTTTAAAATGTGAACAATACTATCAAGCACCCTGTGGTTCAATTCACAGCCGTTGTGGCAAGCACATCTATTGAAAGTCCATTCATAAATTTATGGAGGACCGTATTGAAGATTAGCTCGAGTGATCTTTCTTTCCATGGTGCTTATCCGGAGAGTTATCTCAAACATGTACAAGGTACATGCAACACTTGTTTTTGTTAAAGTATGAACAAGTGTACCCATGGCGAACATGTATTGAATTTTTGGAATTTTCATTCAATAATTTCAAACCCACTTTATATATTGTCATGTGAGGGTACCTTTAAGAAATGGGTGTTTATAAATGGGTGTGTATTTAAATATCTGTAGTGAGAGTACCTTTCAGAAATGGGTGTTTATAAATGGGTGTGTATATAAGTATCTGTAGTGAGAGTACCTTTAAGAAATGTGTGTTTATAAATGGGTGTGTATTTAAATATCTGTAGTGAGAGTACCTTTAAGAAATGGGTGTTTATAAATGGGTGTGTATAGAAATATCTGTAGTGAGAGTACCTTTAAGAAATGGGTGTTTATAAATGGGTGTGTATTTAAATATCTGTAGTGAAAGTACCTTTAGGAAATGGGTGTTTATAAATGGGTGTGTATTTAAATATCTGCAGTGAGAGTACCTTTAAGAAATGGGTGTTTATAAATGGGTGTGTATAGAAATATCTGTAGTGAGAGTACCTTTAAGAAATGTGTGTTTATAAATGGGTGTGTATTTAAATATCTGTAGTGAGAGTACCTTTAAGAAATGGGTGTTTATAAATGGGTGTGTATAGAAATATCTGCAGTGAGAGTACCTTTAAGAAATGTGTGTTTATAAATGGGTGTGTATTTAAATATCTGTAGTGAAAGTACCTTTAAGAAATGGCTGTTTATAAATGGGTGTGTATATAAATATCTGTAGTGGGAGTACCTTTAAGAAATGTGTGTTTATAAATGGGTGTGTATATAAATATCTGCAGTGAGAGTACCTTTAAGAAATGGGTGTTTATAAATGGGTGTGTATTTAAATATCTGTAGTGAGAGTACCTTTAATAAATGGGTGTTTATAAATGGGTGTGTATTTAAATGTCTGCAGTGAGAGTACCTTTAAGAAATGGGTGTTTATAAATGGGTGTGTATATAAATATCTGCAGTGAGAGTACCTTTAAGAAATTGGCGTTTATAAATGGGTGTGTATATAAATATCTGTAGTGAGAGTACCTTTAAGAAATGGATGTTTATAAATGGGTGTGCATATAAATATCTGCAGTGAGAGTACCTTTAAGAAATGGGTGTTTATAAATGGGGGTGTATATAAATATCTGCAGTGAGAGTACCTTTAAGAAATGGGTGTTTATAAATGGGGGTGTATATAAATATCTGTAGTGGGAGTACCTTAAAGAAATGGGTGTTTATAAATGGGGGGGTGTATAAATATCTGTAGTGAGAGTACCTTTAAGAAATGGATGTTTATAAATGGGGGTGTATATAAATATCTGCAGTGAGAGTACCTTTAAGAAATGGGCGTTTATTAATGGGTGTGTATATAAATATCTGTAGTGAGAGTACCTTTAATGAATGGGTGTTTATAAATGGGTGTGTATAGAAATATGTGCAGTTAGAGTACCTTTAAGAAATGGTGTTTATAAATGGGTGTGTATTTAAATATCTGTAGTGAAAGTACCTTTAAGAAATGGCTGTTTATAAATGGGTGTGTATATAAATATCTGTAGTGGGAGTACCTTTAAGAAAAGGGTGTTTACAAATGGGTGTGTATATAAATATCTGTAGTGAGAGTACCTTTAAGAAATGGGTGTTTATAAATGGGTGTGTATTTAAATATCTGTAGTGAGAGTACCTTTAATAAATGGGTGTTTATAAATGGGTGTGTATTTAAATATCTGCAGTGAGAGTACCTTTAATTAATGGGTGTTTATAAATGGGTGTGTATATAAATATCTGCAGTGAGAGTACCTTTAAGAACTGGGTGTTTATAAATGGGTGTGTATTTAAATATCTGTAGTGAGAGTACCCTTAAGAAATGGGTGTATTACTGCAGTGATGTCAGAGAGTGGGTGGAGCTGGGCAGTCTGTCAGCTTCTAACTTTCGTTTTAGGCTGTTTGCTGCAGGGTGGGTTTTAGTTTCATTTTCAGAGCTGAATAGCTGCAGTCACAGCCAGAAGGTGTATGAATCTCTCTCTGTAATCTAAAGACTGTAAATCGATCCTGGTGATTTGAAACTAATAACAGTAGTGACTTTAACCTGATGTGCTTCTGGTAAAAGGTGTTTTAAGTCTTATGGATGTTAAAAGGAAAGCTTAAAGGATTACTTAGTGTTGTATTCTTTGGGGGTTGTATTTGAACTAATGGTTGCTAAGATGTTTTAAAAAGGTTAACTTGAGTTCCTAGAATAAACATTGTTTTGCTTTAAAAAATACTTTCCCATTTTTGCTGTCCCACACCTGTAGAGTGTGCCGTGTGCTCCCCATACCACAATCTAGGAAAAGTTGTGTGTCAGGGGAACTCGATGATACACTTTGGGGTTCTCTAAACCCTGGCCCACAACAATATGTTGCAAGTCTTTGCCGGATGTAAAGTTAGCTACAGGTGGAAGTAGAATAGACCTACTGTTGGGTCTTTCCTCTGTGACCAGGGCTCTCAAACTGGGTACCGTCAATCCCGACCACCTTCTGCTGCTTCATCGATGGCCTTCCTTCCATCACAAGGTCAGAAGGTTTCTTATTCATTCATGGGTTGTGGGCATTGCCAGGCTGTGCCAGCATTTATTGCCCATCCGTCATTGCCCTTGGATTGGATTTGTTTATTGTCACGTGTACCGAGGTCCAGTGAAAAGTATTTTTCTGCGAGCAGCTCAACAGATCATTAAGTACATGAGAAGAAAAGGGAAGAAAAGAAAATACATAATAGGGCAACACAACATATACAATGTAACTACATAAGCACTGGCATCGGATGAAGCATACAGGGTGTAGTGTTAATGAGGTCAGTCCACAAGAGGGTCATTTGGGAGTCTGGTGACAGTGGGGAAAAACTGTTTTTGAGTCTGTTCGTGCGTGTTCTCAGACATCTGTATCTCCTGCTCGATGGAAGAAGTTGGAATAGTGAGTAAGCCAGGTGGGAGGGATCTTTGATTATGCTGCCCGCTTCCCCCAGGCAGCGAGAGTTGCAGATGGAGTCAATGGATGGGAGGCAGGTTTGTGTGATGGACTGGGCGGTGTTCACGACTCTCTGTAGTTTCTTGAGGTCCTGGGCCAAGCAGTTGCCATACCAGGCTGTGATGCAGCCCGATAGGATGCTTTCTGTGGTGCATCTGTAAAAGTTGGTAAGAGTCAATGTGGACATGCCGAATTTCCTTAGTTTCCTGAGGACGTATAGGCGCTGTTGTGCTTTCTTGGTGGTAGCGTCGATGTGGGGTGGACCACGACAGATTTTTGGAGATGTGCACCCCTAGGAATTTGAAACTGCTAACCATCTCCACCTCGGCCCCGTTGATGCTGACAGGGGTGTGTACAGTACTTTGCTTCCTGAAGTCAATGACCAGCTCTTTAGTTTTGCTGGCATTGAGGGAGAGATTGTTGTCGCTACACCACTCCACTAGGTTCTCTATCTCCCTCCTGTATTCTGACTCGCCGTTATTCGAGATCCGGCCCACTATGGTCGTATCATCAGCAAACTTGTAGATGGAGTTTGAACCAAATTTTGCCACACAGTCGTGTGTGTACAGGGAGTAGAGTAGGGGGCTAAGTACGCAGCCTTGCCGGGCCCCGGTATTGAGGACTATTGTGGAGGAGGTGTTGTTCATTCTTACTGATTGTGGTCTGTGGGTTAAGAGTCAACGACATTACTGCGGATCTGGAGTCGCATGTAGGCCAGGCCGGGTAAGGACGGCAGATTTCCTTCCCTAAAGGACATTAGTGAACCAGATGGATTTTTACAACAATCGACAATGGTCATCATTCGATTTTTAATTCAGATTTTTATTGAATTAAAATTCCACATCTGCAAAAGCGAGATTTGAACCTGGGACCCCAGCGAATTACTCTGGGTTACTAGCCCAGTGACAATACAACTATGC
Organism: Scyliorhinus torazame; assembly: GCF_047496885.1. Lineage (NCBI taxonomy): Eukaryota > Metazoa > Chordata > Chondrichthyes > Carcharhiniformes > Scyliorhinidae > Scyliorhinus > Scyliorhinus torazame. The sequence continues at coordinate 28,286,468 of NC_092726.1, forward strand.
AACCACGTCCTTGTCGTGTTAAGCACACTGAGATAACACGGGCCGCAACTGGATGCAGCTATAACTGAAATAGACTCCAGACCTTGAAGTTAGTTCAATTTGATTTACTGAGCCTGTCACACAGTTAGCACAGTTCTCTGTGAGTTCGACTCTGCTAACCTAAGTGTGGTTACTCTGTCTGACTGAACCAGACTAGCTCTTAGCCACGTGCTGGAGGTGTTACGTGATATATACACCCTGACTCACTCTGTAGATGTCCCCAGTGGAAGGAGGCGGAGTGTGAGTGCCTCGTGCCTTTTATAGTGGTAAACCACCCCAAGTGTTCTGCCTGCCGATTGGTTATGTCCTGTTGTCTGTGTTCATTAGCTGCCTGTCTGTATCTCATTATGGGCATGTCTGCATATCGGCACTCCCGACTCTTCCTCGCATTATAAGGTCAGTAGTGGCGATGTTTTGGAGGGTATGTCGTTGCGGGCGCCGATCTGCGACAGCCGTAGGTTGTGCCATCGTGGCCGGATGTGAGGTTCCGTGTTTGGCGGCAGGTAGGGATTGAGTACTTCAGGGACTTGTTCATAGGGGGGGGGGGGAGTTTGTGGGGCTGGAGGAGTTGGGGGAATTGTTTTGAGTTGCCCAAGGGGGAGTGGTTTTAGGTACTTCCAGCTTCGGGATTTCGTGAGGAGAGAGGTGCAGTCCTTCCTGGGGTTGCCGCCTCCGGTGTTGCAGGATAAGCTGTTTCAGGAGGAGGTGAAGATGTGGGATGTTCATAAGGAACGAAGGAAGAGGGAGGGTGCTCTGATGGAGGATATTAAACGCAAATTAGAGGAGGAGCTGTAAGGGGAGATGGGGGCCGGGATGTGGGCTGAGGCCTTGCGGAGGGTGGGTTCATCCACCTCATGTTCACAGGGCCCACATGACAGTGGCGAGGATCAGCAGGTTCTTTGAGGGGGTGTGGGCGTTGCGCAGGTTGGGGCTATGAATCACGCCCACATGTCCTGGCCGTGCCCAAGACTGAGCGGGTTCTGGCAGGAGTGTAGCTATCTGCGATGGCCACTTACAACCAGGAAGAGAGAAAGTCGCAAAGCATAATGGGTAAAATGGACAAGGCAAGACTCAGGCTGGCTCAGAGCCTGAAATGATCGTGGGCCGAAGGGCCTGTTCTGTGCTGTATTTTCTATGTTCTATGTTCTATGTTCTATGTTCTATGTTCTATGTATATTTGCAAGCGAGGAGTCCAGACGGTATCGAAACTCCGACCGATTAGCATTTCGATGGGGCCGATTTACATTTGATCGCCCATCTTCACCAAAACAAAGGACTGTTACTCGAGCAACTGGTACAGTCCCAGACATTTTGGCGCCACTCCCTGTTCAGGGGAAGCGTCAACAACGGGGTCAGTGACCGCTTGGGCCACGCCCAGCCATCCAGATCCCCGCCCACTTAATGGTTAGGAATCGAACAGAGTGATCAGGGATCACCCAATTAGCGGCGCCCAAACTGAAGAACCGCCCAAACCCTGGCTCTTGGAAAGAGCACCCTACCCAAGGTCCACACCTCCACCCGATCCCCATAACCCAGTAACCCCACCCAACACTAAGGGCAATTTTGGACTCTAAGGGCAATTTATCGCGGCCAATCCACCTAACCTGCACATCTTTGGACTGTGGGAGGAAACCGGAGGACCCGGAGGAAACCCACGCAGACACGGGGAGGATGTGCAGACCCCGCACAGACAGTGACCCAAGCCGGGAATCGAACCTGGGACTCCGGAGCTGGGAAGCAATTGTGCTAACCACTATGCTACCGTGCTGCCCTAATCAATCGCCCCTTGACATTCAATGGCATTGCCATCACTGAATCCCCCACTAGCAACATCCTGGGGATTCCCCTTGACCAGAAACATGAACGAGTGTCACAGTGCATCAGCCAAGTTGCCAATTTTCCTATGTCTGCTTGAGAGTGTTGGCTGACCATTTGATCATGAAATATGAGCCCGACCCAGGCTTCTGCTGTGCGTAGACTTTCCCTCTCCAACAGGATATACTGAATCAGAGGAGAAATTCAATCTGATTTCCCCTCCCTCTCTTAGTTCCCAGTATTAAAGTCAACTGCGCTAAATAGCTCCCACTCTGGCTGATAAGACAGTTTAAAGATAGAGGTTCAGTAACCATGACCTGCTTGAATACTCCCCAACCCTGAATCAGTGACGGAAAAGACAAGTCAATATAATTGGGGTTGGAAGAATTTTAATGTACAGTTTTAACATGATTGCCTTCAAAGCTGGTGGAATCTAAATTCAATTCATTATGTTATGGGCGAGGCATTTTCAGAACCCCAAAATATATCATGGAGTTCAACCAATCTCTCCCTTTAATGTATTTGTTGCTTTTCCGAGCACACGGCTTGTTCCCTAGGTGTGGGATTACATTTAAGGACACGTGGGTTTTTAAACACGAAACACTGTTTATTCCATGAACTCAACTTACCATCTTAAATAAACATTGGATCTCTTAACACCCCTTACTTCAAAGATAACTCATAAAATATTGCAACAGTAAATAATTCCTCAAAATGTTCCTTCAAACTTCCAAGAGACTTAACACCTTTAAACAGAATCACATCAGGTTAAAGGCTTTACAATTATGAGTTTAAATCACCCAAATGACCCAGAGATAGTCTTTCATGGCAGAGATCCAGCTCGCTGCAAACACAGATGTTCCCCAAGCTCTTTTCAAACTGCAAAACTAAACTGCAGCTCTCTGGAAACACACAGACACACACAAGCTGTTTTTAAAACTGCAAAACTAAATTGAAAAATGGCTGATCTAAAGCCCAGCTCCACCCACTCTCTGACATCACAGTTTTCTTAAAGGTGCATTGCTTAAACATCCATGTCTTAAAGGTACTTTCACATGGCAATTATAAATCTGGAAATCAAAGGTTTTTCGCAGTGAAGGTAACTATCAACAAATGATGAGGGAAGGAATCTTGACGTTCATTAGGGAAGGAAATCTGCTATCCATACCCAGTCTGGTCCATATCTGACTCCAGACTAAAGGGTGGTGGTTGATGGGAAATGTTCAGACGGGATCTGTTTTGGGGCCACTGCTGTTTGTCATTTTTATAAATGACCTCGAGGAGGGCGTAGAAGGAGGAGTGAGTAAATTTGCAGATGACAGTAAAGTCAGTGGAATTGTGGACAGTGCGGAAGGATGTTACAAGATACAGAGCGACATAGATAAGCTGCAGCGCTGGGGTGAGAGGTGCAAATGGAGTTTAATGCAGAAAAGTGTGAAGTGATTCATTTTGGAAGGAATAACAGGAAGACAGAGTACTGTGCTAATGGTAAGATTCTTGGCAGTGTGGATGAGCAGAGAGATCTCGGTGTCCATGTACATAGATCCCTGAAAGTTGCCACCCAGGTTGAGAGGGTTGTTAAGAAGGCGTATGGTGTGTTAGCTTTTATTGGGAGAGGGATTGTGTTTCGGAGCCATGGGGTCATGTTGCAGCTGTACAAAACTCTGGTGCGGCCGCATTTGGAGTATTGCGTGCAATTCTGGTCGCCGCATTATAGGAAGGATGTGGAAGCATTGGAAAGGGTGCAGATTTACCAGAATGTTGCCTGGTATGGAGGGAAGATCTTATGAGGAAAGGCTGAGGGACTTGGGGCTGTTTTCGTTAGAGAGAAGAAGGTTAAGAGGTGACTTAATTGAGGCATACAAGATGATCAGAGGTTTGGATAGGGTGGACAGTAAGAGCCTTTATCCTCGGATGGTGATGTCTAGCACAAGGGGACATAGCTTTAAATTGAGGGGAGATAGATATAAGACAGGTGTCAGAGGTAGGTTCTTTACTCAGAGAGTAGTAAGGGCGTGGAATGCCCTGCCTGCAACAGTAGTGGACTCGCCAACACTAAGGACATTCAAATGGTCATTGGATAGACATATGGACGATAAGGGAATAGTGTAGATGGGCTTTAGATTGGTTTCACAGGTCGGCGCAACATCGAGGGCCGAAGGGCCTGTACTGCGCTGTAATGTTCTCTGTTCTAATGTAGTTAGCTGGAAAAGAACCAAATCACTCAGATCCCACGGGCGGTCCAGCCTCTCTGGCTGCAGACTTCTTTTCTTCCGCACGGGCTCCTGGATCACTGCGCAATTTGGCGTCGGGGCAGGCGCGGAGGATGACGGCCAGTGCACATGCGCTAGTTGGTGCTGGCCCAACTGCGCGTGCGCGGACACCTCGGCGTCGCGGCGTTTACGTGGTGCCAGATGTCCGGGGCGGAGCCCCCGCGCTTCCCGCCACGCCCCCCCCCCCCGCCCTGTCGGCCGGAGAATGCCATCTCGGAACGGGCGTTGGCAGCGAGGTAAAACGCGCCCGTTTTCCCTCCGGCGCCCGCACTCTGTAGCCGGAGCGGAGAATCGCGGCCCACATTCTTGACCTCGCTTACAACAAAGGCACCCCCAGCCCTGTCAACCCTGCCTCCTTCCGAACACTTGGGCATTTCAAAAGTATATATATTTATTCAAACTTTTTCAATTTTATGATATACAATAAAATAATGAAACAGTAACAAAACCCCATGAACACCTCCCTCCCCTTGTGCAAAACGACCCCAGCAGAATACTCCCCAAACATCCTTCTCCCTCCCTCCCACCTAACAACTAACGGTGGCCTGCTCTTTAAAGTTAGATAGTTTGGACATTCTGAATTCTCCCTCGGTGTACCCGAACAGGCGCTGGAATGTGGCGACTCGGGGCTTTTCACAGTAACTTCATTGCAGTGTTAATGTAAGCCTACTTGTGACAATAAAGATTGTTAATTTTGTTACTAAATCAACAGCCGCCATCTCCGGTCGAATCCCTCACTTGCTCCCCTCACGGTATACTCAACTTTCCCGAGATGTAAGTGTGGTGATATACATTGGATTTCGGCGGCAGCGGTGCGCAGGGGCCTTCTTGGAGGTGAGTAGTTAGTTTAAAAACCTTACCTTTACAGGAGCAGCCCTTTGGATTTCGGCGGCAGCGGTGCGCAGGGGCCTTCTGGGAGGTGAGTAGTTAGTTTAAAAACCTTACCTTTACAGGAGCAGCCCATTGGATTTCGGCGGCAGCGGTGCGCAGGGGCCTTCTGGGAGGTGAGTAGTTAGTTTAAAAACCTTACCTTTACAGGAGCAGCCCTTTGGATTTCGGCGGCAGCAGTGCGCAGGGGCCTTCTGGGAGGTGAGTAGTTAGTTTAAAAACCTTACCTTTACAGGAGCAGCCCATTGGATTTCGGCGGCAGCGGTGCGCAGGGGCCTTCTGGGAGGTGAGTAGTTAGTTTAAAAACCTTACCTTTACAGGAGCAGCCCATTGGATTTCGGCGGCAGCGGTGCGCAGGGGCCTTCTGGGAGGTGAGTAGTTAGTTTAAAAACCTTACCTTTACAGGAGCAGCCCTTTGGATTTCGGCGGCAGCAGTGCGCAGGGGCCTTCTGGGAGGTGAGTAGTTAGTTTAAAAACCTTACCTTTACAGGAGCAGCCCATTGGATTTCGGCGGCAGCGGTGCGCAGGGGCCTTCTGGGAGGTGAGTAGTTAGTTTAAAAACCTTACCTTTACAGGAGCAGCCCATTGGATTTCGGCGGCAGCGGTGCGCAGGGGCCTTCTGGGAGGTGAGTAGTTAGTTTAAAAACCTTACCTTTACAGGAGCAGCCCTTTGGATTTCAGCGGCAGCGGTGCGCAGGGGCCTTCTGGGAGGTGAGTAGTTAGTTTAAAAACCTTACCTTTACAGGAGCAGCCCATTGGATTTTGGTGCGCAGGGGCCTTCTTGGAGGTGAGTAGTTACAGCAGTTTTATTTGTTTTTATATAAGGCGGGAACCGGAAGTTCTACCTCTGGCAAGTTTCCCCCCCCCCCAACCAATAAATTCTGGTGGAGAGGAAACCCGAGACACTACACGTGTAGTGTCTCCCACCCGCCCTCCTCCTCTAACCTAATAATAAGACCCATTGGTGTAAGGTAAGTGCCATATTATATTATTAGCATTGTGCAGGTCAAGGATCGGTGGTGGAGGAGCAGTCTCTGTCAGCGAGAGAACCTGAGAACATCTCAGACACTCAGAAGGCAAGTAAGTGATTTTTACTTTTATACCTTTTTTCAAATTGTGTGTGTCGGGTGGAAACTGAAGCGACATCACAGAAAAGCTGTGACCTGAGTGGCTGGTTGGGATTCTAACCTAAATTTAAAAAATATTTGAGTGTTTGGGAACTAATTAAACATAATAACTTAATTATAATTTAGAGGATATCTAAGCCAGAGATCGGAGAGTATTATAGTTAGCTATCGCATTTCTATTAGAAATTTAGTGCTAGGAAACAGATAGTTGACAGTAACTTTGCAATTTAAAAAAAAAAAGTATTTAAAAAAAAAAAAAAGAGACAAATTTTAATTTTAATTAATTGACGCAATGTCAGTTAGAGGGGTGCTGTGCTCTGACTGTGAGATGTGGCAGGTCCGGGAGGCTTCCAGCGTCCCGGGTGGCTTCATCTGCAGAAAGTGCACCCAACTGGAGCTCCTCACAGACCGCATGGTTCGGTTGGAGCAGCAATTGGATGCACTTAGGAGCATGCAGGTGGCGGAAAGCGTCATAGATCGCAGTTATGTAAATGTGGTCACACCCAAGGTGCAGGCAGAGAAATGGGTGACCACCAGAAAGGGCAGGCAGTCAGTGCAGGAATCCCCTGTGGTTGTCCCCCTCTCGAACAGATATACCCCTTTGGATACTGTCGGGGGGGATAGCCTATCAGGGGAAAACAGCAGCAGCCAGAGCAGTGGCACCACGGCTGGCTCTGATGTTCAGAAGGGAGGGTCAAAGCGCAGAAGAGTAATAGTAATAGGGGACTCTATAGTCAGGGGCACAGATAGGCGCTTCTGTGGACGTGAAAGAGACTCCAGGATGGAATGTTGCCTCCCTGGTGCCAGGGTCCAGGATGTCTCCGAACGGGTAGAGGGAATTCTGAAGGGGGAGGGCAAACAGGCAGAGGTCGTTGTACATATTGGTACTAACGACATAGGCAGGAAGGGGCATGAGGTCCTGCAGCAGGAGTTCAGGGAGCTAGGCAGAAAGTTAAAAGACAGGACCTCGAGGGTTGTAATCTCGGGATTACTCCCTGTGCCACGTGCCAGTGAGGCTAGAAATAGGAAGATAGAGCAGACAAACACGTGGCTAAACAGCTGGTGTAGGAGGGAGGGTTTCCGTTTTCTGGACCACTGGGAGCTCTTCCGGGGCAGGTGTGACCTGTATAAGATGGACGGGTTGCATCTAAACCGGAGAGGCATAAATATCCTGGCCGCGAGGTTTGCTAGTGTCACACGGGAGGGTTTAAACTAGTATGGCAGGGGGGTGGGTACGGGAGCAATAGGTCAGAAGGTGAGAGCATTGAGGGAGAACTAGGGAATAGGGACAGTGTGGCTCTGAGGCAGAGCAGACGGGGAAAAGTTGCTGAACACAGCGGGTCTGGTGGCCTGAAGTGCATATGTTTTAATGCAAGGAGCATTACGGGTAAGGCAGATGAACTTAGAGCTTGGATTACTACTTGGAACTATGATGTTATTGCCATTACAGAGACCTGGTTGAGGGAAGGGCAGGATTGGCAGCTAAACGTTCCAGGATTTAGATGTTTCAGGCGGGATAGAGGGGGATGTAAAAGGGGAGGCGGAGTTGCGCTACTTGTTCGGGAGAATATCACAGCTATACTGCGAGAGGACACCTCCGAGGGCAGTGAGGCTATATGGGTAGAGATCAGGAATAAGAAGGGTGCAGTCACAATGTTGGGGGTATACTACAGGCCTCCCAACAGCCAGCGGGAGATAGAGGAGCAGATGGGTAGACAGATTTTGGAAAAGAGTAAAAACAACAGGGTTGTGGTGATGGGAGACTTCAACTTCCCCAATATTGACTGGGACTCACTTAGTGCCAGGGGCTTAGACGGGGCAGAGTTTGTAAGGAGCATCCAGGAGGGCTTCTTAAAACAATATGTAAACAGTCCAACTAGGGAAGGGGCGGTACTGGACCTGGTATTGGGGAATGAGCCCGGCCAGGTGGTAGATGTTTCAGTAGGGGAGCATTTCGGTAACAGTGACCACAATTCAGTAAGTTTTAAAGTACTGGTGGACAAGGATAAGAGTGGTCCGAGGATGAATGTGCTAAATTGGGGGAAGGCTAATTATGACAATATTAGGCGGGAACTGAAGAACATAGATTGGGGGTGGATGTTTGAGGGCAAATCAACATCTGACATGTGGGAGGCTTTCAAGTGTCAGTTGAAGGGAATACAGGACAGGCATGTTCCTGTGAGGAAGAAAGATAAATACGGCAATTTTCGGGAACCTTGGATGACGAGTGATATTGTAGGCCTCGTCAAAAAGAAAAAGGAGGCATTTGTCAGGGCTAAAAGGCTGGGAACAGACGAAGCATGTGTGGCATATAAGGAAAGTAGGAAGGAACTTAAGCAAGGAGTCAGGAGGGCTAGAAGGGGTCATGAAAAGTCATTGGCAAATAGGGTTAAGGAAAATCCCAAGGCTTTTTACACTTACATAAAAAGCAAGAGGGTAGCCAGGGAAAGGGTTGGCCCACTGAAAGATAGGCAAGGGAATCTATGTGTGGAGCCAGAGGAAATGGGCGAGGTACTAAATGAATACTTTGCATCAGTATTCACCAAAGAGAAGGAATTGGTAGATGTTGAGTCTGGAGAAGGGGGTGTAGATAGCCTGGGTCACATTGTGATCCAAAAAGACGAGGTGTTGGGTGTCTTAAAAAATATTAAGGTAGATAAATCCCCAGGGCCTGATGGGATCTACCCCAGAATACTGAAGGAGGCTGGAGAGGAAATTGCTGAGGCCTTGACAGAAATCTTTGGATCCTCGCTGTCTTCAGGGGATGTCCCGGAGGACTGGAGAATAGCCAATGTTGTTCCTCTGTTTAAGAAGGGTAGCAAGGATAATCCCGGGAACTACAGGCCGGTGAGCCTTACTTCAGTGGTAGGGAAATTACTGGAGAGAATTCTTCGAGACAGGATCTACTCCCATTTGGAAGCAAATGGACGTATTAGTGAGAGGCAGCACGGTTTTGTGAAGGGGAGGTCGTGTCTCACTAACTTGATAGAGTTTTTCGAGGAGGTCACTAAGATGATTGATGCAGGTAGGGCAGTGGATGTTGTCTACATGGACTTCAGTAAGGCCTTTGACAAGGTCCCTCATGGTAGACTAGTACAAAAGGTGAAGTCACACGGGATCAGGGGTGAGCTGGCAAGGTGGATTCAGAACTGGCTAGGCCATAGAAGGCAGAGGGTAGCAATGGAGGGATGCTTTTCTAATTGGAGGGCTGTGACCAGTGGTGTTCCACAGGGATCAGTGCTGGGACCTTTGCTGTTTGTAGTATATATAAATGATTTGGAGGAAAATGTAACTGGTCTGATTAGTAAGTTTGCAGACGACACAAAGGTTGGTGGAATTGCGGATAGCGATGAGGACTGTCTGAGGATACAGCAGGATTTAGGTTGTCTGGAGACTTGGGCGGAGAGATGGCAGATGGAGTTTAATCCGGACAAATGTGAGGTAATGCATTTTGGAAGGGCTAATGCAGGTAGGGAATATACAGTGAATGGTAGAACCCTCAAGAGTATTGAAAGTCAAAGAGATCTAGGAGTACAGGTCCACAGGTCATTGAAAGGGGCAACACAGGTGGAGAAGGTAGTCAAGAAGGCATACGGCATGCTTGCCTTCATTGGACGGGGCATTGAGTATAAGAATTGGCAAGTCATGTTGCAGCTGTATAGAACCTTAGTTAGGCCACACTTGGAGTATAGTGTTCAATTCTGGTCGCCACACTACCAGAAGGATGTGGAGGCTTTAGAGAGGGTGCAGAAGAGATTTACCAGAATGTTGCCTGGTATGGAGGGCATAAGCTATGAGGAGCGATTGAATAAACTCGGTTTGTTCTCTCTGGAACGAAGGAGGTTGAGGGGCGACCTGATAGAGGTCTACAAAATTATGAGGGGCATAGACAGAGTGGATAGTCAGAGGCTTTTCCCCAGGGTAGAGGGGTCAATTACTAGGGGGCATAGGTTTAAGGTGAGAGGGGCAAGGTTTAGAGTAGATGTACGAGGCAAGTTTTTTACGCAGAGGGTAGTGGGTGCCTGGAACTCGCTACCGGAGGAGGTAGTGGAAGCAGGGACGATGGGGACATTTAAGGGGCATCTTGACAAATATATGAATAGGATGGGAATAGAAGGATACGGACCCAGGAAGTGTAGAAGATTGTAGTTTAGTCGGGCAGTATGGTCGGCGCGGGCTTGGAGGGCCGAAGGGCCTGTTCCTGTGCTGTACATTTCTTTGTTCTTTGTTCTTTTATCACTGTAAGTACACAAGGGGTTAATGTGCATACACTACACCTAGCTATACACTAGAGGGAGCACCAAAGACATGACACACAGAGTGTCAACCAATAGGTCAGTAAGATAGGACACGACCAATGGGCATTCACGATATACACAGAGGTGACACTACCACAGGAGGGCATTACACCAACCCATATAAAAGGACACATCACACATGCTCAGTCTCTTTCCAGTGGAGACGCTCAGTGAGTACAGACACAGGGTTGATTGAACATCACACCCACCACGTGGATTGTAGCAGACTGGTTCGTCAGTCTGAGTAGCTATAGCAGGATCAACAGTAGCGTCGAATCCAAGTAGGAGAATTGTTAAAAGTTCAATAAACGTGTCCCAAGTCTGAACCTTCCTTTGTCAGAGTGCACCTCAAGAAAGCAGCTTATGCTACGACAAGAGCGGAACAAAAGAGTAAGAACTCCAGAAGACTCCCCCAGCCACACTGAGGGACTGGGTGGAGAAGCTGACCTCCGCCCCAACAGCCCCCGCCTTCGAGCAATCAGCGAGGCGAAGATCAGGACAACTGCCCCCTCTGCCCCCATCCCAGTTAGAAGCTCCGGCAGGCCCAACACCCCAAATACGGCCTCCAAGGGACAGGATGTCAGTTCAACTTGCCGAATCGGCGATCTGGTTCTCAGGAAGGACACCCAGAACTTCACGATGGCCAAACCATGTCCACCTGATGAGCCTGGGCCCACCCACAATGCTCACACCCGTCCTCCACTCCTGCGGACAAGTAGGCCCGACACACTACCTTCAACTTTATCAACCCTAACCTTGCACGTGACGATGTTGCATTCAACCGTGCAGGGAGCCGAAAGCTCGAGAGTGCGGCCATTCGAGTACCTTCCGCCCACCTCCAAGGTTTTGTCCACCAACTGCTCCTCCCTCGCCTCCCTATCCACCTGCGCTGTACGCGAGATTATCTCTCCGCGCACCACAATCGTCAGGGCCTCCCACAGCAGGGAGAGTGACACCTCCCTATTCTTTTAAAATTCCACACTCTCATCCGTCACCCTCGCCAGCTTCGCACGAAATCCCGAATCCGCTAACAGTCCCAGATCCAAACTCTACCCCGGCCTGAGCTGCCCACACCTCTAAAACCACATCCCCCTGATGCGGCGCGTGATCTGAAATCTGACCCATCTCTTTTAGAACGCCACCGGTGCCTCCGCTAACCCCGAAGGGGCAAATACTTCAGCTTCGACCGATCCAACTTCGGGTTCAAAACACGATTTAAATCTTCCCGCCCCCAAAATCAACTTATGCGTAGCCACGCCTGGTATGGCATCCTCTTCACGAACTTTATAACGTCCCAATTGAAATGAAAATGGCTTATTGTCACAAGTCGGCTTCAAATGAAGTTAGTGAAAAGCCCCTAGTCGCCATATTCCGGCGCCTGTTCGGGGAGGCTGGTACGGGAATTGAACCGTGCTGTTGGCCTGCCTTGGTCTGCTTTCGAAGCCAGCGATTTAGCCCCTGTGCTAAACCAGCCCCTCCCAGCTCCCAATTCGGAGCGTACACACTCGCTAAAACTGACTTACCTTCAAATGTCCCCGTAACAATGACATACCCACCATCCCGGTCCACTACCACCTCCTCCATCTCAAACCGATTCCTATTATTAATTAGTATGTCCACCCTCCCCCCCCCCCCCCCCCCCCCCCCGGTGCCCTGCTATCAAAGCCTGAGTCGAAGGCCTCACTTGACCCTTCACCCGCAGGTGGGTCTCCTGCAACAGCAGCACATTGGCTCTCAAAAGCGTCAAATGAGAGACAACTGTCACTCTCTTCATTGGGCCTCCCCACAGGTTCCACGTTACCACTCGAATCGGGGGTCTCTCACTCCTCCCTCCCCTTCGAGTCAGCCACTTCCACCGCGAGGGGTTCTCTCTACCCCCCCCCTCCCCATATTTCTAAAAGTAGAGCCCACCCAAGATGGCAGCCAGCCCCACCTACCTTGTTGAACGCCTCCTGCCACCTTGCCAGTTCTGCCGTGGCATAAATTAGAATACTGTTGCCTTCCCACCAAACCCCCCCCGATTCTCCTTGGCCCACTTCAGGACCCTCGTCTTTATCAGATTGCTGCTCATGGTGGCTCATTCGCCCGTGGTTTCACCTGGAGCCACTGGTGGGCCCGACCCAAATCGGTTAGGGGGACCTGATCCTCCTGACCCCATCAACCTCATGGTTTAGCACAGTGGTGGGCTAAACAGCTGGCTTGTAACGCAGAACAAGACCAGCAGCGCGGGTTCAATTCCCGCACCGGCCTCCACAAACAGGCGCCGGAAGGTGGCGACTAGGGGCTTTTCACAGTAACTCCATTTGAAGCCTACTTGTGACAATAAGCGATTTTCAGTTTGGCATCCGGCGTGGCCAGACGATCAGTATATCACAACAGCGCCTCCTCCGCCCCCTTCAACACCTCACCGTGCCCCCGCACCGTCTCCGAAGTCTTCCCCAAAGCCTCCTTAATCGAGATCAATGAGTGAGCCGCCGACGTTTTGAAGGTCTCCATTCCCTTGCCTCACAAAATGCCTGCCGGATCGTCTTTCGAGTTCAACAGCCGTTACCTCCGTCAGTTGTCCACTGTAACAGGTGCGGCCCCCTCCAACGAACTTGCCGCCATCTTTGATCTGCAGTTGCTCAGAAGGACTACCGCTCACACCTGTCTTCCCAATATTCTTTTTTGCGCCCTCAACTGGGATTCTCCGGCAGAGTGTCCACGCCATCGGAAACGCCGTCGTGCGGGCCGAATCTGGCCCCTACAGGGGGACAGCGCGGCGCTGGATCGGCTCCTGCCGCACCAGCCTCCCATCCCGGCGCGAAATGCGCGCCGCGGGATCCGGGCATGCGCAGTGGCCTCCCTCAACGCGACGCAACATGGCGCGGGCGTTCAGGGGGCCGGCGCGGAGGAAAATAGGCCCGGGGAGCGAGAGGCCGGCCCGCCGATCGGTGGGCCCCGATCGCGGGCCAGGCCCCATCGGAGCCCCCTCCCCGGGGTTGGAGCCCCCCTCCCCGGGGTCGGAGCCCCCCTCCCCCCCCCCCTCTACTGGCCGCCCCCCCCCCCGACCCTGCGCGCAGTGTTCCCGCCGGGTGTGGACGGCGCCGGCGCCACTCTGCCTTCTTAGCGCGGCCGCCCGTCCCGTCCGCGCCGCAGAGAATCGCGCGCCGTGGCCCGGTTGCGGGAATTCTCCGGCCCGGTCCAGAGCTGGGAGGGTCCCGCCCAAGGACTCGAGCGGGAGCTACCGTGCGTGCGACCTCGATCTGCGTGTCGCCATCAGATGGCATTCACACCTCGGAATTTTTGACCAAATTGGAAGAGCTAGCCCCCAAAATATTCATACTCGCCGCGTCAACGCTGGCAACATGGTCAACACATCCGCCACCTTTCCTGGATCTGGCCTGGTCCACCAGCAGGAGAGGCTGCACGAGAGGTGGTGGTTCAGTAGGGTATGCAGTGAGGAACGAGAGGAATATCCGTCATTTGCCTGGCTGAGTGTAGCTTAAACAGCACTCAAGAAGCTCTTACCAAGGCTTGTTTGTCAGCTACTTCCAGATCCATGACCTTTGCCACCTACAAGGACAAGGTCAGCGCACACAGGGGAATCACCTCCAGGTTCGTCTGCCAGCCACACACCATCCCGACTCTAAAAGATATCACTGTTGCTTCACTGACGCTGCGTCAAAAACCTGCAACTTCCTAACTGCACTGTGGGTGGAGCTGCATCTTAAGGGCTGCAATGGATCAAGATGGCAGCTCACCACCCCCCCTTCTGAAAGGCAATTGGGGATGGGTAATGAATCGTCACTGTGGGTCGAACACGACACAAATTGTACATCACTGCCTCCCCTCCCCTCCCTGGGGCCTCTCCCAGCCCCAGCTCCCTCAGCAGTACAGCGAGCGGCGGCACTTCAGCTGCATGGCGATGGCCCTCCATTTTGTCTGCTCCCTCCCCCTGGGCTGACGCTAATTCTCTCCCTTGAGCTGATCCGTGACCTGTTGACATCTCCCAACCGGAATCTGCCCCTTTCCCCGACAGGGCCTACCTACGTGTCCCCAAGCTGAGTACATTCTGTGCCTCCAATTTTACAACCTCAAGTCAACCAACCATCAGCCCCCACACTGGAGCTAACTGACAAACAGAGGCCTAAAAATCCAAAAATACAGATTCCTTCACAAACTGCAGTAACTGTAGGAACTACGGCGGCGGCACAGTGGTGAGCACTGTCGCTTCACAGCACCAGGGTCCCAGGTTCGATACCCAGCTTGGGTCACTGTGCGGAGTCTGCGCGTTCTCCCCCTGTCTGCGTGGGTTTCCTCCGGGCGCTCCGGTTTCCTCCCACAAGTCCCAAAAGACGTGCTTGTCAGGTGAATTGGACATTCTGAATTCTCCCTCTGTGACCCGAACAGGCGGCGGAATGTGGCGACGAGGGGATTTTCACAGTGACTTCATTGCTGTGTTAACGTAAGGCCACTTGTGACAATAAAGATTATTTATTTTAAAAATGTGGCAGCTAATTTGTGTGTAGTAAACGGTTAATCTGCTTTTTGTGATTGATGATTAAAGATTGCCGGGACTCCTGTGGATAACTCCCCTGATCTTCAAAATAATGCCACCTTTTGCGTCCACCTCCAGGCAGATGGGGCCTTAGTTTGCAATCCGAAAGATCTGGCAGTGCAGCACTCCCTTAATTCTGTGCTGGAATATCAGTCCTCACTGTTGTGCTCAAGCTCTGCATAGGGACTTGAACCCATAGCTATTTGATTCAAGGGTAAAAGTGCTTCGAGCTGAGCCTCCGTGATACAAAATACTTAATGAGCAAAGGACACTACTGCAACGTTTAACAGTGTACAGTTAGGGGCTTAGCACAGTGGGCTAAACAGCTGTCTTGTAATGCAGAACAAGGCCAGCAGCGCGGGTTCAATTCCCGCACCGGCCTCCCCGAACAGGCGCCGGAATGTGGTGACTAGGGGCTTTTCACAGTAACTTCATTGAAGCCTACTTGTGACAATGAGCCATTATTATCAATTTACTGTCAGTGACTCTTCAGGATGGGTCAGAGGATCCGATCGAAGTTATTGGGAGCCAGTGAAGTAGGTTAAATGTTTCTGGAGCCTTTGTTGTTCATGGTGTATATAGATGATTTGGGAGACCATACATGTGGCTGGTCCGCTTGCAGGTGACACAAAACTTGGTGGAGTTGCGGATAGTGAAGAGGACTGTCAGGATATAAACTGGTTGGAGACTTGGGCGGAGAAATGGCAGATGGAGTTTAATCCGGACAAGTGTGAGGTGGAAGGCCCAATGCATGACGGTGGGGTGAACCACTGTATTATATTGTACATACTGTTCTTACATATTGTACTTACTGTTTGTTACATGTCTGGGTTTGTCACTTCTGGCTCCGCCCCTCGGACTCAAGTATAAAGGTGGTTAACCTCCAGCCCTGCCCGCATTCTGGGACTGGCTGCCAGCAGGTGTCTTTTAGCTGATTAAAGCCACAGTTTACTCTTCCGACTCTCGTCTCTCGTCATTGATGGTACATCAGTCGGAATTACACAGTAAATGGTAGAACTCTTGCGAGGTCTGTCTGGGCGTGCATGTCCACTGATCACTGAAAGTGGCAACATCTGGATAAGGTGGTCAAGAAGGCAGACGGCATTCTGGCCTTCATCGGTCGGGGCATTGAATATAAAAATGGGCAAGTCATGTTGCAGCTGCACAGGACCTGAGTTAGGCCTCATTTGGAATACTGCGCACAATTCTGGTCGCACAGTACCAGAAGGATGTGGATGCTTTGGCGAGTTTACTGGGAAGTTGCCTGGTAATGAGGGCATTAGCTATGAGGAGAGGTTCGATCAACTCGGTCTGTTCTCACTGGAACGACGGAGGTTGAGAGGCGGCCTGATAGAGGTCTACAAGATTATGACTGCCATGGACAGAGTGGATAGTCAGATGCTCTTTCCTAGGGTAGGAGAGTCAGGTTCTGGGGGACATAGGTTTAAAGAGCGTGGGGAAATGTTTAGAACAGATGTGCGAGGCAAGTTTCTGCACAGAGGGTGGTAAATATATGGGAGGCGCTGCCCGGGGAGGTGGTGGGAGCAGGTACGATAGCGGCATTTAGGGGACATCTAGACAAATATATGAATAGGGCGGGAATGGAAGGATACGGACTCCGTAAGTGCAGACGGTCTTACTATAGGCAGGTACCATGGTCGGCGCAGGCTTGGAGGGCCGAAGGGCCTGTTCCTGTGCTGTATTGTTCTTTGTTCTTTGATAGGTTCCTGGAATAGGTTAGCAGCTCAGACAAGCATGGCAGATGTTTTTGTAATATGGGCCGGAATTTTCCGTCCGTCAGGCGCACACACTCAGCGGGCTGGCAGCAGTCAGTGGTCAGCCCCTGAAGGCGATTTGATGCTGGCTGGCCCCGGAACAGGCAGGCAGCCTGCGGTGCATGCTGGGACAGGCCCCGTGCTGCCGGCCAAAAAAAGTGGCAGTCAAGTTATACATAGCTCCAGAACCGGGGGGAAGTCGAGCCTGTGGAGATGCATTTCTCCAGGTAAGTTTAAAAGTAAATTGACTAATTTAAGTTTTCATGCGTTTGTTTGTCTTTGACTGACATTCTGCAGTCGAGGCACGCGTTAGTGTTGATGGAAGCGTCTCAGCTGGGGGGTGGGGGGAGGGGCGCCGGAGGCTACAAATTTAAGACAGAATAAAAACCGACCACCCCAACAGAGGATGGGTTGGACTGCTGCCAGAGGCCTCGACACCCTAGCGAAGGCTGTTGACTCCAGAAAGGAGACAACGTCCATTTCTTCAGATATCAGCAATGTTCGGCCCGGGGCAGCGCAGTGGTTAGCACTGCTGCCTCGCAGCGCTGAGGACCAGGGTTCGATCCCGGCCCCGTGTGGAGTTTCCACATTCCCGTGTCTGCGTGGGTCGCACCCCCACATCCCAAAGGTGTGCAGAGTAGGAGGATTGGCCGCGATAAATTGCCTTTTAATTGGAATTTTGTTTTGCCGTGACAGAAAATTATGGAGTGCTTTGAGTTTAAAGCAGAAAGGAATTGTGGTTTGTAAACTGCTGTCTGACTAATCGTCAGAAGCCACTTTAAGCACATCCCATTCTTGAAAACAGTTAAGTGCGATGTGGGAAGGAGTGCAGGTTTTTTTGCATGGTTGAGCGAGAAAGAACCGATTGTCCTTTCTCCTTGGTATGTTATCTTGCGATCCAGTAGCTCATTGCTAACCATCCTGTATATCCCAGACAGCAAACACCATCCACGCAATGTGAAAAGACTTGATCAAGGCTTTTCCTGATAATATGTCCATCCTCGGAAATCGTTAGCCCCGTCAGACACCCTCTTTCTCTGGAGTAAGTCTTGTGCTGCTGTTACAGCGGAAGGGTGTCAAATTTGCCCTTGAAATGGTGTACCGCATCGAAAAACAGGAATGAGGATGTTCCTGATCTCCCTGGGCAGCGGTTCCACCCTGCCCAGTATTTCTCCAGCATTAGGTGGAGATACAACACGTGCTTCGACTGTTCAAGGCCATGTTTGTGGTGGTGTGATGGCTATATCTTAGTAAGGGGTTGCAGTATTTTGCTGGCTAGTACAGTGTTTTATAAACATTTTTGCCCGAGACCCATTTTTACCAACCGGCCGTCATTTGGGCCTCACACCAGACTTTCGGGACCCACACCGCCCGATCTTTGCCACCCACCATTTTCACTTACCTTTAATGTGACAGCTGAGCCTGCTTGGTCTTCACGATCTCACTCGCTTCGTCATTCAATGTTACATTTCTGATAATGACTTTAGCTGATGGATTCAGATCTCACTGCGTCCGTTAAAGAAAATCAATAGAATTGTCCTCGAACTCGCCATGTTTAGTGTTCAAATGTCTCTGGAGTTTTGAGGGTTTTAAACTTTCATTTGCCAGTACTTCCCTGCATACAACACACATGGGCTTTGCATCCTGATTTTCATTGGCACAATTAACAAAGCCATACCTCAAGTGATCATCTGCTTTGTTCCTGTTTTCAGCTTCTTCTTCATGATGGGTTGTTCACCAGAGGCCCTGGAGTTCACACCAGCACTGCTGGCAAAATGGAGGCATCTCTCTCGCGCCCAGAACACGTGACGTCAGCGGACGTGCATGATCTGCTCTCTGCCGCCGCTTCCGGTTGTTTGCTGAAGAAAGCTGGCCCTGGACAGCGCGCTAACGTCAGGCGAAGATGGTTCACCTCGCTGGGCTCTGGGCCTACGCAAAGCCTGATCCAGCACACATGCACGAGGAGGCCGGAAATCTCAGATGTCCGTCACAGCCGGCATTTCAAAAATCCGGCCGCAGCCGTCGGCCGTTCCTCCCGCGATCGGGAAGGCCGTGACCGAGTGCCGCAACCCTACCGAAACATGCCCACAACCCATCTGCAGGTCGCGGCCCTGAGTTTGAAAGCCCCTGGGCTAGTATATGCTTCCCATGATGTTTGGCCTCTCGAGGCAGAGTAGACTTGAAGGAATGTCCTTGATGGTCACATGAGCTTACTTATCTTTATACTTTGTGGGATGTGGACATTTCTTCCCCATCCTGATTTCCCTTGGATTGAGGGCGGTTAAGAGTCAGCCATATTGGTGTGGGTCTTGAGTCACGTGTAGGCCCAACCGGGTAAGGGTGGCAGATTTCTTGCCCGAAAAACATCAGTGAACCAGATAAGTTTTTATTGACAATCGATGGTCATCGTTACTGAGACGAGCTTTTAATTCAGTAGTTAGTACTATGGCTTCACAGCGCCAGGGTCCCAGGTTCGATTCCCGGCTTGGGTCACTGTCTGTGCGGAGTCTGCACGTTCTCCCCGCGCCTGCGTGGGTTTCCCTCCGGGTGCTCCGGTTTCCTCCGACACGTCCCGAAAGACGTGCTTGTTGGGTGAGTTGGACATTCTGAATTCTCCCTCTGTGACCCGAACAGGCGTCGGAAAGTGGCGACGAGGGTAACTTCATTGCAGCGTTAATGTAAACCTACTTGTGACAATAAAGATTATTATTACTCAATTCCAGATTTATATGAATTAAATTCAAATTCAGCTGCCGTTGAGGGATTTGAACCCATGGTCACCAGAGCATTGGGGGTGAGCTGGATTTCTTGTCCACCGATTCCCCACACACCACTCTCTTCCCACGAGTGCCGACCCTCACCATGCGGCATAGTTATAAAGGTCAAGACATACCGATGTACATCCTTGGTCAACTATGCCCTCCCTCTTTGTAATAAGCACAATTATGCCGGCAGATAGGTAATATTCGTCCACACTGCTGGAAATAGCTTTTGACAAAAATATACACTGTAAATTAATACATAATTCTTGTTTTTTAATGAAGCCATGTCTCAGGCAGAGAATTTGTAGCTGCCTGTTGTATTAATTTTGGAAAGGGTATGTGGTTTATTCTGGTAAATAATTACAAACAAATCTCTTCCCCCCTCTCCCCCTTTAACGATAGGGACATTCAAGGGGCATCTTGACAAATATATGAATAGGATGGGAATAGAAGGATACGGACCCAGGAAGTGTAGAAGATTGTAGTTTAGTCGGGCAGCAAGGTCGGCACGGGCTTGGAGGGCCGAAGGGCCTGTTCCTGTGCTGTACATTTCTTTGTTCTTTGTTCTTTGTTCATCTCATGCAGTCCCGCCCTTTATAGCAACTGGCAAGACTGGTTTCGCTTGGAGCTCACATCTGTAGCAATCAATCATTGCAGATGTTCGTTCCCTGTTTGGCGGAAGGCTGTGCGTGCAGCTCAATTCCACCTCACACAGAGAGATAAGAGGTAAAAGAGGACATATCTGGAAGGAAAAGAATGCTCAAGGCTTGGGGCAGGTGTCAGGCCCACTTGCCCCCTCTTCTTCATTAGCAAAGGTGTCCTGATAAAAGCGATAAGCAAAGGTCGTGCCTTCTCGCCCTCTGGCTACAAGGTGATCGCACTGTCATCTGACTAAAATTTGACTAAACCTGAGTCAAACCTTAGTTTAGCTCAACTGGCTGGACAGCCGGTTCATTGATACGGAGCAAGGCCAACAATGTTTGCTCAATTCCCGTACCAGCTGAGGTTATTCACGAAGGCCCGGGCTTCTCAACCTCGCCCCTCGCCTGAGGCGTGGTGACCCTCAGGTTAAATCACCACCAGTCAGCTCCCCCCCTGACCCCACCTCAACGGGGAAAGCACCCAAGGTCACCTGGGACTATAGCGACATTACTTTTTTATGTCGAGGCAACATAAAGTCTAAATAAATAGACGAAGCTATGTAAAGTATGGAGCTGTCGATGAAAGAGACGATAAATATATTTTAAGGGTAAAGAACTTGCAGTGAAAATTCAGGATAACCATTTCAGATAAATTGACTACAAAATGTTTGATGTCAAAAGCTCACTGGCGCGCATGAACAAGAATATAATTTTTAAAAAACAATGTGCAGGTTTTACATGTTGTGTTTATAATCTGCCCCTCAATGCCCCATATTCTGAGTAAAGCGACCAGTTAGAATGGAATAGAATTCTAACGCTGTGAGTGTAAAGTAACTCAGGAATTGCTTGGGTTTACTTTATCCGTTCATTGAAGTGCTTTTGCACTATAAGAATTTACAGCACAGACGGAAGCTCTGCGTCTCAATTATTTTATCCAGTTAAATACTTAAACAGCTCCCCCAGTGTCTGCTGGGTAGAGGCACTGAAGAAACAGAGGACTTAGGAGCAGTCGTCAGCCATTCAGCCCATCGGGCCAGTTCTGCCAGTCGATAAGATCAATCCCATTTGATTGTGCTCTCAACTCCACTTTTCTGTCTGTCCCTCATCACCCTTGACCCCCTCATCTCTCAAAAAACAATTCAGCTTTCAATTCAGTTCTCTGGAGAACAAAATGCCACAAACGAGCAACTCACTGAGGGAAAAAGAATGATCCTCACCTCCATCTTTTACTTAAGCTGTGTCCCCTAGTTCCGATCTCCCTCGAGGAAATCTTCTTACTGGTGTCCACCCTGTCAAGTCCCCTCAGGATATCGCGGGCGGAATTCTCCGCAATCGGCGCGATGTCCGCCGACCGGCGCAAAAAACGGCACAAATCAGTTGGGCACCGCGCCGCCCCAAAGGTGCGGAATCCTCCGCATCTTGAGTGGCCGAGCCCTAACATTGAGGGGCTAGGCCTGCGCCGGACTGATTTCCGCCCCGCCAGCTGGCGGGAAAGGCCTTTGGTGCCCCGCCAGCTGGCGCGGAACTGACTTTGCCGGGCGGCGCATGCGCGGGAGCATCAGCGGCCGCTCACGGCATCCCCGCGCATGCGCAGTGGAGGGAGTCTCTTCCGCCTCCGCCATGGTGGAGACCATGGCGAAGGCGGAAGGAAAAGAGTGCCCCCCACGGCACAGGCCCGCCCGCGGACCGGTGGGCCCCGATCGCGGGCCAGGCCACCGTGGGGGCACGCCCCGGGGCCAGATCGCCCCGCCAGGGGGGGGCCCGCCAGCCCCCGGTGCCGGTCTCTCAGGTGTGGCTTGTGAATTCTGGACACCGGGGGGGTGTCTGGCGAACACATGCGATCTCACCCTGCGAGAGCGAGATCCAGATCGTGACGCCTCGTGAGATTCAACGATCCGACACCAGGTGGGGCACAATCAGGCCGCTGGATCACGCCCCTAGTCGATGCGAACTATCCTGATCTTTCAACCCAATTATTTTTTTTCCCAATCAAGGGGCAATTTAGTGTGGCCAATCGACCCATCCTGCACATCTTATTGGGTTGCGGCTGTGAGAATGTGCAAACTCCACACGGGGCCGGGATCGAACCTGGGACCTCGGCACCGTAGGCAACAGTGCTAAGCACTGTGCTGCCCACGCTTTTAACCCCGTTAACTCCAGTTATTTCTATCAGTAGAAGTGAACACAAATGCTCTTTTGGCTGTAAAAAAATTGAGAGTTTAATGCATAAGTTACATATTGCACAAAGTAACTATATAGGATTTTGTAAAATAATGTTCATTATTATTTAAGGGGGTTTTAAGACGAGCAACATATTGGATCTAATGCACTAAAGCTGCTTTGCATACTCATGTGACATATTCTCACTTGATTTGTACATAGATGTGTAAGTATTGTGTTGGTAGGGCTATTAGCTCTGAATCACAAGGGGCGGGATTCTCCAATAATGGGACTATGTCCTCATTCCAGCGTCAAAACGCGGGCATTTCACTCTGGACTTTCCTGAAGGAAGTCCGGAGTGATTCTCCTACCTGAAGGAGGCTAGCAAGGCCCTGGAGTACTCCTCGCAGCTCTGGCTGTTGATACGGGGCCCTGCACTTTCAGTTGGGAGTTTGCGCACGCGCAGGGCGGAGGCCACTCCGTGTGACATGGTGGACTCACACCACGGACCGGCCCTGTAAATATAGGCCCCCCAACACCCCCCGGGATTGCGTGCGCCCGCGGATCAGTGGCCCCTGATCGCTCGCCTGGCCGTCCTTGAGGCCCCCTCCCACCCTGTGAAGGACTGACTCCGCAGCCGCCACTGGCCGTTCCTGACAGGCAAAACACGGTCAGACCCACGCCGTCGGGAACTCGGCTGGTTTTCATCGGAGAATCGCCGCGCGGGGGCCTCCGTCAATGGCCCCCCCCTATCCACGCTGCGCGCACCGCGCATGCGCGAGTTGCGGCGATTCTCAGGGGTCCAGAGAATCGCGGGAGCGGCGTCGCGCTTCGGCGTCAACCCTCATTCTCCATCCCCGCGCCGACCGCTATTTCGCCGCGGAGGCTCGGTCAATCCCGCCCACGGTGCGTGGCACATGCCCCATTCCAGGGCTTGAGCACAAGAATCGAGGCTGACACTCCAGTACTGAGGGCGTAATACTGAAGGAGTGCTGCAGTGTCGGAGGTACTGAGCTGGACTCTCCATCGGCGAGATCCTCCGTTCCGCCGGCAGCGCACTCATCCACGCGGATTGGGGGTGCCCACAATGGGAAACCCTATTGGCCGGGGGGTGCCCCGCACCAGGTGCGAAGGATAGAGAATCCCGCCCACTGTCTTCCGGATGAGTTCAAACCAAGGCCCTGTCTACCTGCTCGGGTGATGTAAAAGATCCCTTGGCACGAAGAAGAGTAGGATAATTCTCCTCGCTGTCCTGACTAGTGTGTGTCCTTCCATCAACATCAGCAGAGTATCCAGCCATTGTGGGAGTTTACTGTGTGCACAGGGGCTGCACATTTCCTGCATTATAACAGTGACTATGGCTGTGACACACTTTGAAATGTCCTTTGATCGTAAAAGGGGCCAAATACATGCACGACAAGTCTTTATGGAAGTGCACATATAGAACATAGAAGAGTACAGCACAGAACAGGCCCTTCGGCCCTCGATGTTGTGCCGAGCATTGTCCGAAACCAAGATCAAGCTATCCCACTCCCTGTCATTCTGGTGTGCTCCATGTGCCTATCCAATAACCGCTTGAAAGTTCCTAAAGTGTCCGACTCCACTATCACAGCAGGCAGTCCATTCCACACCCTAACCACTCTCTGAGTAAAGAACCTACCTCGGACATCCCTCCTATACCTCCCACCCTGAACCTTATAGTTATGCCCCCTTGTAACAGCTACATCCACCCGAGGAAATAATCTCTGAACGTCTACTCTATCTATCCCCCTCATTATCTTATAAACTTCTATTAAGTCGCCTCTCATCCTCCTCCACTCCAAAGAGAAAAGCCCTAGCTCCCTCAACCTTTCCTCATAAGACCTATCCTGCAAACCAGGCAGCATCCTGGTAAATCTCCTTTGCACCCTTTCCAATGCTTCCACATCCTTCCTCTCGTGAGGTGACCAGAACTGCACACAATACTTCAAATGTGGGCGCACCAGGGTCATGTACAGTTGCAGCATAACCCCGCGGCTCTTAAACTCAAGCCCCCTGTTAATAAACGCTAACACACGAGAGGCCTTCTTCACGGCTCTATCCACTTGAGTGGCAACCTTCAGAGATCTGTGGACATTGACCCCAAGATCTCGCTGATCCTCCACATTCCTCAGAACCCTGCCGTTGACCCTGTAATCCGCATTCAAATTTTTCCTACCAAAATCAATCACCTCGCACTGATAAGGGTTACCTTCAGCTTCAGAAGCTACCCACCCCCAGTGGTCTTCGAGGCTTTTAAAACGTTAATTGCTAGGACAGTGGAGCCTCACAGTTATCTCATTGGGCGAATGATTCAGAGAAACGAGTTAGGAACTGTTGGGTTGACATGAAAACTCATCTGGTCCACTTTAGGGAAGGAAATCTACCGTCTTTCCCGGTCTGGCCTACATGTGACTCCAGACCCCACAGCCAGGGTCCGCCTCCACTCCCTCCTCCTCTACCCTGGCTAAGACCGTGAACACTCCCGCCCAGAATCTTCCCAATTTTTCACAGCCCCGAAACGTGTGCGCATGATTCGCTGGCCCCCGCCCACACCTCTCCCACTCATCTGCTACCCCCTGAAAGAACCCACTCATCCTCGCCCGAGTCATATGCACCCTATGCAGCACCTTAAACTGTATCAGGCTCATCCTTGCACATGAGGAGGTCCCGTTTACCCTTCGCAGTGCGGCAACTTTACTTTTTTAGTCTTTGACGAAACAGGTTCCCTGTTAAACAAATAGACGAAGCTATGTAAAATATGGACCTGTCGATGAAAGAGACGATAAATATATTTTAAGCGTAAAGGACTTACAGTGAAAATTCAAGATAACCATTTCAGATAAATTGACGACAAAATGATCACTGTTAAAAGCTCACTGGCACTCTTGAACAAGAATATAATTTTTTTAAAACAATGTGCAGGTTTTACATGTTGTGTTTATAATCTGTCCCTCAATGCCCCATATTCTGAGTAAAGTGACCAGTTAGAATGGAATGGAATTCTAACGCTGTGGTTAACCCTGAACTGCACCTTGAAAAGGCAAAACGTGCCACTCAGCTGCACCCCAGAAGGCAGCTCGCCATCACCTTATAGAATTTACAGTGCAGAAGGAGGCCATTCGGCCCATCGAGTCTGCACCGGCTCTTGGAAAGAACACCCCACCCAAGGTCAACACCTCCACCCTATCCCCAGAACCCAGTAACCCCACCCAACACTAAGGGCAATTTTAGACACTAAGGGCAATTTATCATGACCAATCCACCTAACCCGCACATCTTTGGACTGTGGGAGGAAACCGGAGCACCCGGAGGAAACCCACGCACACACGGGGAGGATGTGCAGACTCCGCACAGACAGTGACCCAAGCCGGAATCGAATCTGGGATCCTGGAGCTGTGAAGCAATCCACAATGCTATTGTGCTGCCCTTCTGAGTAGTCTTACCACAATGCTAACTTCCTGGGAATCAACAAACATGGTGGCACAGCGGTTAGCACTGCTGCCTCACAGCTCCAGGCTCCCGGGTTCGATTCCGACCTCGGGTGGCTGTCCGTGCGGAGTCTGCACGTTCTCCCCCCGCGTCTGCGTGGGTTTCCTCCGGATGCTCCGGTTTCCTCCCACAGTCCAAAGATGTGCAAGTTAAGTGGATTGGCCGTGCTACCTTGACCCGTAGTGTCCAACAAGTTAGGTGGGGTTTTGGGGAGAGGGTGGAGGCGTGGGCTTAAGTAGGGTGCTCTCGATGGGCCAAATGGCCTCCTTCTTCACTGTAAATTCTATGATCCTATGAAAATACATTAAGCTGAAGCTGAAGGTCTGCACTCCCTGGGTTAGGTAATTAAATTTATGAATATTGTCAAGAGAATGTCGCTGTAAGAAATGGCTAGCTGCTCATGTTACTGCAGTGATGTTGGAGTGTGGGTGGAGCCTAGCTCTGGTTCTGCTTTTTAGTTTCACTTTGAGAAAAAGCTTGGGTGTGTCTGGGTTTTCCAGTGAGCTGCAGCTAAAGCGAAACAAAGAGCTGGCCTGGTGATCTCTGCCATCCAAAGACTATCTCTGGATCATTTGGTGAATTCAGAATTACAAATGTTCTCAAAAGTGGGTGTGAACCTAATGTGCTCCTGTTTAAAGGTTTGTTAAGTCTTTTGGATGTTAAAAGGACAGCTTAAAGGATTACTTAGTGTTGTATTCTTTAGGGGTTGTATTTGAATTGATGGTTGCTAAGATATTCACTGTTTGTTTTAAAAAGATTAACTTGAGTTCATAGAATAAACATTGTTTTGTTTTAAAAAATACTTTTCCATTTCTGCTGTCCCACACCTGTAGAGTGGGCCGTGTGCTCCCCATACCACAATCTATCAAGAGTTGTGGGTCAGGTGAACTCCATGATACACTTTGGGGTTCTCTAAACCCTGACCCATAACAATATATTTGATCACATTTCAATATTTCCTGTCGTACTGAGCCGTAACATGTTTTATGTTAAAAATAATATCATTTTCTGTAATGACGGTGTTAGGGTACTGGACCAGACCCCAACATTTGTTAGGATCCCAGATAAGAGCCCCAAACAATTTTTCTATTTGTAAAAGAGTGAGGAAAGGGGACTTCAGCCCAGGAATGATGAATCTGACCAATCAGTACCTTTTATGTTAATTTAAACTTTAATTTAAACACCCAATTAACCACTTTAACATCAAAGAAATAGCTTTACAATTATCAGTGGAACACCTCTTAAATAAAAGGAAAATCTTGAACTTACTATCTATACCTGCCACTAATCCCAATTTAGAAACCCAATACAGTTCAAATGCCACCTATAAATAAAGTTAACAAAACAGGTTACTTGCTCAGCTGTGTAGATACTTTTAGAGAGAGACCCTTTCAAGAGCAGATTCAGAACATTTCTGTCTTGTCAAATGGCAAATTGCTGTTCAACTTCAAATCTTATAACAGACTGCAAAACTACAGAGAAACCTGGTTCCTCCCATTAATTACATCACCTGAATCCAGAATCAAGTTCCATGATCTGCTTAGTTACAATCACTCATATTATCTACACTCCAGGGAATCTCCAGCAATCAAAGCGTAACTCCATTAGCCCTTTATCTGTAACCAGGTAAGTGGTTGGAATGAATGATGACCTGACCTTTTATGACTCCTTAATTACAGTTTTAGTAGACACACTGCCTGGATGTATTTTAAACCAGGATTTTTAATACCATTGCTGCCACAAATTGCCAGACACATTTGCATAACCAATGCTAAAGATTGAACATTTCCTTCAATTGCTTCCCACCTCCTCCCCCGCCCTCCCCCCCCCCCCCCCCCCCGCACCACTCCACCTACCCTTGCCCTGAAATCAAGACCAAAGATGTGCAGTTACTGTATGAGGAATTAAGTGCGGATGATCCCTGGAATGAAGAGCTTGTCATATGAGGAGCGGTTGAGGACTCTGGGTCTGTACTCGATGGAGTTTAGAAGTATGAGGGGAGATCTTATTGAAACTTACAGGATACTGCGAGGCCTGGATGGAGTGGACGTGGAAAGGATGTTTCCACTTGTAGGAGAAACTAGAACCAAAGGACTCAATCTCAGACTAAAGAGAAAATCCTTTAAAACAGAGATGAGGAGGAATTTCTTCCGCCAGAGGGTGGTGAATCTGTGGAACTCTTTGCCGCAGAAGGCTGTGGAGGCCAAAACACTGAGTGTCTTTAAGACAGAGATAGATAGGTTCTTGATTAATGAGGGGATCAGGGGTTATGGGGAGAAGGCAGGAGAATGGGGATGAGAAAATATCAGCCATGATTGAATGGAGCAGACTCGATGGGACGAGTGGCCTAATTCTGCTCCTATGCCATATGGGGTTATGTGCTCAAACAAGAACAGGAAATATTGGCAACATTCAGCAAGCCAAGCAGTGACTGTAAATAAACGAAAAATGGATGAGCTTATTTCGTCACCGTGTCACTTAAAAGCACTCGTAAAATAACATGTAAGCCTTTAACATTGGAAAACAATTGGCAACTACCGAGGTTGCATTGCGTGGATATAGCCTGTATCAAGCGATATCACACGCGTAAAAAGAACAGTGAAATTAAATGTCACCAGTGATTCTCAATGTACGTTTCCATGTGTTTATCCCCTTCTTTCAGTATTGTAGTGGCACCGTTTGGGCTGGGAAGGCAAGATTGTTTTTCGCTGGTGATTCCTGCATAAATCTCAGATTTCAAAGAGCAAAAAAAAAAACCACACTGCGATGGCCAGTCTCCTTGGAGCCCTGCACACAGCACTCTGTCTTTGTAGACATCCAATCAAAAGTGACAGGAAACAAATGGGCCCTGACCCACACACACCAAGAGGTGAGGTGTCCCCGGGGCATCGCGGAAGATGAAATGACAATGTTATTTTGACACAATTTCCTCAGGTTGTCAGCTGATTCCAGAAACAGACAAACACTGTGTTACGCCGTCTCTGACACACTAGCTGTCCTCTCTTCTCCCCTCCACCCTTGCCCCTCAGCTTCCCGCTGACATCCGCGTGTGTTGCAGCTAAATTTCTTGCTCTTTATCAGGGTACATCAGTTTCTTCCTGAAAAGTTTTCGTTAAGTGCTGCCTTGCAGTGGGTCATTTTTACTTCTTTGCTTCTCGATATTGTACCAACGAAGTAATGTGGCCAAGTTCCCAGAAACAAATGAGACCCATATTTTATTTTTAGGGGCAGCACGGTAGCCTTGTGGATAGCACAATTGCTTCACAGCTCCAGGGTCCCAGGTTCAATTCTGGCTTGGGTCACTGTCTGTGCGGAGTCTGGACATCCTCCCCGTGTGTGCGTGGGTTTCCTCCGGGTGCTCCGGTTTCCTCCCACAGTCCAAAGATGTGCGGGTTAGGTGGATTGGCCATGATAAATTGCCCTTACTGTCCGAAATTGCCCTTAGTGTTGGGTGGGGTTACTGGGTTATGGGGATAGGGTGGCGGTGTTGACCTTGGGTAGGTTGCTCTTTCCAAGAGCCGGTGCAGACTCGATGGGCCGAATGACCTCCTTCTGCACTGTAAATTCTATGAAAGTCTATAAATAAATGAAGATTGGAGGGGGGTTGTCACTGTGGCGCAGTGGTTAGCACTGCTGCCTCACGGCGCCGAGGTCCCAGGTTCGATCCCCGCCCCGGGTCACTGTCCGTGTGGAGTTTGCACATTCTCCCCGTGTCTGCGTGGGTCTCACCCCCATAACCCAAAATAGGAATAAGGAATCTGAATCGCCGCAGGCTTGGTGGGGCTGTTCATGGGCTATAATGTTCGTTGTTTTTTGTTTGTTCTCTGGGTAAAGGTTATAGGAACAGGAGTGGGCCATTCAGCCCCTCGAGCCTGTGGATTGACCATGCTAAATTGCCCCTTAATTGGAAAAAAAAAGAATTGGGTACTCTAAATTTATATTTAAACATGTTAAAAAATAATTTTAAATAGTTAAGGTTGGAGCATTAAGTTTTGTAGTAAACACCACTGGTCACACACTATGTGTACTACAGTTAATACAGAATTGGCAAGTCATGTTGCAGCTGTATAGAACCTTAGTTCGGCCACACTTGGAGTATAGTGTTCAATTCTGGTCGCCACACTACCAGAAGGATGTGGAGGCTTTAGAGAGGGTGCAGAAGAGATTTACCAGAATGTTGCCTGGTATGGAGGGCATTAGCTATGAGGAGCGGTTGGATAAACTCGGTTTGTTCTCACTGGAACGAAGGAGGTTGAGGGGAGACCTGATAGAGGTCTACAAAATTATGAGGGGCATAGACAGAGTGGATAGTCAGAGGCTTTTCCCCAGGGTAGAGGGGTCAATTACTAGGGGGCATAGGTTTAAGGTGAGAGGGGCAAGGTTTAGAGTAGATGTACGAGGCAAGTCTTTTACACAGAGGGTAGTGGGTGCCTGGAACCCGCTACCGGAGGAGGTGGTGGAAGAAGGGACGATAGTGACATTTAAGGGGCATCTTGACAAATACATGAATAGGATGGGAATAGAGGGATACGGACCCAGGAAGTGTAGAAGAGTTTAGTTTAGACGGGCAGCATGGCCGGCACGGGCTTGGAGGGCCGAAGGGCCTGTTCCTGTGCTGTACTTTTCTTTGTTCTTTGTTCTAAATCCCAGCCAGCTGGCTCCTCCCAGCAGGCGGTGTATAAAAGTGTGTACTGTCCTGTGCTGCCTCCATTCTGTTTCCAGCTGCAGGAAGCTCAACATCTTGTGCAATGAAGTCTCAATAGTTTCACCATTTCGGCTCGTGGTCATTGATGGTACATCAAGTTTAAATAAACAGAATTTAATTTGAGGTGAAGTTTGTTGATGCTCGCAAGTTTTATTTTTCTGCGCCTGATTTTACAGCTCTCTGACCTCTGTTTCGATTTTGAATTGGAGATGTGGGTGATGGTGCCGTGTTGGTCCACAAACAAACCAGGAGATCTCAGTTTGATCCCTGCTCCTTGCGAAGTTAACAGATCTTGCCTACGGTCACAGTTATGGGGCTCAAATGAGCTGCAGTGTTCTTGAATTAAAAATCAGCCAGTTTTCTCTCCCGTAACCTGGATAACCTGTATACATGGATTACAGGGGTTGAGTTACGAGGAGTGACTACTCAAATTAGACCTGTTTTCGCTAGAATTTAGGAGGTTCAGAGGTGATCTGATCGAAGTATTCAAGATACCAACAGGAAATGACAGGGTAGATAAAGATAAAACTATTTCCACTGGTTGGAGATTCTAAAACTAGGGGGCAGAGTCTAAAAATTAGGGCTGGACCGTTGAGGAGGGATGTTAGGAAGAGCTTCTTCGCTCAAAGGGTGGTAGCGGTTTGGAAGTCTTTCCCACATACAGCAGTCGAAGCAATGTCAGGATTGCTACCAGTGCCACGTGATAGTCAGAGTAGGAATGACAGGATAGCTAGGATGAATACGTGGCCTGAGAGATGGTGCAAGAGGGAGGGTTTCAAATTCCTGGGACATTGGGACCGGTTCTGGGGGAGGTGGGACCTGTACAAATCGGACGGTCTGCATCTGGGTGGGACCGGAACCAATGTTCTCGGGGGTGTGTTTGCTAGTGCAGTTGGGGAGGGTTTAAACTAATGTGGCAGGGGGATGGGAACCGATGTAGGAAGTCAGTGGGGACGGAAACAAAAGGCAGGAAGGGAGAGTGTGTAAAGCATGGCCAGAGAAAGCAGGGCAGAGAGCAAGGAAAGTCTACATTAAACTGCATTTATTTCAATGCAAGGGGCCTGACGGGCAAAGCGGATGAACTCAGGGCATGGATGGGCACATGGGACTGGGATATTATAGCTATGACTGAAACATGGCTAAGGGAGGGGCAGGACTGGCAGCTCAATGTTCTGGGGTACAGATGCTATAGAAAGGATAGAACAGGAGGTAAGAGAGGAGGGGGAGTGGCGTTTTTGATTAGGGAGAACATCACGGCAGTACTTAGAGGGGATATATCCGAGGGTTCGCCCACTGAGTCTATATGGGTGGAACTGAAAAATAAGAAGGGAGAGATCACCTTGATAGGACTGTACTACAGGCCCCCAAATAGTCAGCGGGAAATTGAGGAGCAAATATGTAAGGAGATTACAGCTAGCTGCAAGAAAAATAGGGTGGTAATCGTAGGGGACTTTAACTTTCCCAACATTGACTGGGACAGCCATAGCATTAGGGGCTTGGATGGAGGGAAATTTGTTGAGTGTATTCAGGAGGAATTTCTCATTCAGTATGTGGATGGACCGACTAGAGAGGGGGCAAAACTTGACCTCGTCTTGGGAAATAAGGAAGGGCAAGTGACAGAAGTGTTAGTGAGGGATCATTTTGGGACAAGTGACCATAACTCCATTAGTTTTAAGATAGCTATGGAGAATGATAGGTCTGGCCCAAGAGTTAAAATTCTTAATTGGGGCAAGGCCAATTTTGATGGTATCAGACAGGAACTTTCAGAGGTAGATTGGGGGAGACTGTTGGCAGGCAAAGGGACGGCTGGTAAATGGGAGGCTTTTAAAAATGTGTTAACCAGGGTTCAGGGTAAGCACATTCCCTTTAGAGTGAAGGGCAAGGCTGGTAGAAGCAGGGAACCCTGGATGACTCGAGATATTGAGACTCTGGTCAAAAAGAAGAAGGAGGCATATGACGTACATAAAGAACTGGGATCAAGTGGATCCCTTGAAGAGTATAGAGATTGTCGAAATAGAGTTAAGAGGGAAATCAGGAGGGCAAAAAGGGGACATGAAATTGCTTTGGCAAATAATGCAAAGGAGAATCCAAAGAGCTTCTACAGATACATAAAGGGAAAAAGAGTAACTAGGGACAGAGTAGGGCCTCTTAAGGATCAACAAGGACATCTATGTGCAGAGCCACAAGAGTTGGGTGAGGTCCTGAATGAATATTTCTCATCGGTATTCACGGTGGAGAAAGGCATGGATGTTAGGAAACTAAGGGAAATAAATAGTGATGTCTTGAGGAGTGTGCATATTACAGAGGAGGAGGTGCTGGAAGTCTTAAAGCGCATCAAGGTAGATAAATCCCCGGGACCTGATGAAATGTATCCCAGGATGTTGTGGGAGGCTAGGGAGGAAATTGCGGGTCCCCTAACAGTGATATTTGAATCATCGGCAGCCACAGGTGAGGTGCCTGAAGATTGGAGAGTGGCGAATGTTGTGCCCTTGTTTAAGAAGGGCAGCAGGGAAACGCCTGGGAACTACAGACCGGTGAGACTAACGTCTGTAGTAGGTAAGTTGCTGGAAGGTATTCTGAGAGACAGGATCTACAAGCATTTAGAGAGGCAAGGACTGATTCGGGGCAGTCAGCATGGCTTTGTGCGTGGAAAATCATGTCTCACAAATTTGATTGAGTTTTTTGAGGGGGTGACCAAGAAGGTAGATGAGGGCAGTGCAGTAGACGTTGTCTACATGGACTTTAGCAAAGCCTTTGACAAGGTACCGCATGGTAGGTTTTTGCAGAAGGTTAAAGCTCACGGGATCCAGGGTGAGGTTGCCAATTGGATTCAAAATTGGCTGGACGACAGAAGACAGAGGGTGGTTGTAGAGGGTTGTTTTTCAAACTGGAGGCCTGTGACCAGTGGTGTGCCTCAGGGATCGGTGCTGGGTCCACTGTTATTTGTGATTTATATTAATGATTTGGATGAGAATTTAGGAGGCATGGTTAGTAAGTTTGCAGATGACACCAAGATTGGTGGCACAGTGGATAGTGAAGAAGGTTATCTAGGATTGCAACGGGATCTTGATCAATTAGGCCAGTGGGCCGACGAATGGCAGATGGAGTTTAATTTAGATAAATGTGAGGTGATGCATTTTGGCAGATCAAATCAGGCCAGGACCTACTCAGTTAATGGTATGGCGTTGGGGAGAGTTATAGAACAAAGAGATCTAGGAGTACAGGTTCATAGCTCCTTGAAGGTGGAGTCGCAGGTGGACAGGGTGGTGAAGAAGGCATTCGGCATGCTTGGTTTCATTGGTCAGAACATTGAATACAGGAGTTGGGACGTCTTGTTGAAGTTGTACAAGACATTGGTACGGCCACACTTGGAATGCTGTGTGCAGTTCTGGTCACCCTATTATAGAAAGGATATTATTAAACTAGAAAGAGTGCAGAAAAGATTTACTAGGATGTTACCGGGACTTGATGGTTTGAGTTATAAGGAGAGGCTGGATAGACTGGGACTTTTTTCCCTGGAGCGTAGGAGGCTTAGGGGTGATCTTATAGAGGTCTATAAAATAATGAGGGGCATAGATAAGGTAGATAGTCAACATCTTTTCCCAAAGGTAGGGGAGTCTAAAACTAGAGGGCATAGGTTTAAGGTGAGAGGGGAGAGATTCAGAAGGGCCCAGAGGGGCAATTTCTTCACTCAGAGGGTAGTGAGTGTCTGGAACGTGCTGCCAGAGGTAGTAGTAGAGGCGGGTACAATTGTGTCTTTTAAAAAGCATTTAGATAGTTACATGGGTAAGATGGGTATAGAGGGTTATGGGCCAAGTGCGGGCAACTGGGACTAGCTTAATGGTAAAAACTGGGCGGCATGGACTGGTTGGGCCGAAGGGCCTGTTTCCATGCTGTAAACTTCTATGATTCTATGATTCTATGAATATCAGTTGTCCATTTTAAATCTGAGGTAGATTTTTGTTCAGTAAAGATATTAATAATAATAATAATCGGATAAGGGTCTAATATGGAGTTAGGTCACAGATCAGCCATGATCTAATTGAATGATGGGACAGGCTCGAGGGGCTGAATGGCCCACTCCTATGTTCCTATAACCTTTACCCAGTGATCAAACAAAAAACAACGAACATTATAGCACATGAACAGGCCCTTTGGTCCACCAAGCCTGCGTCGATTCAGATTCCTTATTTAGACCTACTATTTATTGCCCAAACGATCTATATCCATCCATTCCTGCCCGCTCGAGCGTCTATCGAGATACATCTTAAACGTTGCTTTCGTGCCCACTTCACCACCTCCGCTGGCAACGTGTTCCAGGCACCCATCACCCTCTGCGTGAAACACTTCCCCCGCACATCTCCCCTAAACTTTCCCCCTCTCACCTTGAACCTGTGCCCCCTTGTAATTGAGTCTCCCACCCTGGTAAACTATCTACCCTGTCTATACCTCCCGTAATTTTGAAGACCACAATCAGGTCTCCCCTCAGCCTCCATCCTTCCAATGACAACAGTAAACCTCTCCTCATAGCTAACAACCTCCAGCCCAGGCAACATCCTGGTAAATCTTCTTTGCACTCTCTCCAAATTATCCACATCCTTCTGGTAGTTTGGCGACCAGAACTGCACGCAATATTCCAAATGTGGCCTAACTAAAGTTTTATACAACTGTAACATGCCCTGCCAACTCTTGTACTCAATGCCCCAGGAGATGAAAGCAGACATGCTACATGCCTTCTTGATAACTTCATCCACCTGCATTGCCACCTTCATGGAACTATGGACCCGAACGCCAGGTCCCTCTGTATGTCAATGCTCCTAAGGTTGTGCCCTTTACTGTATAATTTCAAAATGTATCACCTCGCGTTTGTCCGGATTGAACGCCATCTGCCATTTCTCTGCCCAACTCTCCAATCCATCAATATTCTGCAGTACTCTCTGACAGTCCCCTTCACCGTCTGCAACTCCACCTATTTTCATTGGCAGACTTGCTAATCAGACCATCTCCATTTCCCTCCAGATCACTTATATCTATTGCAAACAACAGTGGTCCCAGCACTGATCCCTGTGGAACCACCAGTTACAGAACTCCATTCTTAAACACTCCCTTCAACTGTTACGCTCCGTCCCCTGATGTAAGCCAGTTCTGTATCCATCCAGCTGGCACACGTTGAATCCTGTGCGACTTTACCTTTTGTACCAGTCTGCCATGAGCGGCCTTGTCAAACGCCTTACTTAAAAAAATAAATTTCGAGTGCCCAATTCATTTTTTCCAATTAAGGGGCAATTTAACGTGGCCAACCCACCAAATCCACACATCTTTAGGCTGTGGGGGCGAAACCCACGCAGACACGGGGGGATTTGTGCAAACTCCACACGGACAGTGACCCAGAGCCGGGATCGAGCCTGGGACCTCGGCGGCGTGAGACAGCAGTGCTAACCCACTGCGCCACCGTGCTGCCCCAAGCGCCTTACTAAAGTCCATGTAGACAACATCCACAGAATTTCCCTCCTCAATTAATTTCGTCACCGCCTCGAAAAACTCTATCAAGGTGGTAAGACATGATCTTCCCCGCACAAAACCATCTTGCTATCACAATCAAGTTCATTCACTTCCAAATCTGAATAAATCCTGTCCCTCAGTATCTTCTCCAAGAGCTTCCTCACCAAAGACGTCAGGCTCACCGGCCTATAATTACCTGGATTATCCCTGCTTAAACAAAGGGACAACATTGGCTATTCTCCACTCCTCTAGAACCTCGCCTGTGGTCGAAGATGATGCAAAGATATCTGTCAAGGCCCCAGTGGCAAGAACGTGGAACTTACTGCCACATGGACTGGTTGAGACCAATATCATAGGTGCATTCAAGGGAAAACTAGGTAACTACAGGAGAAGGAAGGGGTAACAGGATATGATGATGGGTGAAGTTAAGTCAGGTGGAGGCAGTCAAATGACCTGTTTCTTTGCTGTAGATTATATAATTGTTATTCAGTTATTATTGTGCCTCAATACCTGGTGAAGGTAAGTTATGATTTGTTGTCTGTAAATTATCAGACACCTCGACGTTTATGACTAAAACATTTTACCCAGACGCCCTTATTTGCGAGATGAAGGACAGACACAGATTCACAGTGTAACCCAAGTTGATTCGCATTTCTCTCACTCCTGCAAACTATAATCCAGACTCATAGCTAAGCTCTCGGAGGTTTTACCCGCGCTTCATGAAGGAGGCGGGACTGGCGACAATCACTCAATGTGGATAACTCCTCTGGGCTCGGAATCCAGGGTCCCTTCTTCTTGTGATGGTTTCGCCTGGAGGACTCCCAGGTTATCGCTGAAGATGTGTTCCGATGTTCCTTCCTGTATACTAGAACATAGAACATTACAGCGCAGTACAGGCCCTTCGGCCCTCGATGTTGCACCGACATGCGAAACCAATCTAAAGCCCATCTATACTATTCCCTTATCGTCCATATGTCTATCCAATGACCATTTGAATACCCTTAGTGTTGGCGAGTCCACTACTGTTGCAGGCAGGGCATTCCACACCCTTACTACTCTCTGAGTAAAGACCCTACCTCTGTCATCTGTCTTATATCTATCTCCCCTCAATTTAAAGCTATGTCCCCTCATGCTAGACATCACCATCCGAGGAAAAAGGCTCTCACTGTCCACCCTGTCCAATCCTCTGATCATCTTGTATGCCTCAATTAAGTCACCTCTTAACCTTCTTCTCTCTAACGAAAACAGTCTCAAGTCCCTCAGCCTTTCCTCATAAGATAGTTCTGCTATCACTGAGCTATAAGTACCTGCCCACATCCGCCCTGAATTCTGTTGTCCCATCCAAATTTAAACCCGTTAATGGGAATAAACAGGACACTCCTGTTCAGCCAGGGTGATTCAATCAAGGTCCATTGTCCTCGAAACAATCTTGTCTGACCAGCTCTTTGCCCATTATGGAGTCTGATGCCCGTTTTGTTTGTCCTGTTACAAAGTTGATCACCTGTGTCTGGAACTTAGTTACATATTCATAGCATCGTCTCATTCCTTTGTGTAAACGTGAGCGGGTAACCACAAAGTCCACATAAAAATAATAAGTTTACGTGTTGACTTAAGTGCTCTTGAAGTGCTCTTGTCCAGCATCGATTCCAGCCAAGGGCCTCATTTGGCAGTTTCTGTCCCGGGCCTGTGGGTCTTAGCCTGTTTCCAGTACCACAGATTACTCTCCACTGTCCAATGTACACTGTCTGTGCTTCATGGACGAATCACACCAACTTGAGTGAGGTACCTACACGTTACTGTGAAGTGACGAGCGCCTTTCGAAGGGGAGAAAGATATTGAAATCACAATGGGCCCCAAGTAGCGCGTTTCACCTTAAAGCCTTAACTTTAAATCTGAAAATGCGCTGTGGTGCTTAAATGATCAGCAATATCAGAGAACGTCTGTGGATGCTCCTTTTGGCACTAAAGAGCCTCCGTGGTGGCCAAGAGGGGCCTTGAAGGTTCAGTTCAGCCCACATTTCACACAGGAGGCCACCTGGTAAAGGGGCAGAAGCGCACGCTCGGAACAGCTGGCCTGAGGCCTACTAAAGCCTCTTAAACCCGCCACGGCTAGACAGGAGTTTGGTGCGGCGCAGTGGTTAGCACTGCTGCCTCATAGCACCAGGGACCCGGGTTCAATTCCGGCCTCGGGGTGACTGTGGGGAGTCTGCACGTTCTCCCCGTGTCTATGTGCAATTCCTCCGGGTGCTCCGGTTTCCTCCCACAGTTCAAAGATGTGCAGCTAACCTGTGCTAAGATAGAACATAGAACATAGAACGATACAGCGCAGTACAGGCCCTTCGGCCCACGATGTTGCACCAAAACAAAAGCCATCTAACCTACACTATGCCATTATCATCCATATGCTTATCCAATAAACTTTTAAATTACCCTCAATGTTGGCGAGTTCACTACTGTTGCAGGTAGGGCATTCCACGGCCTCACCACTCTTTGCGTAAAGAACCTACCTCTGACCTCTGTCCTATATCTATTACCCCTCAGTTTAAAGCTATGTCCCCTCGTGCCAGCCATTTCCATCCGCGGGAGAAGGCTCTCACTGTCCACCCTATCTAACCCCCGATCATTTTGTATGCCTCTATTAAGTCTCCTCTTAACCTTCTTCTCTCCAACGAAAACAACCTCAAGTCCATCAGCCTTTCCTCATAAGATTTTCCCTCCATACCAGGCAACATCCTGGTAAATCTCCTCTGCACCCGCTCCAAAGCCTCCACGTCCTTCCTATAATGCGGTGACCAGAACTGTACGCAATACTCCAAATGCGGCCGTACCAGAGTTTTGTACAGCTGCAACATGACCTCATGACTCTGGAACTCAATCCCTCTACCAATAAAGGCCAACACTCCATAGGCCTTCTTCACAACCCTATCAACCTGGGTGGCAACTTTCAGGGATCTATGTACATGGACACCTAGATCCCTCTGCTCATCCACACTTCCAAGAACTTTACCATTAGCCAAATATTCTGCATTCCTGTTATTCCTTCCAAAGTGAATCACCTCACACTTCTCGACATTAAACTCCATTTGCCACCTCTCAGCCCAGCTCTGCAGTTTATCTATGTCCCTCTGTAACCTGCTACATCCTTCCACACTATCGACAACACCACCGACTTTAGTATCGTCTGCCAATTTCCTCACCCACCCTTCTGCGCCCTCCTCTAGGTCATTGATAAAAATGACAAACAGCAACGGCCCCAGAACAGATCCTTGTGCTACGCCACTTGTAACTGAACTCCATTCTGAACATTTCCCATCAACCACCACCCTCTGTCTTCTTTCAGCTAGCCAATTTCTGATCCACATCTCTAAATCACCCTCAATCCCCAGCCTCCGTATTTTCTGCAATAGCCTACCGTGGGGAAGATGGGCAGGTTAGGTGGATTGGCCGTGCTAAAGTCCCCCTTAGTGTCCAAAGATGTGCAGGTTAGGTGGATTGGCCGTGCTAAAGTCCCCCTTAGTGTCCAAAGATGTGCAGGTTAGGTGGATTGGCCGTGCTAAAGTCCCCCTCAGTGTCCAAAGATGTGCAGGTTAGGTGGATTGGCCGTGCTAAAGTCCCCCTCAGTGTCCAAAGGTGTGCAGGTTAGATTAAGAATATAATGGGATAGAGCAGGGGAGTAGGCTTGGGTGCAATACTATTTCAAGAGGGTCAGTACAGACCCGATAGGCCGAATGGCCTCCTTCTGCACTGTAGGGATTCCATGGATACCTCCAATGCACTGGTGCCTCATTTTCATCACTTTCACCCCCTTAAAAAGACCAAGAGGGGCAATTCAGCCATTTCAAAAGTACTGACGGATAAACTCAGGTTGAGATGAAAGGGGTCGATTTTAGTGGTCAGGGAAACTCAGGCCTCATGAAAAAAAAACCTTCTTTGGATGTTTTACTCTGTGTATTGATCCATCAGCCAAGAAGGGGTGAGTGTAACAACGTCCTCCTTGTTACACAAAGTGAAGGGAAGGTTACAGTTCACATACTGCTTCGAACCGGATTCCAGATGAGCGACAGAGGCCATGGGCGCGATGCCACTGGTAAATCGCGCGGAAAGCTCCCGGCATCTCGCCAGGCGTCGCAGTGTGGATCTCGCCCATAATGGGTGGGGCCTAAGTGTGCATATGAAACGAAAATCGCTCATTGTCACAAGTAGGCTTCAAATGAAGTTCCTGTGAAAAGACCCTCGTCGCCACATTTCGCCGCCTGTTCGGGGAGGCCGGTACGGGAATTGAACCGTGCTGCTGGCCTGCCTTGGTCTGCTTTCAAAGCCAGCGATTTAGCTAAACCAGCCCCTGGGCTCACTTGAATATGTCGAAACCAAAACTACCCAGTGCCTGGGAGTGAATCCCCTCTCCTGACCCCGAGTCGACTCCATTTAGTCCTGGTGGAACAGCACGGGCAGGGGGAGGGCGGGGGGGGTCTCGGGATGGGGGGGGGGCCTCTCCCAGGCGATGGGAAGCCCCCAGTTGGTCGTCCTCTGGGCAGGGTGGTACCCTGACACTGCTGGCCCCATGTGGGCACAGCCTTCCACCCTGACAGTGCCACCCAGGCGCCACCCAGGCACTACCAGGCCGGTCGCCATTTTAAAAATGGCGACCCCAATCTATTCCTGCTGCTGACGAGCGGCGCTCCTCAGTCCAGGGAATGAAGGATTGCGTGGCCTCGGCGGGCACCGAGAAAGGAACAGGGTCCCTTTTAATAGCGGAGGCGCTCTCGATGCTGCCAGCAGCGGGACACAGGCCGCTAAATGCGCTCAATACGGGACTCTTTCTTTTCCTGTGAAAAGGCGCCCAATATCACCAAAGTAAGACGTTTCCACGATGGATGTGTCACCGATCCAATTTAGAAGAGAACAGGCTATAGTTTGAGTCGCAGATGCAAAGGGCCCGATTTTCAAAGCACAGTGGGCAGGACTGAAGGCAGCCGGAGACAGACTTCAGACTGGGCTCCAATCCCGAGCCATCTCCATAAAGGCCAGCTCGGGACCTCCCCCATCCTCCCCCATCCCGCACCTCCCCTGCAAGAGGGAGGTCGCAGTACAGGTCATTTAATTGAAGAGCTGACTGAAGGCCCCCCAAAGCGCTGACTGGAATTTTCCAGTCAGGAGGTGGAGCTGGCCGAAAAACACGGCTGCTGAGAGGAGGCCGCAGGCTTCGCAGCAGCCAGACCAGGGCCCAGTGCTGCTCCGTGGTTGCCTCACCCCAATGGTCACAGCTACAGCCACAGGCTACCCCGTGGAAAGGCGCACCCTTCATGAGGATGGCCTGGTAGTTCATTCCATGTGTATATTTCAGATGTTCAAGGGACACCTCAAGATGGCGGTGTTTCTCTGTCTCTCCCTCCTAAATAAAACAGCAGCTCCCCCAGCGTTTGGTGGGAGACCAGTATCTCAATCTTTGAGGGCCTCCTATTTGCCCTTCAGCCATGGGAGCTTGTCTGTTGTAGTTATTTAGATGCCGAGCGCATCTCTGCCCATTGATTGGCCGACACTGAATAATCTGGGCCTACTTTGACGTGGTGTGGGTCAGGCCTTAGCAGGTTCTCCTGATGTCAGGTTCCTGGGGCGGGATTCTGTGATCCTGAGGCTAAGTGTTGACGCCGTGGGAAACGCCGTCGCATCAGCATCAGCAATTCTGATCCCGGAGTCAACTGGGCGCCGCGGGGTCCGCGCGTGCGCAGTGGCACCGGCGGTAACGCACGCAGTGGCTCCCTTCTCCGCGCCGGCCCCGACGCAACATGGCGTAAGGCTACAGGGGCCGGCGCGGAAGAAAGGTGGCCCCCCAGCCAGAGAGTCCGGCCCACCGATCAGTAGGCCCCGATCGCGGGCCAGGTCACATTGGAGGCCCCCCCGAGGTCGGTCCCCCCTCCCCCTCTCCCCCCACAGGCCGCCTCCGGACCCTTCCGGCTGAGAACAGGTTAGGACGGTGTCGGCGGGACCCGGGCTTTTTGTTGCCGCCCCTCGACCCATCCCTGGCCGAGAATCGCCCGGGGGGGCCCCAGAGGGCGGCCCCCATCCGGCGTCGCGCCGCATGGCGCGATTCGCGCCAGTTGCGCCAATTCTCCGGCCCGCCCCTGATTCCAGAATAAAAACCCAGCCTCAAAGGTCTTTCCTTGCTATATTTTTTGTCTTGTGTTACGGAGTCGCAAAGTATTAAAGTATTTCAAGATTTATTGCCAGCAGAGAAACACGCTGATCAGAACTATATAACTAGGACAACTTGTATTCATAATTGCATATTTAATGTCATAAACATAAACAATAAGTGGGGGTTGCTAGGTTACGGGGATAGGGTGGAGGTGTGGGCTTGAGTAGGGTGCTCTTTGTAAAGGCCGGCGCAGACTCGCTGGGCCGAATGGCCTCCTTCTGCACTGTAGGTGTTCTACGATTCTATGGCTCTACCTGGGGAGGTGACATTCGAGCAGGGAATCAAACATTTGGTCAAAGGAGTCGGTTTTAAGGTGTGTCTTAAACCCAGACAGTAGTGTCGAGAGGCGAAGTGCAGGGTGATAATTCCAGAACTTGGGGTCACCAATGGGGGAGCGATGAAATTCAGGGATGTTCCGGAGGTCAGAATCAGAGGAGAGCAGATATCTCAG
Source organism: Scyliorhinus torazame (assembly GCF_047496885.1). Taxonomy (NCBI): domain Eukaryota; kingdom Metazoa; phylum Chordata; class Chondrichthyes; order Carcharhiniformes; family Scyliorhinidae; genus Scyliorhinus; species Scyliorhinus torazame. The sequence continues at coordinate 28,329,149 of NC_092726.1, forward strand.
AGGGTTGTGGGGGCTGAAGGAGGTTTATAAGATGATCAGGGGAATAGATAGAGTGGACAGTCAGAGACTTTTTCCCCGGGTGGAACAAACCATTACAAGGGGACATAAATTTAAGGTGAAAGGTGGAAGGTATAGGAGGGATATCAGAGGTAGGTTCTTTACCCAGAGAGTAGTGGGGGCATGGAATGCACTGCCTGTGGAAGTAGTTGAGCCGGAAACATTAGGGACCTCCAAGCGGCTATTGGATAGGTACATGGATTACGGTAGAATGATGGGGTTAATTTGTTCTTAATCTCGGACAAAAGTTCGGCACAACATCGTGGGCCGAAGGGCCTGTTCTGTGCTGTATTTTCTATGTTCTAAGTGTTGACGCCGTCGGATGCCCTATCTACAGAGATAGGGAGGGTGGGGTGGGAGAGATTTGAAAGGATTAGAATTTTTAAATCGTTGCTTGACTGGAAATCGGTGTCGACTAGCGGGCACAGGGGTGTTGGGTGAACGTGATTAAGCGCAGGTTCGGACACAGACGGAAGACTCTTCGATGACGTCAAACGTACGAAAACACTTTGGTTCAGCTTCCGACATTTGTCTGGGAGAGCGATGGCGCCAGGACTACCAGACGTGGACTGAATGAACATAATTTCCTCCAACCGCACAGTGAGATGACTAATGCCATCGGCTGTGATTTCCCCATGGTGGAACCAGCTGTCAAATTGTCCTTTGGCGGGACTGGGCATACCTGACGGTGGGTGGGCCAAGAAAATCCCGTCCATTATCTTTGGACCCGATCTCCAGCCGCCAACTCCATTCCCCCTTCCCGGCTAAAGGCTGAATCAGACCTTTTGCAACCTTGGGGGCCATATTTTGACCCCGAGATGAACTCCGAACTACACTTCACCAAAACTGCCCGCTTCCACCGTTGTACTATCGTCTGATTGGCCACAGCCTTAGCTCAGGTGCTGGTGAAACCTTCATCTCCGCATTTGTTCACACTACTTCAATGACTATTCCAATGCCTTGCCTGATGCGCCCATCAATTCACACGAAACAAGGAGTAGAATTAAACTGTGGCTTTAATCGACTAGAACAGTGCCTGCCTGCGACTGGTCTGCTAGTGAGGGCCGCCTACAGGGCTACTGCTCTTTATACCTCCCCTCAAGGGGAGGAGCCAGGGGCGGAGCCCACAAAGAGCAACATGATACGTTACAGGTAATACCTTACAATGGTCCCTAGGTGGAGCCCACAGGGGCAACAGTGTGACACAGTCATATACCTGGTGAATGGCTACTGCAAAACGTTCACCCCTTTGCCTCTACGTCCGACCCCCCTTCAACTTGAGCACATCCAAAACACTGCTGCCTGCGTCTGAACTCACCCAAGTCCCATTCGCCCATTGCCCTCGCCTACATTGACCGACATTGGTTCCAGGCTAAGCAATACCGCGGTTTTAAAACTTTCATCCGAGTCTTCAAACCCCCCCTGTTGCCCTTAACTTTAGCCTTAGTTTAATTGCTCTTGAGTCGCCAGGTATCTTTATGATACCGCCACGTGGTTCAAGTGCGAGTAATGATCAATATTCCAACACACCGCTTAGTAAGAGTTAAATCAACGCACATTTATTATATACAGTAATCAATACTTATGCATAAATTCTACTTCTAAGCTACGTCCTACAACTAACAGGCCAATACTTAACTTTGGAAATGGCCCACCAGGTCAGGGAAACGAATGGCCTTTCGAATGGGTTCTGAGCCTGCGGGATTCGAAGCTGGTGCAGATTGGTAGCTAGGAGCGCCTATCTCGTAACGAGCGTTGAAGTAAGACTTACGATTTGAGCGGTTGTTGCAGAAGGTCAGCAGAAGGGCGTCGAAGGGTGGCAGAAGGGTGCGGAAGGGTCGATTTGAACTTGGGCTCTATTCTTATAGTCCCCAGGGGCTTCCCGCCTTTCGGGGCGGACCCTGTACCTGGTCCCAAGTGATTGGACTTCGTCCCAATCACTTGGTTCGATATTCTCCAATGCTGGAGCGATTCCTTGTTCGATGGGCGGTTTTGGGGTGGTTGTTCACCTCTCTTTGTGTAGGCTCCTGCTGGCGCCGGAAAGTCTGGGCTGGCTTTGTGTCTAATTTGTTGCACATTGTTCCCGGGGGTTGCTAATTAATATTCAGATGGCTGGTGTGTTGCTGTGCTGATGGCTGCAGGTATCAGTCCTGTTGGCTGATTTTCCCATCAGCCTTTTCCGTTCGCCATTTTAAATCGGGGTTAGCCATTCTAAATCGGGAGTTAGCCATTTTAACTGGCGACACCCCCAAGCCTCAAGCCTCAATCTGTAATCTCCTCCAGATCTGGCCGCTTGTGCATTGCCAGGTTTAATCACTCCTCAATAGGCAGCCGTGCGATCAGCTGCCTCTGTTCCCCAAAGCTCTGGAAATTCCCTCCCTAAACACTCTTCCCTCTCCACCTCTATTTCCTCCCACAGGATGCTTTTTAAAAATCTAACCTTCAAACCAAGCTTTTGGCAACCTCCTTATCTGGCCCTGTATCAAATTTTAATGATGCTCCTATTAAGTCCGAGGATATTTTGCAACATCATAGTCGTGCTGTCTAAATCAAGTAAATGGGAGCATGTGCAGTAACTGGCAGCACAGTGGCTAGCACAATTGCTTCACAGCGCCAGGGACCCAGGTTCAATTCCCGGCTTATAGAGTTTACACTGCAGAAGGAGGCCATTCGGCCCATCGAGTCTGCACCGGCTCTTGGAAAGAGCACCCTACCCAAGCCCACAACTCCACCCTATTCCCATAATCCAGTAACCCCACCCAACATTAAGGGCAATTTTGGACACTAAGGGCAATTTATCGTGGCCAATCCACCGAACCTGCACATCTTTGGACTGTTCGAGGAAACCGGAGCACCCGGAGGAAACCCACGCAGACACGGGGAGAACGTGCAGACTCCGCACAGACAGTGACCCAAGCCGGGAATCGAACCTGGGACCCTGGAGCTGAAAAGCAATTGTGCTATCCACAATGCTACCGTGCCGCCCCCTTGGGTCACTATCTGTGCGGAGTCTGCACGTTCTCCCCTGTGTCTGCGTGGGTCTCCTCCGGGCGCTCCGGTTTCCTCCCACAAGTCCTGAAAGACGTGCTTGTTAGGTGAATTGGACATTCTGAATTCTCCCTCTGTGACCCGGACAGGCGCCGGAGTGTGGCGACGAGGGGATTTTCACAGTAACGTCATTGCAGTGTTAATGTAAGCCTACTTGTGACACTAATAAAGATTATAATTGTATTAAATAACCGCAGAATAGGTTCAATAACCATTGTGAAGAATGTACCACACATTGCAGAGGAACTACACATTCATTTTACAACATAGATTTCATAGATTTCATAGAATTTTCAATGCAGAAGGAGGCCATTCGGCCCATCGAGTCTGCACCGGCTCTTGGAAAGAGCACCCTACCCAAGGTCAACACCTCCACCCTATCCCCATAACCCAGTAACCCCACCCAACACTAAGGGCACTTTTGGACACAAAGGGCAATTTATCATGGCCAATCCACCTAACCTGCACATCTTTGGACTGTGGGAGGAAACCGGAGCACCCGGAGGAAACCCACGCACACACGGGGAGGATGTGCAGACTCCGCACAGACAGTGACCCAATGTGAGATGCAAATTTTGTAACGGGAGGTTTTTGTCATTTTTAAAAACTTCTCTCTAGCTACCTATCTTTCCAGCTTGTGAACCATGACAGGCTTCGCTGTCTGTCTGAACAGAGTAGGGGGCGAGAGAGAGAGACAGGCAATGTTTTATTTCAGCAAACAGAATTCACATGCAGAATGCACCTCGTGGGTAAAATCTCAGCAGCCCCTGACTGAAGTCTTGGCTCCCGAGCCCTTCAATTTGAGAGGTTGATTACAGGACATGCGTTTAAAGACATTAAGCAGTGGTTCTGACTGTTTCATTTGGGTGCCTTTCTATATCCTCCACCAGCAGGCACTGAACTGACAGGACAGCCAATTCAGGGTGAAAGATCAGCTTTATAGAACATTAACCTCAGCATATATTCATTGACCAGAGACGAACAGAAATCGGGTTATTGAACTTCTAATAAGTGTTACATTTTTCAAACCGGGCTCAGCGTCTGACTGCAGTGAATGCAGATGAGAAATATTTGTTTTCGCTGTGAGGAGGCACAGTCTTGTTAAAGGGGCCTCGTTCTACAAACACCCCACACTCGTTTTGCCCTGGGGAGTCCCGCTCGCGTCAGCGAAATGCACCTCGAATGCAACTGAGCACTAATCCTCCGCATTTTCATGTTAAAATGCAAGTCGCAGGCGTCATGTTAATGTAGGGAGATTTCTGCTTGACTAGCAAGCTGAGCATTGAAGATCGAGTCACAGTTTTGGAATGGTTGGGTGAATCGTGCAGCTGAGTGCCTCGTCCAGATAACGTCTGGGTTCATTCTGTGATATGTGAGCTGTTCTGCCTAATGGCTCCCACTGGGAAGTAGCACGCACTTGCACAAAGGCAGCGCATGACATTTTCATCCCACGTGTGGCGTTCCCATTGCGTTGAGACCAAAGTGGCGGGGAACTGCTGTCCAGCGAGACCTCAATACTGTGGAACTCTGGATTCTCCCATTCTGGGTCTATGCCCCCATGCCGTAAAAACTGGCGGAAAACCGCCACTGATTCCCCGTTTTGCTGGGGGCAAAACGTTGCGCATGGCGGCAGCAGAGAGCACCCGGCTCGAGCCGCCGAAACGCCCGGGAGAATTGCCGGGTCCGTAGACGCGCGTACGCACAGTGGCCCACGAAATAGCTCCCCCCCCCCCACCATTCGTCCGGCCCGCGCGCCCCAGATCACCCCCTCCACAGTGGCCCAAGCCCCAAATAATGACCACCCCCCCCCCCCGCCCGCGGATCGGCCTTCCCCCGACTGTTGGGCCGCTGGACTGCGATTGAATAAACTCGGTTTGTTCTCACTGGAACGATGGAAGTTGAGGGGCGACCTGATAGAGGTCTACAAAATTATGAGGGGCATAGACAGAGTGGATAGTCAGAGGCTTTTCCCCAGGGTAGAGGGGTCAATTACTAGGGGGCATAGGTTTAAGGTGAGAGGGGCAAGGTTTAGAGTAGATGTACGAGGCAAGTTTTTTACGCAGAGGGTAGTGTGTGCCTGGAACTCCCTACCGGAGGAGGTAGTGGAAGCAGGGACGATAGGGACATTTAAGGGGCATCTTGACAAATATATGAATAGGATGGGAATAGAAGGATACGGACCCAGGAAGTGTAGAAGATTGTAGTTTAGTCGGGCAGTATGGTCGGCACGGGCTTGGAGGGCCGAAGGGCCTGTTCCTGTGCTGTACACTTCTTTGTTCAGCCGCCGCGGTGAGACCTTGAGAGACTCACGCCTTCGGGAACTCGGCTGGTTGGGGGCGGAGCTTCGAGGGGCGGGCCTCAGACAATGTCCTCAGGCTATCGCTATGTGACGCGGCGTACTCCAGGGGTACTCCGCCTTGGAGGGGGTGGAAAGTCGCGAAAGCGCCGCCCCCCCCGAATCTGTCGCAAACTTGGATTCTCCGGCTGCGTCGGCGAAAGCAGTTTCGGCTCCGGCGGCCAGAGAATCCCGCCCCTTATCTCCCTTGTCATCCCGATAATTGTCGATCCGACACCTTTGAAATCTCAGCTTCCCCTGTACCATGGGCAGGCACGGCAGCGCAGTGGTTAGCACGTTTGCCTCACAGCTCCAGGGTCCCAGGTTCGATTCCCCGCTGGGTCACTGTCTGTGCGGCGTCTGCACGTTCTCCCCGTGTGTGCGTGGGTTTCCTCCGGGTGCTCCGGTTTCCTCCCACAGCCCAAAGATGTGAAGGCGAGTGGGCTTGGCTGTCCTCCATTGCCCGTAGTGACCAAAAAGGTTAGGTGGGGTTACTGGGATAGGGTGGAGGCATGAAAATAACGATAAAGACAACCTTCTTTTGTCACAAGTATGACGTGACTGTGAAAAGCCCCTAGTCTCCACACTCCGGCACCTGTTCGCGTGCACCGAGGGAGAATTCAGAATTCCCAGCTGCTACGGGAATTGAACCCGCGCTGCTGGCCTCGTTGTGCATCACAGACCAGCTGTCTAGCCCACTGAGCTAAACCAGCCCCGGTGGGGTGGAGCTGTGGGCTTGGGTAGGGTGCTCTTTCCAAGGGCCGGTGCAGACTCGATGGGCCGAACGGCCTCCTTCTGCCCTGTAAATTCTATGATTCGACGAGCCAAGGTTATTCCCCTCGCTTTCTCAGAACTGAAATGCGATCCCGGGGACACATCCATCAGTCCAGTGCAGAACTGAGGGAGTGCAGCACTGTTGCACGTGCTGTCTTTCGGGGGGAGCCATTAATCTGACGTTTCACCTGCCCTCCCGAGTGGATGCAAAATATCCTGTAGCACCATTCCGGGGAAGGGTTTTAATTGGCGTCTTGGTCAACATTCACCCCTCAATAAACATCACCGAAATAGATTATCCCAATATGGTCACATTTCCCTTTGTCGGACCTTGCTTTGTTCAAATTGCCCCCTTTCCTATTTGATGAAACTGACTGATTTTCAAAAATAGTCATTTGGTTGTAAAGTGCTTTGTGGTGTCCTGACAGATGCTGTCTAGGGTGGCACGATGGCCCAGTGGTTAGCACTGCTTGCCTTCATTGGCCGGGGCATTGAGTATAAGAATTGGCAAGTCATGTTGCAGCTGTATAGAACCTTAGTTAGGCCACACTTGGAGCATAGTGTTCAATTCTGGTCGCCACACTACCAGAAGGATGTGGAGGCTTTAGAGAGGGTGCAGAAGAGATTTACCAGAATGTTGCCTGGTATGGAGGGCATTAGCTATGAGGAGCGATTGAATAAACTCGGTTTGTTCTCACTGGAACGAAGGAGGTTGAGGGGAGACCTGATAGAGGTCTACAAAATTATGAGGGGCATAGACAGAGTGGATAGTCAGAGGCTTTTCCCCAGGGTAGAGGGGTCAGTTACTAGGGGGCATAGGTTTTGTTTTGTTACGCTCTTGACGTAGCATAAGCTGCTTCCTTGAGGTGCACTCTGACAAAGGAAGGTTCAGACTTGGAGATAGCTTCAACACGTTTACTGAACTATTAACAATTCTCCTACTTGGATTCGACGCTACTGTTAATCCTTCTATAGCTACTCAGACTGACGAACCAGTCTGCTACAATCCACGTGGTGGGTGTGATGTTCAATCAACCCTGTGTCTGTACTCACTGAGTGTCTCCACTGGAAAGAGACTGAGCATGTGTGATGTGTCCTTTTATATGGGTTGATGTAATGCCCCCCTGTGGCAGTGTCACCTCTGTGTGTATCGTGAATGCCCATTGGTCGTGTCCTATCTTACTGAACTATTGGTTGACTGTCTGTACGTCATGTCTCTGGTGCTCCCTCTAGTGTCTAGCTAGGTGTAGTGTATGTACATTAACCCTTTGTGTACTTACAGTGATGTATAGCACCACAGGTTTAAGGTGCAAGGGGCAAGATTTAGAGGAGGCAGTTTTTTTACAAAGAGGGTAGTGGGTGCCTGGGACTCGCTGCCGGAGGAGGGAAGCAGGGGTGATAGTGACGTTTAAGGGACATCTTGACAAATACATGAATAGGATGGGAATAGAGGGATACGGACCTAGGAAGTGTGGAACATTTTAGTTTAGACGGGCAGCATGGTCGGCACGGGCTTGGAGGGCCGAAGGGCCTGTTCCTGTGCTGTACGTTTCTTTGTTCTTTGTTCACTGCTGCCTCACAGCACTGAGGAGCCGGGTTCAAACCCACCCCGGGTCACTGTCCGTGTGGAGTTTGCACATTCTCCCCGTGACTGCGTGGGTCTCACCCCCACAACCCAAAGATGTGCAGGGTAGGTGGATTGGCCGCGCTAAATTGAAATGAAATGAAAATCGCTTCTTGTCACAAGTAGGCTTCAAATGAAGTTACTGGGAAAAGCCCCTAGTCGCCACATTCCGGCGCCTGTTCGGGGAGGCTGTTACGGGGAATTGGAATTTCTTTTTAAATGATAGATGGTGCGCTGGATTCTCCATCAGCGGGATCCTCTGCTTCGCTGGCAGTGCGCTCACTCCCGGGAAATTCCCGACGGAGTGGGGAAGCCCCCAATGGGAACCCCAGTGGCTGGCTGCCGGAACGGCGAATCCCGCCCACTGTATCAGCTTGAGTCTTTTTTTCCTTCCGAACAGCCTTGAACATCCAAGTGACTAGACAGTAGCCCGCTGGTGTAACTACTGCTGTTAATGCAGCATTTCAGCTTGGTTCCGAACTGTACGGTGTGTGAACTCAGAATGCGGCTGAACAATAATATAGATACGAAGTCTTACAACACCAGGTTAAAGTCCAACAGGTTTGTTTCGATGTCACTAGCTTTCGGAGCGCTGCTCCTCCCTCAGGTGAATGAAGAGGTATGTTCCAGAAACACATATATAGACAGATTCAAAGATGACAAACAATGCTAGGAATGTGACCATTAGCAGGTGATTAAATCTTCACAGATCCAGAGATGGGGTAACCCCAGGTTAAAGAGGTGTGAATTGTGTCAAGCCAGGACAGTTGGTAGGATTTCGCAGGCCAGATGGTGGGGGATGAATGTAATGCGACATGAATCCCAGGTCCCGGTTGAGGCCGCACTCATGTGTGCGGAACTTGGCTATAAGTTTCTGCTCGGCGATTCTGCGTTGTCGCGCATCCTGAAGGCCGCCTTGGAGAACGCTTACCCGGAGATCAGAGGCTGAATGCCCTTGACTGTTGAAACAGAATGATCAAGACCTTGGATCCAGATCTTCAGAGCACCCTACGTGCTCTCATCCCACGCACTCCCCGCATCGGAGATCTCTACTGCCTCCCGAAAATACATAAGGCCAACACACCAGGCCGCCCTATCGTTTCAGGCAATGGGACCCTCTGTGAGAACCTCTCTGGCTACATCGAGGGCATCTTGAAACCCATCGTACAAGGTACGCCCAGCTTCTGTCGCGACACGACGGACTTCCTGCAGAACCTCAGCACCCATGGACCAGTTGAACCAGGAACATTCCTCGTCACAATGGACGTCTCGGCACTCTACACCAACATCCCCCATGACGACGGCATTGCTGCAACAGCCTCAGTACTCAACACCAACAACTGCCAATCTCCAGACGCAATTCTGCAACTCATCCGCTTCATTCTGGATCACAACGTCTTCACCTTCGACAACAAGTTCTTCATCCAGACGCACGGAACAGCCATGGGGACCAAATTCGCACCCCAATACGCCAACATCTTCATGCACAAGTTTGAACAGGACCTACTCACCGCACAGGACCTTCAACCGATGTTATACACCAGATACATCGATGACATTTTTTTCCTTTGGACCCACGGCGAAGAATCACTGAAACGACTACACGATGACATCAATAAGTTCCATCCAACCATCAGACTCACCATGGACTACTCTCCAAAATCAGTTGCATTCTTGGACACACTCGTCTCCATCAAGGACGGTCACCTCAGCACTTCGCTTTCCCGCAAACCCACGGATAACCTCACGATGCTCCACTTCTCCAGCTTCCACCCTAAACACATTAAAGAAGCCATCCCCTATGGACAAGCGCTCCGTATACACAGGATTTGCTCAGACGAGGAGGAGCGTAACAGACATCTACAGACGTTGAAAGATGCCCTCGTACGAACGGGATATGACACTCGACTCATCGATCGACAGTGCCACAGCGAAAAACCGCACCGACCTCCTCAGAAGACAAACATGGGACACAACTGACAGAATACCCTTCGTCGTCCAGTACTTCCCCGGAGCGGAGAAACTACAACATCTTCTTCCCAGCCTTCAACATGTCATTGATGATGATGAACATCTTGCCAAGGTCATCCCCACACCCCCACTACTTGCCTTCAAACAACCGCGCAACCTCAAACAAACCATTGTTTGCAGCAAACTACCCAGCCTTCAGAACAGTGACCACGACACCACACAACTCTGTCATGGTAATCTCTGCAAGACGTGCCAGATCATCGACATGGATACCACTATTACACGTGAGAACACCACCCACCAGGTACGCGGTACATACTCGTGCGACTCGGCCAACGTTGTCTACCTCATACGCTGCAGGAAAGGATGTCCCGAAGCGTGGTACATTGGCGAGACCATGCAGACGCTGCGACAACGAATGAACGGACATCGCGCGACAATCACCAGGCAGGAATGTTCCCTTCCAGTCGGGGAACATTTCAGCAGTCAAGGGCATTCAGCCTCTGATCTCCGGGTAAGCGTTCTCCAAGGCGGCCTTCAGGACCCGCGACAACGCAGAATCGCCGAGCAGAAACTTATAGCCAAGTTCCGTACACATGAGTGCGGCCTCAACCGGGACCTGGGATTCATGTCGCATTACATTCATCCCCCACCATCTGGCCTGCGAAATCCTACCAACTGACCTGGCTTGACACAATTCACACCTCTTTAACCTGGGGTTACCCCATCTCTGGATCTATAAAGATTTAATCACCTGCTAATGCTCGCATTCCAAGCATTGTCTGGCATCTTTGAATCTGTCTATATATTTGTTTCTGGAACATACCTCTTCATTCACCTGAGGAAGGAGCAGCGCTCCGAAAGCTAGTGACATCGAAACAAACCTGTTGGACTTTAACCTGGTGTTGTAAGACTTCGTACTGTGCTCACCCCAGTCCAACGCCGGCATCTCCACATCCATAATATAGATGTAACTTTGTAAATCATGGGGAATACAAACCCTTTCTGCTGAGCACCGAACAGGTTGTGACAAGCATGCGAGAATCCTCAACTAAATTGGCAGATTTAAATTTACGCCCGTCCTATTTGGATTGGAATTGTTTATTGTCACGTGTACCGAGGTCCAGTGAAAAGTATTTTTCAGCGAGCAGCTCAACAGATCATTAAGTACATGGGAAGAAAAGGGAAGAAAATAAAATACATAATAGGGCAACACAACATATACAATGTAACTACATAGACACTGGCATCGGATGAAGCATACAGGGGTGTAGTGTTAATGAGGTCAGTCCACAAGAGGGTCATTCAGGAGTCTGGTGACGGTGGGGAAGAAGCTGTTTTTGAGTCTGTTCGTGCGTGTTCTCAGACTTCTGTATCTCCTGCCCGATGGAAGAAGTTGGAAGAGTGAGTAAGCCGGGTGGGAGGGGTCTTTGATTATGCTGCCCGATTTCCCCAGGCAGCGGGAGGTGTAGATGGAGTCAATGGATGGGAGGCGGGTTCGTGTGATGAACTGGGCTTTCACGACTCTCTGAAGTTTCTTGCGGTCCTGGGCCGAGCAGTTGCCATACCAGGCTGTGATGCAGCCCGATAGGATGCTTTCTATGGTGCATCTGTAAAAGTTGGTAAGAGTTAATGTGGACATGCCGAATTTCCTTAGTTTCCTGAGGACATATAGGCGCTGTTGTGCTTTCTTGGTGGTAGCGTCGACGTGGGTGGACCAGGACAGATGTTTGGAGATTTGCACACCTAGGAATTTGAAACTGCTAACCATCTCCACCTCGGCCCTGTTGATGCAGACAGGGGTGTGTACAGTACTTTGCTTCCTGAAGTCGATGACCAGCTCTTTAGTTTTGCTGACATTGAGGGCGAGATAGTTGTTGTTACACCACTCCACTATTTCAGACGTGGCAGCCTCGATTTTAAGCACAAGGTGCTTTAAAAAGAAAATCACTTTTCTGTGGTTCCAGGTTTGATGGCAATTAGGAAATGTTCTGATGTAGAGACTCCTGGTGAGTTTTCAGATCTCAGAACACGGGTTACGGTCCTTTTTTCACTGCCATATCGCTCCTCGTTCAGTTTCACCTTGGCAGCTTGCCAAAGACTCAAACATTTTCCTCATGGCCTCACCTTTACAGAAAATTTAATACCCGTCTTGGCCAACATATCCCTCATTAGCCAACACTTGGGCAGCACGGTAGCACAGGGGTTAGCACTGTTGCTTCACAGCACCAGGGACCCGGGTTCGATTCCGGCTTGGGTCACTGTCCGCGCCGAGTCTGCATGTTCTCCCCGTGTCTGTAGTGGGTAAAGTCTTGGAGGGGATTATAAGAGACAAGATTTATAATCATCTAGATAGGAATAATATGATCAGGGATAGTCAGCATGGCTTTGTGAAGGGTAGGTCATGCCTCACAAACCTTATTGAGTTCTTTGAGAAGGTGACTGAACAGGTAGACGAGGGTAGAGCAGTTGATGTGGTGTATATGGATTTCAGCAAAGCGTTTGATAAGGTTCCCCACGGTAGGCTATTGCAAAAAATACGGAGGCTGGGGATTGAGGGTGATTTAGAGATGTGGATCAGAAATTGGCTAGCTGAAAGAAGACAGAGGGTGGTGGTTGATGGGAAATGTTCAGAATGGAGTACAGTCACAAGTGGAGTACCACAAGGATCTGTTCTGGGGCCGTTGCTGTTTGTCATTTTTATCAATGACCTAGAGGAAGGCGCAGAAGGGTGGGTGAGTAAATTTGCAGACGATACTAAAGTCGGTGGTGTTGTCGATAGTGTGGAAGGATGTAGCAGGTTACAGAGGGATATAGATAAGCTGCAGAGCTGGGCTGAGAGGTGGCAAATGGAGTTTAATGTAGAGAAGTGTGAGGTGATTCACTTTGGAAGGAATAACAGGAATGCGGAATATTTGGCTAATGGTAAAGTTCTTGAAAGTGTGGATGAGCAGAGGGATCTAGGTTTCCATGTACATAGATCCCTGAAAGTTGCCACCCAGGTTGATAGGGTTGTGAAGAAGGCCTATGGAGTGTTGGCCTTTATTGGTAGAGGGATTGAGTTCCGGAGTCGGGAGGTCATGTTGCAGCTGTACAGAACTCTGGTACGGCCGCATTTGGAGTATTGCGTACAGTTCTGGTCACCGCATTATAGGAAGGACGTGGAGGCTTTGGAGCGGGTGCAGAGGAGATTTACCAGGATGTTGCCTGGTATGGAGGGAAAATCTTATGAGGAAAGGCTGATGGACTTGAGGTTGTTTTCGTTGGAGAGAAGAAGGTTAAGAGGAGACTTAATAGAGGCATACAAAATGATCAGGGGGTTGGATAGGGTGGACAGTGAGAGCCTTCTCCCGCGGATGGAAATGGCTGGCACGAGGGGACATAATTTTAAACTGAGGGGTAATAGATATAGGACAGAGGTCAGAGATAGGTTCTTTACGCAAAGAGTAGTGAGGCCGTGGAATGCCCTACCGGCAACAGTAGTGAACTCGCCAACATTGAGGGCATTTAAAAGTTTATTGGATAAACATATGGATGATAATGGCATAGTGTAGGTTAGATGGCTTCTGTTTCGGTGCAACATCGTGGGCCGAAGGGCCTGTACTGCGCTGTATTGTTCTATGTTCTATGTCTGCGCGGGTTTCCTCCGGGCGCTCCGGTTTCCTCCCACAAGTCCCGAAAGACGTGCTTGTTGGGTGAATCGGACATTCTGAATTCTCCCTGTGTACCCGAACAGGCGGCGGAATGTGGCGACGAGGGGATTTTCACAGTAACTTCATTGCAGTGTTAATGTAAGCCTACTTGTGACAATAAAGATTATATTATCATTTGCACAATGCTTTGAGACATTTTAGAGAACCATGATCTTATGAAGAGATGCAACACTTGGCCTTGTAATTTCTACAGTAATCTGAGCCCTTGTGTGTTTTGACATCGTTACTGAAATGGGTATCGTGTCCAGTAATGGCACTAATGTTGACACGAATGACTAAATTCCACCTTCATATAATGAATATGTTCTTGAAAACTTGGGTGTTCGACGACTGCCATACTTCACAGCTCGCAGTAATGATGATATCTATCTTTGATCGATGCTGTCTATCTGCAAGCTTTGAAGGAACACATTATGATGGTGTAGATGCCTGCCTCTATTTTTGGTCTCTGCAAGTAGCTTTTAAGCTTTAAATTAGGGCTCCATTATCAAAATTAAAAGTACAGGGAGAGGGAGACGCAGGGTAGATAGCAATAAATTGCTTGCGTTGGTTTAACCGGTTGTGAAATTCACATTCGGGTTTAGCGATCAAGGATTGAGGCAAAACCTATGCCGATATTGAATGAAATGAAAATCGCTTACTGTCACAAGTAGGCTTCAAATGAAGTTCCTGTGAAAAGCCCCTAGTCGCCACATTCCGGCGCCTGTTCGGGGAGGCTGTTACGGGAATCGAACCGTGCTGCTGGCCTGCCTTGGTCTGCTTCCAAAGCCAGCGATTTAGCCCTGTGCTAAACAGCCCCTACATTCAAGATTAGGTGGACAGGGAAAGGGAGGGAAGGGAAGGGAAGGTAGGTAGGGAAGGGAGGGGCTGTTTAGCACAGGGCTAAATCGCTGGCTTTGAAAGCAGACCAAGGCAGGCCAGCAGCACGGTTCAATTCCCGTACCGGCCTCCCCGAACAGGCGCCGGAATGTGGCGACGAGGGCTTTTCACATGAACTTCATTTGAAGCCTACTTTTGACAATAAGCCATTTACATTTACGTTACATTTACAGGGATTAAACTGGTAAATGTGATCAAATGAAGGGAAGCCTGGCATTAAAATGCGTCTTTCACAATCTCAGGCGTCGCAGTCATTAGAAGTGTCGCCCAGGCAGGATTGGCAGTGCCAGGCTAGTCGGGACTAGTGCCAAACCGCGCTCGCCCAAAGGCTCTGAAGTGAAGAGGATGAATCCCAAAGTCTCAGGAACCTCGGCAATCTGCACATTAGAGTGAGACAACTGCCTCACTTTAATATTCCGACTTGCCAAAAAGTGATCCCGCCCACAATCCCGTGAGGTGTTGCGAGCCGGCTGGCTCCCGGGGGTGGGGTCTCCCAGCTTTCAGCGGCCATGCTGCAGACTGCTTGACGGGCGCTGCGTAGCCATCGGATCATTCCCTTTGTTTATCAAATAATCCAGCCCCATTTCGTATATTATCACTCAAAGAACAAAGAACAAAGAAATGTACAGCACAGGAACAGGCCCTTCGGCCCTCCAAGCCCGTGCCGACCATGCTGCCCGACTAAACTACAATCTTCTACACTTCCGGGGTCCGTATCCCTCTATTCCCATCCTATTCATGTATTTGTCAAGATGCCCCTTAAATGTCACTATCGTCCCTGCTTCCACCACCTCCTCCGGCAGCGAGTTCCAGGCACACACTACCCTCTGCGGAAAAAAATTGCCTCGTACATCTACTCTAAACCTTGCCCCTCTCACCTTAAACCTATGCCCCCTAGTAATTGACCCCTCTACCCCGGGGAAAAGCCTCTGACTATCCACTCTGTCTATGCCCCTCATAATTTTGTAGACCTCTATTAGGTCGCCCCTCAACCTCCTTCGTACCAGTGAGAACAAACCGAGTTTATTCAACCGCTCCTCATAGCTAATGCCCAGGGACCTATCCCAGGGACGAAAGGGTTGTCTGCCGAGCAAAGATTGAGCAGGTTGGAATTCACATAAGAATGAAAGGTGATTTTATTGAGACATTCAAGATCCTGGGGGGGACTTGACAGCGTGGAGGCTGAGAGGATGTTACCCCCTGTGGAGGAGTCTCGAACTAGACACGGTTTGAAAATAGGAGTCTCCCATTTTGGATGGAGATAAGGAGAATTATTTCCTCTCAGAGGGCCGTAAGTATGTGGAATTCTCTTCCCCAGAAGGAGTTAGATAGACATTCAAGGCTGTGTTAGATAGATATTCAAGGCTGAGTTAGATAGACATTCAAGGCTGTGTTATGTCAGTATTCAAAGCTGAGTTAGATAGACATTCAAGGCTGAGTTAGACAGACATTCAAGGCTGTGTTAGATAGATATTCAAGGCTGAGTTAGATAAACATTCAAGGCAGTGTTAGAGAGATTTCAAGGCTGAGTTAGATAGACATTCAAGGCTGAGTTAGATAGACATTCAAGGCTGTGTTAGAGAGATTTCAAGGCTGAGTTAGATAGACATTCAAGGCTGTGTTAGATAGATATTCAAGGCTGAGTTAGATAGACATTCAAGGCTAAGTTAGATAGATATTCAAGGCTGTGTTAGATAGATATTCAAGGCTGCGTTAGATAGACATTCAAGGCTGTGTTAGATAGGTATTCAAGGCTGAGTTAGATAGACATTCAAGACTGTGTTCAATAGATATTCAAGGTTGTGTTAGATAGACATTCAAGGCTAAGTTAGATCGATATTCAAGGCTATGTCGATAAACATTCAAGGCTGTGTTAGATAGATATTCAAGGCTGAGTTAGATAGATATTCAAGGCTGTGTTAGATAGATATTCAAGGCTGAGTTAGATAGATAGTCAAGGCTGTGTTAGATAGATATTCAAGGCTGCGTTAGATAGACATTCAAGGCTAAGTTAGATAGACATTCAAGGCTGCGTTAGGTAGGTATTCAAGGCTGTGTTAGATAGACATTCAAGGCTGTGTTAGATAGATATTCAAGGCTGAGTTAGATAGACATTCAAGGCTAAGTTAGATAGATATCAAAGGCTGTGTTAGATAGACATTCAAGGCTGCGTTAGATAGATACTCAAGTCTGTGTCGATAAACATTCAAGGCTAACTTAGATAGATATTCAAGGCTGCGTTAGATAGATATTCAAGACTGTGTTAGATAGACATTCAAGGCTGCGTTAGATAGATATTCAAGGCTGCGTTAGGTAGACATTCAAGGCTGTGATAGATAGATATTCAACGTTGAGTCAGATAGACATTCAAGGCTGTGTTAGATGGACATTCAAGGATGTGTTCGATCGATATTCAAGGCTGTGTCGATGGATATTCAAGGCTATGTTAGATAGATATTCAAGACTGTGTTAGATAGACATTCAAGGCTAAGTTAGATAGATATTCAAGGCTGTGGTAGATAGACATTCAAGGCTGCGTTAGATAGATATTCAAGGCTGCATTAGGTAGACATTCAAGGCTGTGATAGATAGATATTCAACGTTGAGTCAGATAGACATTCAAGGCTGTGTTAGATGGACATTCAAGGATGTGTTAGATAGATATTCAAGGCTGAGTTAGATAGACATTCAAGGCTAAGTTAGATAGATATCAAAGGCTGTGTTAGATAGACATTCAAGGCTGCGTTAGATAGATACTCAAGGCTGTGTCGATAAACATTCAAGGCTAACTTAGATAGATATTCAAGGCTGCGTTAGATAGATATTCAAGACTGTGTTAGATAGACATTCAAGGCTAAGTTAGATAGATATTCAAGGCTGTGGTAGATAGACATTCAAGGCTGTGTTAGATAGATATTCAAGGCTGAGTTAGATAGACATTCAAGGCTGTGTTAGATAGATATTCAAGGCTGAGTTAGATAGAATTCAAGGCTGTGTTAGATGGACATTCAAGGATGTGTTCGATCGATATACAAGGCTGTGTCGATGGATATTCAAGGCTATGTTAGATAGATATTCAAGACTGTGTTAGATAGACATTCAAGGCTAAGTTAGATAGATATTCAAGGCTGTGTTAGATAGATATTCAAAGCTGAGTTAGATAGACATTCAAGGTTGAGTTAGATAGATATTGAAGGCTGCGTTAGATAGACATTCAAGGCTGTGTAAGATAGATATTCAAGGCTGCGTTAGATAGCCATTCAAGGTTGAGTTAGATAGATATTCAAGGCTGCGTTAGATAGACATTCAAGGCTGCGTTAGATAGATATTCAAAGCTGAGTTAGATAGACATTCAAGGTTGGGTTAGATAGATATTCAAGGCTGCGTTAGATAGACATTCAAGGCTGTGTTAGATAGATATTCAAGGCTGTGTTAGATAGACATTCAAGGCTATGTTAGATAGATATTCAAGGCTGCGTTAGATAGATATTCAAGGCTGTGTTAGATAGACATTCAAGGCTAAGTTAGATAGATATCAAAGGCTGTGGTAGATAGACATTCAAGGCTGTGTTAGATAGATACTCAAGGCTGTGTAGATAAACATTCAAGGCTAAGTTAGATAGATATTCAAGGCTGCGTTAGATAGATATTCAAGACTGTGTTAGATAGACATTCAAGGCTAAGTTAGATAGATATTCAAGGCTGTGGTAGATAGACATTCAAGGCTGCGTTAGATAGATATTCAAGGCTGCGTTAGGTAGACATTCAAGGCTGTGATAGATAGATATTCAAGGTTGAGTCAGATAGACATTCAAGGCTGTGATAGATAGATATTCAAGGTTGTGTTAGATAGACATTCAAGGCTAAGTTAGGTAGATATTCAAGGCTGAGTTAGATAGACATTCAAGGCTGTGTTAGATAGATATTCAAGGCTGAGTTAGATAGAATTCAAGGCTGTGTTAGATGGACATTCAAGGATGTGTTCAATCGATATTCACGGCTGTGTCGATGGACATTCAAGGCTATGTTAGATAGATATTCAAGGTTGTGTTAGATAGACATTCAAGGCTAAGTTAGATAGATATTCAAGTCTGCGTTGGATAGACATTCAAGGCTGTGTTAGATAGATATTCAAGGTTGAGTTAGATAGCCATTCAAGGTTGAGTTAGATAGATATTCAAGGCTGCGTTAGATAGACATTCAAGGCTGCGTTAGATAGATATTCAAAGCTGAGTTAGATAGACATTCAAGGTTGGGTTAGATAGATATTCAAGGCTGCGTTAGATAGACATTCAAGGCTGTGTTAGATAGATATTCAAGGCTGTGTTAGATAGACATTCAAGGCTATGTTAGATAGATATTCAAGGCTGCGTTAGATAGATATTCAAGGCTGTGTTAGATAGACATTCAAGGCTAAGTTAGATAGATATCAAAGGCTGTGGTAGATAGACATTCAAGGCTGTGTTAGATAGATACTCAAGGCTGTGTAGATAAACATTCAAGGCTAAGTTAGATAGATATTCAAGGCTGCGTTAGATAGATATTCAAGACTGTGTTAGATAGACATTCAAGGCTAAGTTAGATAGATATTCAAGGCTGTGGTAGATAGACATTCAAGGCTGCGTTAGATAGATATTCAAGGCTGCGTTAGGTAGACATTCAAGGCTGTGATAGATAGATATTCAAGGTTGAGTCAGATAGACATTCAAGGCTGTGATAGATAGATATTCAAGGTTGTGTTAGATAGACATTCAAGGCTAAGTTAGGTAGATATTCAAGGCTGAGTTAGATAGACATTCAAGGCTGTGTTAGATAGATATTCAAGGCTGAGTTAGATAGAATTCAAGGCTGTGTTAGATGGACATTCAAGGATGTGTTCAATCGATATTCACGGCTGTGTCGATGGACATTCAAGGCTATGTTAGATAGATATTCAAGGTTGTGTTAGATAGACATTCAAGGCTAAGTTAGATAGATATTCAAGTCTGCGTTGGATAGACATTCAAGGCTGTGTTAGATAGATATTCAAGGTTGAGTTAGATAGACATTCAAGGTTGTGTTAGATAAACATTCAAGGCTGTGTTAGTTAGATATTCAAGGCTGAGTTAGATAGACATTCAAGGCTGTGTTAGATAGATATTCAAGGCTGAGTTAGATAGAATTCAAGGCTGTGTTAGATGGACATTCAAGGATGTGTTCGATCGATATTCAAGGCTGTGTCGATGGACATTCAAGGCTATGTTAGATAGATATTCAAGGCTGTGTTAGATAGACATTCAAGGCTAAGTTAGATAGATATTCAAGGCAGTGTTAGATAGATAATCAAAGCTGAGTTAGATAGACATTCAAGGTTGAGTTAGATAGATATTCAAGGCTGTGTTAGATAGACATTCAAGGCTGTGTAAGATAGATATTCAAGGCTGCGTTAGATAGACATTCAAGGTTGAGTTAGATAGATATTCAAGGCTGCGTTAGATAGACATTCAAGGCTGCGTTAGATAGATATTCAAAGCTGAGTTAGATAGACATTCAAGGCTAAGTTAGATGGATAGTCAAGGCTGCGTTTGGTAGGTATTCAAGGCTGAGTTAGATAAACATTCAAGGCTGAGTTCAATAGATATTCAAGGCTGAGTTAGATAAACATTCAAGGCTGAGTTAGATAAACATTCAAGGCTGAGTTCGATAGATATTCAAGGCTGCGTTAGATAGACATTCAAGGCTGAGTTAGATAGATATTCAAGGTTGTGTTAGAGAGATTTTAAGGCTGTGTTAGATAGATATTCAAGGCTGAGTTAGATAAACATTCAAGGCTGAGTTAGATAGACATTCAAGGCTGTGTTAGAGAGATTTCAAGGCTGAGTTAGATAGATATTTAAGCTGAGTTAGATAAACATTCAAGGCTGTGTTAGCGAGATTTCAAGGCTGAGTTAGATAGACATTCAAGGCTAAGTTAGATGGATAGTCAAGGCTGCGTTTGGTAGGTATTCAAGGCTGAGTTAGATAAACATTCAAGGCTGAGTTCAATAGATATTCAAGGCTGAGTTAGATAAACATTCAAGGCTGAGTTAGATAAACATTCAAGGCTGAGTTCGATAGATATTCAAGGCTGCGTTAGATAGACATTCAAGGCTGAGTTAGATAGATATTCAAGGTTGTGTTAGAGAGATTTTAAGGCTGTGTTAGATAGATATTCAAGGCTGAGTTAGATAAACATTCAAGGCTGAGTTAGATAGACATTCAAGGCTGTGTTAGAGAGATTTCAAGGCTGAGTTAGATAGATATTTAAGCTGAGTTAGATAAACATTCAAGGCTGTGTTAGCGAGATTTCAAGGCTGAGTTAGATAGACATTCAAGGCTGCGTTAGATAGACATTCAAGGCTGCGTTAGGTAGACATTCAAGGCTGTGATAGATAGATATTCAAGGTTGAGTCAGATAGACATTCAAGGCTGTGATAGATAGATATTCAAGGTTGTGTTAGATAGACATTCAAGGCTAAGTTAGGTAGATATTCAAGGCTGAGTTAGATAGACATTCAAGGCTGAGTTAGATAGAATTCAAGGCTGTGTTAGATGGACATTCAAGGATGTGTTCGATCGATATTCACGGCTGTGTCGATGGACATTCAAGGCTATGTTAGATAGATATTCAAGGTTGTGTTAGATAGACATTCAAGGCTAAGTTAGATAGATATTCAAGTCTGCGTTGGATAGACATTCAAGGCTGTGTTAGATAGATATTCAAGGTTGAGTTAGATAGACATTCAAGGTTGTGTTAGATAAACATTCAAGGCTGTGTTAGTTAGATATTCAAGGCTGAGTTAGATAGACATTCAAGGCTGTGTTAGATAGATATTCAAGGCTGAGTTAGATAGAATTCAAGGCTGTGTTAGATGGACATTCAAGGATGTGTTCGATCGATATTCAAGGCTGTGTCGATGGACATTCAAGGCTAAGTTAGATAGATATTCAAGGCAGTGTTAGATAGATAATCAAAGCTGAGTTAGATAGACATTCAAGGTTGAGTTAGATAGATATTCAAGGCTGTGTTAGATAGACATTCAAGGCTGTGTAAGATAGATATTCAAGGCTGCGTTAGATAGACATTCAAGGTTGAGTTAGATAGATATTCAAGGCTGCGTTAGATAGACATTCAAGGCTGCGTTAGATAGATATTCAAAGCTGAGTTAGATAGACATTCAAGGCTAAGTTAGATGGATAGTCAAGGCTGCGTTTGGTAGGTATTCAAGGTTGAGTTAGATAAACATTCAAGGCTGAGTTCAATAGATATTCAAGGCTGAGTTAGATAAACATTCAAGGCTGAGTTAGATAAACATTCAAGGCTGAGTTCGATAGATATTCAAGGCTGCGTTAGATAGACATTCAAGGCTGAGTTAGATAGATATTCAAGGTTGTGTTAGAGAGATTTCAAGGCTGTGTTAGATAGATATTCAAGGCTGAGTTAGATAAACATTCAAGGCTGAGTTAGATAGACATTCAAGGCTGTGTTAGAGAGATTTCAAGGCTGAGTTAGATAGATATTTAAGCTGAGTTAGATAAACATTCAAGGCTGTGTTAGCGAGATTTCAAGGCTGAGTTAGATAGACATTCAAGGTTGTGTTAGATAGACATTCAAGGCTGAGTTAGATAGACATTCAAGGCTGCGTTAGATAGACATTCAAGGCTGAGTTAGATAGATATTCAAGGCTGCGTTAGATAGACATTCAAGGCTGAGTTAGATAAACATTCAAGGCCGTGTTAGAGAGATTTCAAGGCTGCGTTAGATAGACATTCAAGGCTGTGTTATATAGATTTTTGATTGACCAGGGAGTCACAGCTTATGGGAGCAGTCTTGAAAGTGGAATTGCAGCCGCAATCAGATCAGACATGCCTTTTTGGACACCGGAGAAAGCTCAAGGGGCCGAATGGCCTATCCTTCCCCTAATTCTTATGTACCTCTGATTAATCTCCCAGCCTTGGACCAAGAGTTTGCCTGAGCTGGAGTCAGCCAAGTACTTGTATAAGCGCCAGTTTGTCCACTCTAGTGTTTTCACAGTGCGGCCAGTCAGTCGGACATGGAATCCTGCAGTAAATACTGCTCTGCATTCTCAATGGCTTTTAAGTGAGTGTTCACCGCAGTCACCTAATCATTACTTTGTGCACTGATGAAGAACGTGCTGATGAAACTTTTTAATCCCTTCTTCTTAAGGGTTTCCTGCAATCTCCTTCTGAGTGTCTTTAAAGCTAACCTTTGAATAAGAGAGAGTGAAGTGGAACATGGAGCGGATCTCCTGCCGGGTTAATAGAGTGCTAATGAAGTTCGGGCCCCACTGTTTGTTTTCCTAATGCGTCTAACCGAGAAACAAAAGTTACAACGAAGCATCCTTTAGAATGCAGTGCTGGAGTGATGGCCCCCTGCAGTGGGAGCAGTTTGCATTCCTTTGCTTGATGGTTTTACATCACTAACTATAAAAGATGTTTTGCTTTCGCATCTTCAGTGAAATGATCTTTAAACTATTTGCTCGCTTCCTATTAAAATGTGTTGTCTACAAGAGACTTTAATGATGTTGCACTCGAGCGGACTTTTAAAACAGCAGATTGACATCACTAACTCATTACTACCTGACGTACCTTGGCTTGATTTTGCTTCTGGGCCCTGTGGTGTCCTGCGCTCTGTTTTCATTAAAAAGCTCCGTGACCTTTTTTTTAAAATGTATTTTAACATAAAACATAAACAATTCGGGGAACAAACTCTCCAACACACAACTCTGCAGTTTGTATGAATTTTCCTCCCCCTCCCCACCCCCCCCCTCTTCCCCGGCAACGGACAGCTCCTCAAACACGGCCACGAACATCCCCCACCTGGCCGGGCCCGGCATTTGTTGCCCAGCCCTAATTGCCCCTCGAGAAGGTGGTGGGTGAGCCACCTTCTTGAGCCGCTGCTGTCCGTGTAGTGTAGGTACTCCCACAGTGCTGTCAGGGAGGGAGCTCCCGGATTTTGACCCAGCGACAGTGAAGGAACGGCCGCTATATTTCCACGGTAGCACAGTGGTTAGCACTGTTGCCTCACAGCGCCAGGGTCCCCGGTTCGATTCCCGGCTGGGTCACTGTCTGTGCGGAGTCTGCACGTTCTCCCCGTGTCTGCGTGGGTTTCCTCCGGGTGCTCCGGTTTCCTCCCACAGTCCAAAGATGTGCAGGTTAGGTGGATTGGCCGTGATCAATTGCCCTTTGTGTCCAAAAAGATTAAGTGAGGTTACTGGGTTAGGGTGGAGACATGGGCTTCAGTCGGGTTCTCTTTCCAAGGGCCGGTGCAGACTCGATGGGCTGAATGGCCTCCTTCTGCACTGTAAATTCTATAAGTCAGGGTGGTGAGTGACTCGGAGGGGAACCTCCAGGTGGTGGGGTTCCCAGGTATCTGCTGCCCTTGTCCTTCTAGATGGTAGAGGCCGTGGGTTTGGAAGGTGCTGCCTAAGGAGCCTTGGTGAGTTGCTGCAGTGCATCTTGTAGATGGTACACACTGCTGCCTCTGTGCGGCGGTGGTGGAGGGAGTGAATGTTTGTGGATGGGGTGCCGACAAGCGGGACTGCTTTGTCCTGGATGGTGTCGAGCTTCTTGAGTGTTGTTGGGAGCTGCACTCATCCAGGCAAGTGGAGAGTGTTCCATCACACTCCTGACTTGTAGATTGGTAATCATATGTTTGGTTTGCTGGGCCGCAAGCTCTAGAATTCCCTCCCGACCCCACTCCACCTTGCTCCCTTCTTTTAAGACACTTCTTTAAACACTCTCTTTATCCATGCTTCTATTCATCGCACTTAATATCCGCTTTTGTGGCCCAGTGCCATACTTTGTCTTGTAATGTGTTTATGAATGTGCCTTGGGGACCTTTCATTATTTTAAGGTGCTATATAAATGGAAAATGCTGTTGATGTTCCTGGTTTGGGATTACAATTGCATGGAACCTTGCACCACTGGCCATGCAGTCCCGTTCCCGAAAGTCCATCCTGCCCATCCTGATCATTTCCCCAGAGACAGGATGAGGGCAGACAGAGCTACCGGGCCGCAGGCAACGGGTGGCCAATTGAGGTAGTTGAGCCTGACTTGGATTTTCCAGCAGGTTTAGCAGCATGATCGCAGCCTCATGGAGGAGGACTGAGGAATCCAGCATTAGGCCGCTCTGTGATGTTCACTGCCCCTTGGCAGCAGTTTCCTCGCTTCAAACTCCAAACAGGTGGGGAACAGGTACCTCCATTTTGTGTGTGTGTGTGTGTGTTTGGGGCACGTTGTGGGGATCTGGAGCAGCCTCTCCTGTTGCCATGGCATCCTGCTGATACCTCAAGCTGAAAGGCCTCCCATTGGCCCTCCAGTTTCGATAGCACAAGTGCTGTCCCTCTGGGCAATAATTGTCCAATTCAGGAAAAATCACAAGGAAGTGAGTGACTCTTTGCCACAAAATACGGGGCTCTAGCTCCCATTTGAGCCTCACTGTGGGGTCCTAGAGCCCACAGGGAAAATCCTGCTTCATTCTGACTTTCGTATGACTATGCTGTACTCACGGCACAGTGGTTAGCACTGTTGCTTCACAGCTCTAGGGTCCCAGGTTCGATTCCAGCTTGGGTCACTGTCTGTGCGGAGTCTGCACGTCCTCCCCGTGTCTGCGCGGGTTTCCTCCGGGTGCTCCGGTTTCCTCCCACAAGTCCCGAAAGACGTGCTTGTTGGGTGAATTGGACATTCTGAATTCTCCCTCTGTGACCCGAACAGGCGCCGGAATGTGGCGACGAGGGGATTTTCACAGTAACTTCATTGCAGTGTTAATGTAAAGATTATTATTAACACTGGTTTTCCAGAACTCCAAACATACCAATTGAATTACCTTTATCGATCAGTTCTGTCATTTCAACAGAATTCAATAAGGTGCTGTCAGATCTGACCTCCCTTTTGGATTCCGAGCAGAGTCCTCTTTCCCACATTTTCAGGTTCGAGTGTTTTAGAATAGAATCATGGACTCATTTTGACATCGTAATGTGATTCAGCAACTAATAATCGCTTATTGTCACAAGTAGGCTTCAAATGGAGTTGCTGTGAAAAGCCCCTAGTCGCCACATTCCGGCGCCTGTTCGGGGAGGCCGGTACGGGAATTGAACCCGCGGCTGCTGGCCTTGTTCTGCATTAGAAGCCAGCTGTTTAGCCCACTGTTCTAAACCGGCGCAGATCGGGGTGAAAACCGGAGAGGGCAAATTTGAGATTCGCGTCAGGCGCGTGTCATTTTGGGATTGTTGCTCTGTATCTCTGGTTATAAATATGGCGGTCAATATGGTCGCCTTTCTTAATCCGAATTACGTTTGCTTTAGAGTCGCCAGGTATCTCTCGATACCGCCACAAGGTTCAAACCCGAATACCGATCTAAGAGCCGGTACACCAGTTAGTTAGTTCAAAGTCAATACTATTTATTTACACACAGTAATATCTACTCATGCACAACAGTACTACAAACTAAACTATCTCTAACGCTAAAGCCTATACTTAGCTTCGGGCGCCCACTCAGTCAGAGGAACAATGGCCGTTGTTCGGATCTGAGGCTGCTGGGGTCGAAGTGGTACAGGAGAACAGCAAAGGTCGTCCGTCTGGTAGCGAGCGTTGACCTTGGACCTGCTTGCTTCAGGTGTAGCTGGTGGACGGGTCTCTCCGCTTTGAGAGCCGATTCCAAGAGAGCGATTCTCTCTCGGGGCCTTCTTCTTATACCCGAAGGGGATTTCGCGCGCTTTTGGGCGGGCCTTGGACTTGGCCCCGATCAATTGGGCTGTATCTTGATCACTCGTATTGATCTTGACCAATAAAGGGGTGGGTGCCCTGATGGCTGGGCGTGTCCTAGGTGGCCATTGGCCTGGCTTTGTTTGTGCTTTCGGTTTGGGGAACTGGCGCCGTGAGGTCTGGAGCTAGATCGGTTACTTGAGTATCTCCCTTTGTTCCCGGAGATGGGCCATCAATATGCTAATGGACCTACAGTTTCAGTCTCGTCTGGGAGCTGTGGTTCCAATACACATACAGGCTCTGTGCCTGCCTGCTTTCTTAGCATTGTCCATAGTTCCCTACAGTCTTTGCGAGCGGCCATTTTGTATTGTGGAAGTGGCCATCCCAGATGGCTACAGGATACAGGATTCATCCCAGTGGTGGGTTCTGAGCTTGCCCAAGAAGGGCGAGATATCATTAACCCTAATTTGCATTCATTTCAATCTCATTAACAATATTGAAGTCGAATGCAGCGCTGTCCCAGGACTCCCCAGCGAGAAATCATGTGGGCGGCATTAAGCACTGTTCAACAACGTGAAGCTGGCGCAATGACCACTGAGGGGGCCTGAGGAGGTGGGTGGCCATTTCCATTGTCCAGCAGTTCAATGGTGCCGGAGCTGCTGCCCCCGTGCTCGAGGCGGGGTTGGGGGGAAGGGTGGGGACCTCAGGGGGCTCGGGGGGGTGAAGCGTCCCAGGTCGGGTTTGCTCCTGGACTGTGGGGGGCCTTCACGCCATCTTTAACTATTGTGGAGACCCATACCAGGGGCAAACATGGCCTTGTCCTCTCAAACTCTCCCAGGACAGAGCTGCTTCTCTCCTGAAATTCAGTTCCACTCCCTTTGACTGTGAGCAGCCTCTAGCTTCACAGCTGAAGGCTATTTCAAATGAGGTGATATCAGTCTACGTTCCTCAACTTTCAGGTGCCTCCTCGAGTGCACAGGTGCCACGTCCCAGAGGTGGTTAGTGCATTGCCTGTCCAGCAAACGTTGATGCCTGAACACCGTGCCTGAACTCCAGGAGCGGCAGTACCACAGAGACAGCTGCCAACGAACAGACACTAAAGAGCTGGGCTTTAGTGGTTTGGATCTTCTCACGACCAAAGGGTAAGTGTGCGGTTCAGCGGAGGGCAGCTGAGCATGGTCCCGCGGAGGCTGCACTCGCTTTGGCAGTGGCAGCCAAGGAGTGCAGACGCCGGAGACGCCAGCAACGCCAAACCAGGCTGGAGGCCTGTGCACAAACATGCGCTTGGGGCCACCGCACGCCCTGAAGTCCCTGGCTACTCATCAGCCAGGTATCCAGCAGGGGAGCCTAGCCATGGCCCAAGGTGTACATCGTTGTTCATTCAATGAGCTGTCGGGCACCATGTGCCGCAGAGGTTGGGCAGCACGGTAGCATAGTGGTTAGCACAATTGCTTCACAGCTCCAGGGTCCCAGGTTCGATTCCGGCTTGGGTCACTGTCTGTGTGGAGTCTGTACATTCTCCCCATGTGTGCGTGGGTTTCCTCCGGGTGCTCCGGGTTCCTCCCACTGTCCAAAGATGTGGATTGGCCAGGCTAAATTGCCCTTAGTGTCCAAAATCCCTCTTAGTGTTGGGTGGGGTTACTGGGTTATGGGGATAGGGTGGAGGTGTTGACCTTGAGTAGGGTGCTCTTTCCAAGAGTCGGTGCAGACTCGATGGGCCGAATGGCCTCCTTCGGCACTGTAAATTCTATGATAAGACCCCGTCTGAGCAGGGAGATGGTGAACATGTGCCACGTCCTCCCAGACATGGGCCCTGTGGAGGAGGCGACATACGCTCCCGGTGGTCGTGAAGGTCACTGCAGCCCTGAACCTTTACGCCACCTGGCCATTCCAGCGGGATCTGTGTGGTTTATCACAATCTTCTGCCCACAGGTGAATCCGGGAGGATCCAGATGCCCTATATGCCCGGGCACCAGACCTTATCCAGCTGACCAGACCCACAAAGACGCCCGGGCTGCAGGATTTGCTACCATCGCTGGGGCTAGGGATGCGATGGATGACGCGCATGCATCAAGGCATCAGAGAGTGCCCTCAATTAACAGGAAGAGATTCTACTTCCTGAATGTCCAGATCGCCTGCGACCGACTCCGAATCATGCCCGCCTCTGCCCGCTTCCCTGGGAGCGTGCCCGACAGCTCCGTCCTGGGGCACTCTGATCCCAAGATGCCAGGTTGAACTCGCGGGGTACAACGGATACCCGCTGAGGTTATGGCTGATGGCTACGGTGCGGAGGCCCGAGGCCTGAGGCCATTGTAATAAGGCCCACGCTGTCACCAGCGCTGTTCTTGGCCTGCTGAAGACGTGGTTCCGATACCTTGACTCCTGCACCCCCTGCAGAAGGACGTTTCATTTCTAAAATGGAGATAATCCTATCCAGGCTGCAATAAACTTCATTCGAAGCAGAACTATTCCCAGACCATTCGAATCTTGAAATTAATGGCATTGATAACGTCACTCTGCACCTCGCCTCCCGTCGACCAATCACTGACCTCGTTGCATTTTCTCCGCTCCGCTCCCATTGCCGGCCAATGGGACTTCCCATTGTGGCCACGCCACGCCGTTGGGAGACCCGGCGAAGCGGAGCATCCCGCCGGCAGAGAATCCCGCTGTGCATGTTTTCAAGAAACAGTCAGATTCCGCTCTTGAGCCGAACGATGTGGGGGGAAAGTGGGAACAGCTTACTGAGTTGGATGATCAGCCATGATCGTAATGAATGGGGGAACCAGGCTCGAAGGGCCGAACGGCCTCGTCCTGCTCCTGTTTTCTATGTTTCTATGGAACATTAATAAGTAGCCCACACTGGCCCAAACTGCAGAGGGCTGGGGCAGAAAGTCAGGCTTCTGTTAACTGAGAGACAGGGGCCGGGATTCTCCCCCACCCGGCGGGGCGGGGGGGGCCCCGGCGGGAGGGAGAGGCGGGAACCACTCCGGCGTCGGGCCGCCCCAAAGGTGCGGATTTCTCCGCACCTTTAGGGGCCAAGCCTTCACCTTGAGGGGCTAGGCCCGAGCCGGAGTGGTTCACACTCCGGAAAGGCCTTTGGCGCCACGCCAACCGGGGCCGAAGGGACCGCGCGGGGCGGCGGAGGTCCGCGCATGCGGGGGAGCGTTAGCGGCTGCTGACGTCAACCCCGCGCAGGCGCAGGGGCGGGGTGTCACCTCCGCATCTGCCATCACGGAGGCTGTGTCCGAGGCGGAAGGAAAAGAGCGGCCCCCACGGCACAGGCCCGCCTGCGGATCAGTGGGCCCCGATCGCGGGCCAGGCCACCGTGGGGGCGCACCCCCCCCCCCCCGGGGCCAGATCGCCCCGCGCCCCCCCCCCACCCCCAGGACCCCGCCCGCGCCGCCAGTCCCGCCGGGAAGGGAGGTGGTTTGATTCACGCCGGCGGGACTGGCATTCCAGCAGCGGGACTTCGGCCCATCGCGGGCCGGAGAATCGCCGAGGGGGGGGGGGGGGGGGGGGGGGGCACCGAGGCACCGACCGGCTCGATTCCCGCCCCCACCGAATTTTCGGTGCCGGAGAATTCGGCGGCTGGCGGGGGCGGGTTTCACGCCGCCCCCCCCCCCCCCCCCCCCCCCGGCGATTCTCCGACCCGGCGGGGGGGGCCGGAGAATCCCGCCCAGGATGTCAAAATCAACGCAAATAGGTTTTTAATCTACCTGCTGTCAGATTTCAGTTATAATGTAGGAAACACAGCAGCCAATCTGCCCTCAGTAAACCTCCACCAACTTCAGCATGTTAACGATGACCAGGTAACCTGTTTTTATGGTGTTGATATTGGTCAGCGTGCCCAGGGAAAGCTCCCCGCCCTCCTTCAGAATAGGGCCTTTTTCATCAACCTGAGTCGCTAGATAAGGCCTTGGTTAATGTCCCATCTGATAGACGTAACTCTGACAGTGCACCTCTCCTTCAGTACTGCACAGATGCAGCAGCCTTGTTTTTCTGCTCAGACTTTGGAGCGGGGGGGCGGAGCAGCACGGCGACGCAGTGGTTAGCACTGCTGCCTCATGGCGCCGAGAACCCGGGCTCGATCCCGGCCCCGGGTCCCTGTCCGTGTGGCGTTTGCACACTCACCCCGTGTCTGCGTGGGTCTTGTGTTATGTACTCTGGGATAACACAGGCTGCAACCCGATGCAGCTTTGACCAAAAGATACTCCAGAGTTTGAAATCAAATGTGATTTATTGAACCATTAGCACAGTTCTCTATGAGTTTGACACCCCTGCTAATCTTGCTCAGTCTAACTAACCAGTCTGCTCTAAGCCACGTGGTGGGTGTGATGATTCTGATCTGCCCCTGTCCTACTCTCTAAGTGTCTCCTGTGGAAAGAGACAGAGCATGTGTTGCCCTGTCCTTATATATGGGTTGCCCCCTTGTGGTAGTGTCACCTCTGGGTGTCCTGACTGACCATTTGTCGTGCCCTATTCTATGTGTTCATTAGCTGTATGTCTGCATGTCATGACGTCTCTGGTGCTCCCTCTAGTGTTTACTTAGTCGTAGTGCATTTACATTAACCCCTTGTGTATTTACAGTGATGCATATCACCACAGGTCTCACCCCAACACCCCAAAGCTATGCAGGGTAGGTGGATTGGCTGTGCTAAAATGCCCCTTAACTGGAAAAAGAAATGAATTGGATACTTTAAACTAATTTTTAAAAAACTAAATAAAAATCCCTGGAGCAGGATTTGAACCAGGAACCTTCTGACGCAGAGGCAAAAGTTCCTGCCGAGAGCTTTGAAAGCAGCCAAAACAGTGTCTTTGCCGGTTCAAGGAACAAAGGAAAATACAGCACAGGAACAGGCCCTTCGGCCCTCCAAGCCTGCGTCGATCACGTGTCCTATCTGGAGCAATCACCTGTACCCTTCTAGACCCGTCTGTTCATGTGTCTATGTAGCCTAAGTCTGAAAGGTCGCTAATGTATCTGCCTCAACCGCCTCACTTGGCAGCGCATTCCAGGCCACCCTCTGTGTAAAAAACCTCCCCCGCACATCTCCACTGAACCTATCCCCCTCGACAGAAAGCTGTGCCCCCCCCCCCCCCCCCCTCCAAACACTGGGTGGAGAACGTCTGTGCTGATCGAAAGAGGAATGGGTGTCAGCGGAGGACAAAAAGTACGCCCGGCCTCTTATGAAAAAGTACAGACCGAATGTACAAAACATGTCAATTTATTCAACAGCTGTATTCTACAAACAGGAGAAATTCTTGCGTGGAAATGTTGTTCGAGAACTCCCGCTCCCGTAACGTAACACCATACGGCACTAATTTTACAACCAAGTCCATTTTTACGAAAATAGCACGCAGACTTCATTTAACAGTAAAATAAATCTTTTTAGACTCATTCAACATTGTGGCTACAGTATTGTCTGTTTAATTGCATACACAATACTATATATTCAAAATCCCCAAACCTGAGGGTTTGCACTGTGCCATTAAAGAGGGAAATGTTGAAAATACACAGTAGGTAGTAAGAGAATTAAAAAAGAATTTAGAGTACCCAATTCTTTTTTTTCCAATTCAGGGGAAATTTACGCGGCCAATCCACCGACCCTGCACATCTTTGGGTTGTGGGGGGTGAGACCCACGCAGACACGGGGAGAATGTGCAAACTCCACACGGACAGTGACCCAGGGCCGGGATCGAACCCGGGTCCTCGGCGCCGTGAGGCAGCAGTGCTAGCCACTGCGCCCAGGTATCGAGAGAATTGGCAGGTTAACATTTAAGGTGGACTTTTCCTCAGATTCTGATGAAGGGGCCTGGCCTATTTTCAGGCCCATTTTCAGCCTTCCCTGTTCCTATTTCGGATCTCCAGTTTTCCTCTTTAAAGGTTGCTCGTTTCCTGATCGGATGTGAAGGCAGAAGCTGCCCCCCGGTGGCTCCATTCGGTAAGGACCGTCGTTTAAAAAAAAATTCCTCAGTCTGTGGAAACATCTGCAAGAATCGGCAATTTTTAA
This sequence comes from Scyliorhinus torazame, assembly GCF_047496885.1. NCBI lineage: Eukaryota > Metazoa > Chordata > Chondrichthyes > Carcharhiniformes > Scyliorhinidae > Scyliorhinus > Scyliorhinus torazame. The sequence goes on from NC_092726.1 coordinate 28,361,303, forward strand.
AGAAATGTGCCCGCCAACTGAGAGCTCCGAAAGCAGCCAAAACAGTGCCATCGCCGGTTCAAAGAATAAAGAACAATACAGCACAGGAACAGGCCCTTCGGCCCTCCAAGCCTGCGCCAATCACGTGTCCTATCTAGGCCAATCGCCTGTACCCTTCTATACCCCGTCTGTTCATATGTCTATCCAGATAAGTCTTAAAGGTGAAAAATAGACAGGGGCTGGCCCACAGAAATATAATAAGTGCTGAGCATCTGTCCACTCTTTTACCAGCAGTAATTGCTGACTTCTTGGGTTTGTAGAGGAAATATGGGGGCGTTTTGGTCATGGGTGAAACTCAATATAGGACGGCATGGTAGCACAGTGGTTAGCACTGTCGCTTCACAGCTCCAGGGTCCCGGGTTCGATTCCCAGCTTGGGTCACTGTCTGTGCGGAGTCTCCACGGTCTCCCCCGTGTGTGGGTGGGTTTCCTCCGGGTGCTCCGGTTTCCTCCCACAGTCCGAAGATGTGCAGGTTAGGTGGATTGGCCGTGCTAAAATTGTCCTTAGTGGCCAAAAGAGTTAGGTGGGGTTGCGGGGATGGGGTGGGGGTGTGGGCTTCGATCGGGTGCTCTTTCCAAGCGGCAGTGCAGACTCGATGGGCCGAATGGCCTCCTTCAGCACTGTAAATTCTAGAAAAACCATCGATGAAACATGTCTAAGCTTGGGAGTGCCCAGATTCAATTGCCCGTATTTGAATTTGGACGTGTTTGGATTAGAAAACGGGAAAATCAGAAGGTGAGAAAGATGCCGTGATCATATTGAAAGAAATTCTTGATTGTTCCAACTTGATAGACTAGTTGAATGAAGGGGAGAAGAATTCTCTCCTGTCTCCTTTAGCTAGTGTATAGCTTTGCGTTGCTGATTGGGTTATAGAACATAGAACATTACAGCGCAGTACAGGCCCTTTGGCCCTCGATGCTGCGCCGACCTGTGAAACCACTCTAAAGCCTATCTACATTATTCCCTTATCGTCCATATGTCTATCCAATGACCATTTGAATGTCCTTAGTGTTGGCGAGTCCCCTACTGTTGCAGGCAGGGCATTCCACGCCCTTACTACTCTCTGAGTAAAGAACCTACCTCTGACATCTGTCTTATATCTATCTCCCCTCAATTTAAAGCTATGTCCCCTCGTGCTAGACATCACCATCCGAGGAAAAAGGCTCTCACTGTCCACCCTATCCAATCCTCTGATCATCTTGTATGCCTCCATTCAGTCACCGCTTAACCTTCTTCTCTCTAACGAAAACAGCCTCAAGTCCCTCAGCCTTTCCTCATAAGATCTTCCCTCCATACCAGGCAACATTCTGGTAAATCTCCTCTGCACCCTTTCCAATGCTTCCACATCCTTCCTATAATGCGGCGACCAGAATTGCACGCATTATTCCAAATGCGGCCGCACCAGAGTTTTGTACAGCTGCAACATGACCTCATGGCTCCGAAACTCAATCCCTCTACCAATAAAAGCTAACACACCGTTCGCCTTCTTAACAACCCTCTCAACCTGGGTGGCAACTTTCAGGGATCTATGTACATGGACACAGAGATCTCTCTGCTCATCCACACTGCCAAGAATCTTACCATTAGCCCAGTACTCTGTCTTTCTGTTATTCCTTCCAAAATGAATCATCTCACACTTTTCTGCATTGTGGATGAATCTCACCCTCCTGAGACCATGGGCGTCATTCTCCGCCGGCGGGAGTCTCCGTTTTGCCGGCGCCCGGGGGTTTCCCGACGGCGTGGGGCTGCCCCACAATGGGAAACCCCATTGACCGGCCGGTGTTACGGAGACTCCCGCCGGCGGGTCGGGGCGGAAATGTGGCGGGGCGGGTAGGAGAATTTTGCCCCTTGTGTCTGTATATTTAACATCCGAAATACTGCCTGTTAGAATGACAACCATCTTGAAGGACAAGAGTCAATTGTCACAATTATTTGGAAAACTTTGATTCAGCCAGTGAAAAATGAGATGATTGTCAGGAAGGATAAAGACGCTTATTATCTGGATGGGGAGAGTTTGCAGAGCTCCGAGATGCAGAGGGATCTGGGTGTCCTAGTGCATCAATCACAGAAGGTTAGTTAGCAGGCACAGCGAGTCATGAGGAAAGCTAATCGAATGTTATTGTTCGCTGTGAGGAGAATTGATTACAAAAGTAGGGAGGCTATGCTTCAGTTGTCCAGGACATTTGTGAGACCACATCTGGAGTATTGTGTACAGTATCGGTCTCCTAATTTAAGGAAAGGTGTCGGAAGCAGTTCAGAGGAGGTTTACTCGACTAACACCAGGAATGGGTGGGTTGCCTTCTGAGGAAAGGTTAGAGAGGCTGGGTTTGTATCTACTAGAGTTTAGAAGAGTAAGAGGCGACGATCGAAACATTGACGATCCTGAGGCGGTATTGGCAGGGTGGGCGTGGAGAGGATGGTTCCTCTTGTGGGAGAATCTAGAACTAGGGGGTCACCGTTTACAAAGAAGGCGCCTCATATTTAGGACAGAGGTGAGGACCATTTTTCTCTCAGTGAAAGCAGAGTCTGATTATTTTGAAGGCCGAGCGAGCTGGAAAGATTCTTGACTAACGAGGGAGGTGAAAGGTTATTGGGGGCCGGCAAGAATGTGGAGTTGAGGTTACAATCAGAACAGCCAAATTCGTATTGAAGCCCGAGGGCCGAGTGGCCTACACTTGTTCCCAATTCGTATGTGCATATGTTTGTATTTCCCGACTGGAGCCGGGAGCATTTTGCTACCATTTTGGAATATACAAAGCGGGAGGAAGTAATCATGGCTTATGGCGCTGCATTTCTGCAGCTATTCCTTTCCTACCCTTTGCTCGCTTTATTCTCACTTGTTTTATCGCTCCGTCGTTAGGGTTTCATAGAATTTACAGTGCAGAAGGAGGCCATTCGGCCCATCGAGTCTGCACCGGCTCTTGGAAAGAGCACCCAACCCAAGCCCACACTTCCACCCTATCCCCATAACCCAGTAACCCCACCCAACACTAACGGCAATTTTGCACTGCCAATCCACCTAACCTGCACGTCTTTGGACTGTGGGAGGAAACCGGAGCACCCAGAGGAAACCCACGCACACACGGGGGAGAACGTGCAGACTCCGCACAGTCAGTGACCCAAGCCGGGAATCGAACCTGGGACCCTGGAGCTGTGAAGCAATTGTGCTGACCACTATGCTACAGCGCTGCCCCTCATAGGTTGCCGGATAGGTCAGGACTCTGCTTCCATTACCCTGAGCAGGCAACAGGAGCACACAGGTAAATGCTCACTTTGGCATGAAATGGTGAAAATGACCTGCATATTCCTCGTGCACAACCCCTGCTGGAATTCAAGGAACTGAATCCCAAATGAACAAACAGGCACTGTAAAAATTGCGGTTTTCTTCTTTTCCCCGCCCACAATTATCCAGATGCAATACTGGATTGTAAAGCCGAATGCATCCAGCTACCCGGAGCTCCAGCTTCATTGTGCTTCAGAGAAAGCTACAGGGTTGTGCTCAGAATTGCCGATGGATTTTCAACATAGTGTACGGCTGGGTGTGTGAAATGTTGGCTCTTGGCTCGCGAAAGGCACTCAGTGGTCCAGTTGGAGAGACAATGCTGGCATCGTGTCATCTTATGAAAAGAACATGTAGAATTCAGAAAGCCAGCCAGCAGCAAAGCTCAAATTAAACAACCTTCTTGAACTCACCGAGGACCGATAAGAAGAAACCGTCTTGGAATCTGTTAGCAGCAGGAATGGAGCAATCTGAGGTGCAAAGAAAAACCGACAGTCTCCGAAACCATTAATCCTCGCTTCCCAATGATTTGGACAGATGATAACTGTGGCATGAAGAGAGTCCGATAGGCAATCCCAATCTAGATATCGTGCAGGCTGGCAGAGTTGCTGAAGCCAGCCAAGAACCATTTGGCCAGCGGCACAGTGGTTAGCACTGCTGCCTCACAGTGCCGGGCCCCGGGTTCAATTCCCGCCTTGGATGACACAGTGTTTAGCACTGCTACCTCACAGCGCTGTGGATTCCGGCCTCGGGTCACTGCCTGTGCGGAGTCTGCGCGTTCTCCCCGTGTCTGCGTGGGTTTCCTCCGGGTGCTCCGGTTTCCTCCGCAGTCCAAAGATAGGTGGATTGGCCGTGCTAAAATTGCCCCATTAATGTCCAGACTTAGGGGGATAAGGTTAGGGAGTGGGTCTGGGTCAGTGGCCACTGGGGAGATTCTGTGACTAATGCCCAGTGCAGGGACTAGGTTCAGTGTAGGGTCCCACACTACATAGCACTAGATTCAAAACTGAAAATGTCACCTGCGCACTTGAACATTCTCATTGAGTGAACAATGAGAATAGTGGTTCAAAACCGGGGTGAGGCACTGGTGGGTCAATCAGGGGCATAATTTGAAGAGAATCGCACAAGACGCATATCAGTTTAAATGTACCATTCTCCTCTTCAGAATTATGTTGACACCACGCACTAAATTAGCAACCACGCCATCACAGTAAGACTTCATCGTTCCTCTGTTCTGAAAATGTGACAGTAGCCTCGATCATGTACAGTTTATGAGCCTTTACAGTTATTATTTACCGACAGTACTTTTCTGTAATATTCACCTCTCTTGCACTTACATTTTGAGCATTGGCAATTTCGTCACGGGCAACCACTTGTATTTCTACAGCGCTTCTAATGGAGTGAATGGGCTAGGGTCTGGCAGATGGAATTCAATGTTGCCACGTGTGAGGCTATCCATTTTGGGAGGAATAACAGCAGAATGGATTATTATTTAAACGGTAAGATGTTAAAACATGCTGCTGTGCAGAGAGACCTGGGTGTGCTAGTGCGCGAGTCGCAAAAAGTTGGTGTGCAGGTGCAACAGGTGATTAAGAAGGCAAATGGAATTTTGTCCTTCATTGCTAGAGGGATGGAGTTCAAGACTAGTGAGGTTATGCTGCAATTGTATAAGGTGTTGGTGAGGCCACATCTGGAGTATTGTGTTCAGTTTTGGTCTCCTTACCTGAGAAAGGACATATTGGCACTGGAGGGAGTGCAGAGGAGATTCACTAGGTTGATCCCAGAGTTGAGGGGATTAGATTATGACGAGAGGTTGAGTAGACTGGGACTGTACTCATTGGAGTTTAGAAGGATCTTATAGAAACATATAAAATTATGAAGGGAATAGATAGGATAGATGCGGGCAGGTTGTTTCCACTGGTCGGGGAAAGCAGAACTGGGGGGCACAGCCTCAAAATAAGGGGAAGCAGATTTAGGACTGAGTTTAGGAGGAACCTCTTCACCCAAAGGGTTGTGAATCTATGGAATTCCTTGCCCAGTGAAGCAGTTGAGCCTCCTTCTTTATACGTTTTTAAGAAAAAGATAGATGCCTTTCTAAAGAATAAAGGGATTCGGGGATATGGTGTACAGGCCGGAGAGTGGAGCTGAGTCCACAAAGATCAGCCATGATCTCATTAAATAGCGGAGCAGGCTCGAGGGGCCAGATGGCCGACTCCTGCTCCTAGTTCTTATGTCTTAAAGGAGGAATGCGAGGTATCGAAGGCGGAGAGGGGTAGTGGGGAATACCAGAGCTTGTGTGTGGGGGGGGGGGGGGGTGGGGGAAGCTGAAGGCACGGCTGCCAATGATGGAGCATTTAAAATGGAGGATGCTCAACAGGCAAGAATTGGAGGACTGCGGAGATCTCGGAGGGTTGTGGGGGCTGGAGGTGAAATTGAGCAATTTAATGGAGCTGGCACTAGGTGGTATACCAGTTGAACTAGAAGCAGGAAATTCTGATGCAGGATTGGGGAATATCTGACGGGGAATAAAAGGTACATCATTCTTTTGGGTAACACCCTTCATCGGGATTGAGCCATTCTACTCGGGAGTTGCCGCCACCTGAAATGTTGATGTGGAGACGCAGGCATTGGACTGGGGTGAGCACAGTAAGAAGTCTTACAACACCAGGTTAAAGTCCAACAGGTTTGCTTCAAATCACTAGCTTTCGGAGCGCTGCTCCTTCCTCAGCTGAATGAAGAGGTAGGTTCCAGAGATCTCTCTGGATCTGTAAAGTCTTAATCACCTGCAAATGCTCGCATTCATAGTATCGTCTGGCATCTTTGAATTTGTCTATATATATGTTTCTGGAACCCACCTCTTCATTCACCTGAGGAAGGAGCAGCGCTCCACAAGCCAGTGATTCGAAACAAACCTGTTGGACTTTAACCTGGCTGGTGGTGTAAGGCTTCTTACTGACCTGAAATTTTGGTCTGCTTTCTGTCTCCACTTGCAAAAAACCTGCCGGGGGCTTCGGCGTTCCCGGGATTTTTCTCTATCCCCAGTAGGAATGCAAATCCCGTTTCTGGGCTCTCCTGGAATTGTGTTTGCCGCTGATTTCGAATTCGATCCAGGATTATTATCCTGTACGAAAATTGGGTCCAGACCCGAGACTCAATCCCGTTGGAATTTCATCCAAATCGTTCCATCAACAACAACAAAAAACGCAAACCTGAAGGCTGAAGAAAAACAGCTGGAAAAAGTGCAAACGGAGAAATAAACTGAGGATAAGCATATGCCGACCATCTGTCAGCCAGTCTGGGATCTATATAAAAGCAGCAGTATGAGTCATTTGACTCGTAGCAGCCTGAACTCAGCAAGCTTCCTCCATTGGCAACAATTCAGGGAGGGAACCTTTCGTATCCTCACTGTGTGGGTGACACTAGTAGCTCGTCTATAGCAGACGCACCAGCTGAAGTCCACGCCTCTCGCTCGGTTTGCAGAGCTGGGGGGATGAGGCACTAACCCTCACAGATCCTAGTTAGTTGGGAGATACCAGCACCCCAGCTCGAACGGATCTGGAACACAAGTCGCCTTTGCTAACGCTGGACGTTTCATTCAGGGCAAAAGCAGATTTTGGCTTTGACGGGGAAGGTGCTGCATTCTACTGAGAGAGCGAGAATCGCTGGCTGTGAAAGCAGACCAAGGCAGGCCAGCAACACGGTTCGATTCCCGTAACAGCCTCCCCGAACAGGCGCCGGAATGTGGCGACGAGGGGCTTTTCACAGTAACTTCATTTGAAGCCTACTTGTGACAATAAGCCATTTTCATTCATTTCATTCATTCATTGTCAATCAGCATAGCAGAATTGAAGTCAGCAGCACAAAGGTCCCTGGGTCGACTCATGAAGACATTTAAGCATTGATCCGAACGCTATCACGGCTTGAGAATCTGACCAATTCTCTTTGATACCCAGAAACTCTAACACTGCGGAGGTGAATGATTAATTCTCTCCATCCCTTGTTGTCTGTGTGTTCTTTACCTTTTTAAAAAAGAAACACACACACTCATTCCCAGGTGGTTCATTGAGTAATGGAATCATATGGACCACAATGCTCCCTGCTACTGGTCCCCAGCGGGAAACCAATGCTTCAAGAGGGGAGAACAGAGAGGACAGAAATATAGACCATACGACCATAAGACATCGGATCAGAATTCAGCCACTCGGCCCATCAAGTCTGCTCCGCCATTCAATCAAGGCTGATATTTTTCTCATCCCCATTCTCCTGTCTTCTCCCCATAACCCCTGATCCCCTTATTAATCAAGAACCTATCTATCTCTGTCTTAAAGACACTCAGTGATTTGGCCTCCACAGCCTTCTGCGGCAAAGAGTTCCACAGATTCACCACCCTCTGGCTGAAGAAATCCCTCCTCATCTCTGTTTCAAAGGATCGTCTCTTCAATCTGAGTTTGTGTCCTCTGCTTCTAGTTTTTCCTACAAGTGGAAACACCCTCTCCACGTCCACTCTAGCCAGGCCTCGCAGTATCCTGTAAGTTTCAATAAGATCCCCCCCTCATCCTTCTAAACTCCAAAGAATACAGACTCAGAGTCCTCAACCGTTCCTCATACGACAAGCTCTTCATTCCAGGGAATCATCCTTGTGAACCTCCTCTGGACCCTTTCCAAGGCCAGCACATCCTTCCTTAGATACGGGGCCCAAAACTGCTCACCGTACTCCAAATGGGGTCTGACCAGAGCCTTGTACAGCCTCAGAAGTGCATCCCTGGTCTTGTATTCTAGCCCTTTTGACATGAATGCTAACATTGCATTTGCCTTCCTAACTGCCGACTGAACCTGCACATTAACCTGAAGAGAATCTTGAACAAATCGGCGTGTAGATTAATTTGTTCTTAATCTAGGACAAAGGTTCGGCACAACATCGTGGGCCGAAGGGCCTGTTCTGAGCTGTATTTTTCTATGTTCCATGTTCTAAGGCCTCCCTTTGAGCTTCTGATTTCCTAAGCATTTTCCCATTTCGAAAATAGTCTACGCCTAAATTCCTCCTTCCAAAGTGCCCAAGCTCACACTTTTCCACCTTGTATTCCACCTGCCACTTCTTTGCCCGCTCTGCTAGCCTGTCCAAGTCCTTCTGCAGCCCCCCTGCTTCCTCAATACTACCTGTCCCTCTGCAGATCTTTGTATCATCTGCAAACGTAGCAACAGTGCCTTCAGTTCCTCTTCCTCGGTCATTGTGGAAAGTTGTGGTCCCAGACGTACACCATTTACTGGGGAGGGGGGGGGGGGGGGGGGAGGGGGGGCCATTTTGAATTTGTGCAACTTGAACGCCATTTTCCACCTCTTCTTATTTCCATCGGAGTCAACAAAATGGAAACCAGGCTGCGGATTGACAATTGCCTGAGCTGTGGTATCTGTATTGCCCAGCTGCTGTTAAAAGACAAGTGTCTCAAAGCGGAACTGCTGAATTACTGAAAGCTGCAACAATCTCCAAGTAAACAGGCTCTATGCGTTGCTTAATAACATGCTCACAGCTCGGGGGTGAGACCCACGCAGACACGGGGAGAATGTGCAAACTCCACACGGACGGTGACCCGGGGGCCAGGATCGAACCCGGGTCCTCGGCGCCGTGAGGCAGCAGTGCTAACCACTGCGCCACCGTGCCACCCACATTAGCCCTCCTTATGGATAAGCCTGGAGCATCTAACTTGGAGAACATCACGATCAAACCTGAGCCAATGTCTCCAAGTCCAATTAACATAGAACTGACAGCCAATGTTTACGCTCCACGCCAACCTCCACACATCCTACTTTGTCTCACCCGAAGTCTCTCAAAGCTCTCCACCTACAGCAGATCTGTTTTTTGGTTGATGTGCGCTTGGGAACCTCAGCAGTCGTACAACAGGAAAGAGCATCTCACACTGACTAGCGACTGAGCTAGGAGACCACATAAAAAGCTGGGGGGGCTTCAATAAACGCTATAAGATACAAAAAAAATAAATTCAAAGTTCACGTCGAAAATACAAAAATAAAGGTCTTGCCCTCCCAAGTTGTTCCCTGATATCTTGACGAATTTCTTTTCCAGACTATTTCTCTTTTAGGACTTCCTTCATATTCAGTTGTGAGGCACATTTTCACAGCCCCACGCAATTTCTTTAACAGCAAATATTTGACCTTTAAATATTGGTTTCCAATTCTTTTCAGACTAATTTTCGATGTCTGCTTGGAATGATCTTCCGGTACGTTCTCCGCTCCGACACATTCCGCTTCACCTTCACCACCGGTGCCTGTTCCAGATTGAGGGAAGGGCTGGAGTGAGATTTTTTCAAGTTGCTGCCTTCCCCTTCGATGATACCGTACAGGTGGGCCTCCAGCATGTCCAGGTCGTCTGTGCCTTCGTTCAGCTTAACTTTCAACAGGTTGACGTACGTTTCAATTCGACATTTCTGCAAAGGGTAAAAAGACAAAAAGAGCTAAGTTGCTGGACTGAGACACCCAGGTGGAGAGGCCCGAGGCCCACAGTGCAGTATATTGCCCAGGCTGGTTAGAAAGTAGGTGTAGCCATCTGGGACGGCCACTTACAATAAGAAACATGGACGGTCGCAAAGCATAGTGGGAAAAATGGACAATGCAAAGTTCAGGCAGGCCCAGAGCCTGAATGTATATTTGCGAGTGAGGAATCTAGACGGTATGGAAATCCCCAACCGAATAGCATTTGATGGCCCATCTCCGTAAGACAAAGGATTGATACTCGAGTAACCGATACAATCCCAGACATTTTGGCGTCACTCCCTGTACTCAGGAAGCATCAACAACAGGGTCAGTGACCGCTTAGGACACGCCCGGCCATCAAGGCACCCGCCCCCTTTATTGGCTCAAATCGAATACAGTGATCGAGAATTACCCAATTAGTGGGGTCCAAACTGAAGGCCCGCCCAAAAGAGCGCCCCAAGGATAAAGAGAGACCGCCGTGCGTTCGGTCTCTCTTGGACCTTGCGCTCCGGCAACGTCCACCTCCAATCGCAGCCCCACCAGAAGCAAGTTCAAGTTCAACGCCCGCTAACCAGACGGATGAGCCCAGCTGAGCAGCAGTTACTTCTCCAGACCCGATAGGCCCAGAATCGGACAGCGGCCACTGTTCCTCTGACCTAAGCCGGGTGCCTGAAGTTAAGTACAGGTTGTCATGGTTGTTAGGTGTAGTTTAACTCGTAGTGTTTATGCTGCATGATTAATTGTGTGTAAATAAAGTCCCCTTGACCTTGAACTAACTAACTGGTGTTTGACTCTTTGATCGATCGCCGGTTGAACCTTGTGGTGGTATCATTTGATACCTGGCGACTCTGAGCACTAGAATATTGATAGCCAAAGGAAGAAGGGCAACCTTATTGAATGCCATAGTTACAGCAGGTAAAAAAAGGCAAGAGAAGGCAGGTGAGATAAATCAAGACGTCGTATTAACTAACTTGGGCGGCACGGTCGCACGGTGGTTAGCACTGCTGCTTCACAGCGCCAGGGTCCTGGGTTTGATTCCGGGCTTGGGTCTCTGTCTGTGCGGAGTCTGCACGTTCTCCCCAGTGTCTGCGTGGGTTTGCTCCGGTTTCCTCCCACAAGTCCCGAAAGACGTGCTGTTAGGTGAATAGGACATTCTGAATTCTCCCTTTGTGTACCCGAACAGGCGCAGGAATGTGGCGACGAGGGGATTTTCACAGTAACTTCATTGCCGTGTTAATGTAAGCCTACTTGTGACACTAATAAAGATTATTATTATTAATCGGTTTAACCTCTAGATTATTGAGGAAACGTGGAGTAATAGCTCAGTGGTGGAACATGTGACTCTACGTTATAGAGGAAATGGACATGCAGAATTGTTACTGTGTAGAAGAAGGACATTCAGTCCATCGTGTCTACACTAGCCCTACAAATGGGCATTATGACAACGCCATTGCCACTCCCGCACATCATTTCTATTCAAATAATCATCCAATACCCTCTGGAACGCCTCGATTGAAGCTGCCTCCACCACGCTTGCAGACAGTGAGTTCCAGACCCAAACCACTCGCTGGGTGAAAGAGTTTTCTCTCACATCACATTTACTTCTTTTTCAAATCACTTTAAATCTGTCGCCCTCTCGATCTCCATCCCTTTCCGAGCAGGAACGGTTTCTCCCAGTCTACTCCATCCAGCCCCCTCATGATTTTAAACTTCTCCATTAAATTTCCTGTCTGCTTTCTTCCCTCCCAGGAAAACATGGAAAAATAGAAAATAGGATCAGGAGGAGGCCATTCGGTCCTTCGAGCCTGCTTCCCCATCCATTATGATCATAGCTGATCATCAAGTTCATTACCCCGATCCCGCCTTCCCTCCCGATTCCTTTAGCCCCAAGAGCTAAATCTAATTCCTTCTTGAAATCACACAACGTTTTGGCCTCAACTACTTTCTGTGGTAGCGAATTCCACCGATTCACCGCTCTCTGGGTGAAGAAATTTCTCCTCACCTCAGTCCTAAAAGTTTTACCCCTTATCCTCAAACTGTGACCCCTAGTTCTGGACTCCCCCACCATCGGGAACATTCTTTCTGAATCTACCCTGTCCAATCCTGTCAGAATTTTATAAGTTTCTATGAGATCCCCTCTCACTCTTCTAAACCCCAATGAATACAATCCTAACCGACTTAGTCTCTCCTCATATGACAGTCCCGCCATCCCAGGAATCAGTCTGGTAAACCTTCACTGCACTCCCTCCATAGCAACATCCTTCCTCAGATAAGGACCCCAAAACTACACACACTCCTCCAGGTGTGGCCTCACCAATGCCCGATACAATTGCAGTGAAACATCCCTATTCCTAAACTCAAATCCTCTCGCTATGAAGGCCAACATACCATTTGCCTTCTTTACTGCCTGCTGTACCTGCGCGCTTACTTTCAGCGACTGATGCATGAGGACGGCGAGCTCTCGCTGAGTATCCACCTCTGTCAATTTACACCCATTCAATTAATAATCCCTATTTTTACTACCAAAGTGGATAACCTCACATTTGTCCACATTTTACTGCATCTGCCATGCGCGTGCCCACTCCCTCAGCCTGTCCAAATCCCGCTGAACCATCTCTGCATCCTCCGCACAGCTCACCCTCCCACCCATCTTTGTATCATCTGCATATTTGGAGATAATGGGCGGGACTTCCAGTCTGGGGTAAAAACCGGAGTGTTTTACCCCGGCGTCGGCGCCCGTTCCCAGACCCCCATTCTCCCCCCTCCGTGGGGCTAGCAGGGGCGTCGCGCGATTTACGGGGGCGGGGCCTCGGCGCGGCGTACAAGACGCGGCGCCTTGGGTCCCTGCGCATGCGCAGTTGGGCCGGCGCCAACTAGCGCATGCGCGGGGGCCGTCCTCCCCCAGGCCGCCCCGCGCAAAAATGGCGGATGGATCCGAGGGGGCAGATAAGAGTCAACCGTATCAGGGCGGCACGGTGGCGCAGTGGGTTAGCGCCGCGGCCTCACGGCGCCGAGGTCCCGGGTTCGATCCCGGCTCTGGGTCACTGTCCATGTGGAGTTTGCACATTCTCCCCGCGTCTGCGTGGGTTTCGCCCCACAACCCAAAGATGTGCAGGGTAGGTGGATTGGCCGCGCTAAATTGCCCCTTAATTGGAAAAAATGAATTGGGTACTCTAAATTTATTAAATAAAAGAGTCAACTGTATCACTGTGTGGAACTGGAGTCACGTGTAAGGACAGATTTCCTTCCCTAAAGGACATGAGTGAACCAGATGGGTTTTTGCGACAATCGACACTGGTCTCATGGCCATCGTTAGACTTTTAATTCCAGATTTTTTATCGAATTCAAGTTTCACCATCTGCCATTGCAGGATTCGAACCCGAGAATTACTCTGGGCCGCTGGATTACTAGCCTAGTGACAAAACCACTACGCACCGCCTCCCCTTAATGTGACACATGGAATAGAATTGGATGGTTTATGTCACAGGACGACTAATGCTCAGACCTCAAAACATGTGTACAAATCCCGCCTCAGCAGCTAGTGGGTTTAAATTTAGTTAAATCGATAAATCCGGGAGAAAAAGCTGAATTGTTGTAAAAAAAACACCTTGTTGACTTCAGCAAAGGTTATAAGATATAAAAACAGATTTAAAGGTTCACATTGAAAATACGAAAATAAAGGATTTGCCCGCCCATATTTCTGCAACGTAGTCCTCAAAATGTTGGTTTATTGTAACGTAAAGGTATTTACAATATACTTCAGAGGTTTGTCCTGTCCGTTCCATCCTTGGCCGACTTTATATGGAATCAATCCCGGCATGTCGTCCCCTATCGGAGGAGCTCGTATTCGGCGAGACTCACGGGGGTAGCGGTTACTCACACTCGTTAAGTCTCATAGGGATGTCTCGGATCGTGTCTTCAGGATCCTTAAGGGGGAGGGGGAGCAGCCAGAAGTTGTGGTGCACATTGGTACCAACGACGTAGGTAGGAAAAGGGGTGTGGCGGTAATAGACAAGTTTAGGGAGTTAGACTGGAAGTTAAAAGCCAGGACAGACAGAGTTGTCATCTCTGGTTTGTTGCCGGTGCCACGTGATAGCGAGGCTAGGAATAGGGAGAGAGTGATGTTGAACACGTGGCTGCAGGAATGGTGTAGGAGGGAGGGCTTCAGGTATTTGGATAATTGGAGCGCATTCTGGGGAAGGTGGGACACGTACAAGCAGGACGGGTTGCATCTGAACCAGAGGGGCACCAATATCCTGGGAGGGAGGTTTTCTAGTACTCTTCGGGGGGGTTTAAACTAATTTGGCAGGGGAATGGGAACCGGATTTGTAGTCCAGCAACTAAGGTAGCCGATATTCAGGACGCCAAAGCGTGTAGTGAGGCAGTGGGGAAGGGAACACTGACAAAGGAGAGTACTTGCAGGCACGGAGATGGGTTGAAGTGTGTATACTTCAACGCAAGAAGCATCAGGAATAAGGTGGGTGAACTTAAGGCATGGATCGGTACTTGGGACTACGATGTGGTGGCCATCACGGAAACTTGGTTAGAAGAGGGGCAGAAATGGTTGTTGGAGGTCCCTGGTTATAGATGTTTCAATAAGATTAGGGAGGGTGGTAAAAGAGGTGGGGGTGGCATTGTTAATTAGAGATAGTATAACAGCTGTCGAAAGGCAGTTCGAGGAGTATCTGCCTACTGAGGTAGTATGGGTTGAAGTCAGAAATAGGAAAGGAGCAGTCACCTTGTTAGGAGTTTTCTCTAGGCCCCCCAGTAGCAGTAGAGATGTGGAGGAACAGATTGGGAAACAGATTTTGGAAAGGTGCAGAAGTCACAGGGTAGTAGTCATGGGTGACTTTAATTTCCCAAATATTGAGTGGAAACTCTTTAGATCAAATAGTTTGGATGGGGTGGTGTGTGTGCAGTGTGTCCAGGAAGCTTTTCTAACACAGTATGTAGATTGTCCGACCAGTGGGGAGGCAATATTGGATTTGGTACTTGGTAATGAACCAGGGCAAGTGATAGATTTGTTAGTGGGGGAGTATTTTGGAGATAGTGACCACAATTCTGTGACTTTCACTTTAGTAATGGAGAGGGATAGGTGCGTGCAACAGGGCAAGGTTTACAATTGGGGGAAGGGTAAATACGATGTTGTCAGACAAGAATTGAAGTGCGTAAGTTGGGAACATAAGCTGTCAGGGAAGGACACAAGTGAAATGTGGAACTTGTTCAAGGAACAGATACTACGTGTCATTGATATGTATGTCCCTGTCAGGCAGGGAAGAGATGGTCGAGTGAGGGAACCATGGTTGACAAGAGAGGTTGAATGTCTTGTTAAGAGGAAGAAGGATACTTATGTAAGGCTGAGGAAACAAGGTTCAGACAGGGCGCTGGAGGGATACAAGATAGCCAGGAGGGAACTGAAGAAAGGGATTAGGAGAGCTAAGAGAGGGCATGAACAATCTTTGGCGGGTAGGATCAAGGAAAATCCTAAGGCCTTTTACACATATGTGAGAAATATGAGAATGACTAGAGCGAGGGTAGGTCCGATCAAGGACAGTAGCGGGAGATTGTGTATTGAAGCCAGACAGAGCAGGTGTACTGTTGATCTCTCTGCCATGAAAAGACTATCTCTTGACCATTTGGTGAATTCAGAATTATAAATGTTCTCAGTAGTGACTTTAACCTGATGTGCTTCTGTTAAAAGGTGTTTCTTTCGTAAGTCTTCTGGATGTTAAAAGGACAGCATAAGCATTACTTTGGGGGTTGTATTTGAATTGATGGTTGCTAAGATGTTCACTGCATGTTTTAAAAAGGTTAACTTGAGTTCATAGAAAAAACATTGTTTTGCTTTAAAAAATACTTTTCCATTTCTGCTGTCCCACACCTGTAGAGTGGGCCGTGTGCTCCCCATACCACAATCTGGTAAAAGTTGTGGGTCAGGTCACCTCCATGATACACTTTGGGGTTCTCTAAACCCTGGCCCATAACACACCACACCACACAAATGGTCAAGCAAGCCACTCAGTTATATCCAAGTTGTGATTGGGTATGTGAAATAAACGCTAGCCTTGTCAGAGACGTCCATCTCCCATGAATGATTTTTTTTTTTTTAAATCAGCAAAAGATTTACTTTTTTTTCCTATTTTTTAAATTTAAGAGTACCCAATAATTTGTTTCCAATTAAGGGGCAATTTAGCGCGGCTAATACACCTACCCTGCACATCTTTGGGTTGTGGGGGGGGGGGGGCGAGACCCACGCAGACACGGGGAGAATGTGCAAACTCCACACGGACGGTGACCCAGAGCCGGGATCGAACCCGGGACCTCGGCGCCGTGAGGCCGCAGTGCTAACCCACTGTGTCACCGTGCCACAGGAATGAAAATGGCGCAGTGGATGTGGCTTTACTGATGTCAGGTAATATAAAGTGAGCTCTATTCCGACATTTGTCGCCTGTCCAGAAGGTGGCCAAAAGTGGAGCCTGTGGCCTAGCTCGATTTCTGTCACCTTGACAACCGCAGAATTCAGCAAATTTTTAAAAAAGGGAAAAGCCAGATTTGGAGGCCTTACCTCATATTCAAAGTACTCCTGCTTCAGTTTGTACTCCTCAAACTCTTTCGCTTTCCCTTTTTTTTCTGGAAAGTTCATCTGAAGGTCGTCAAGGTCGTCCAGTATGGTTTGCAACATTGAATCGTGGGATTCAAGCTGATCCTCCTGAAACAATACAAAAGGTTTAGCTTTAAGGTGCCTTTTTCTTTTGGTCATTAGTCCTTGGAATACGGGCACCGCTCAGCGTTTTATTGCCCATCGCAATGGGCAGCCGGAGATTGGTGCCTTGGGTTTGTTCAAACCCGCCCAGTCACGTAGAATGACTGAAAAAGGAGGCCATTCTGCCCATGGGGCGTGTGCTGGGATCTGAGGCAATTCCAGGATAAAACGTCACTTCCTGCATCGGGTCAGTGATAATCGAGCACAACCTCGCACTTGAACTTGAGGAAAGAAGGTGCACCAGCTGAAAATGAAGTTAGAGCTCTGGGAGCACTCCGAGATCAGAAGATGGGGCGGAATTCTCCGCAATCGGCGGGATACGCGCGACCGGCGCCAAAAACGGCGCCAATCAGTCCGGCATCGCGCCGCCCCAAAGGTGCGGAATTCTCCGCGTCTTGAGGGGCCGAGCCCTAACCTTGAGGGGCTAGGCCCACGCCGGACTGATTTCCGGCCCGCCGGCTGGCGAAAAAGGCCTTTGGTGCCCCGCCAGCTGGCGCGAAACTGACTTTGCCGGGCGGCGCATGCGCGGGAGCGTCAGCGGCCGGTCACGGCATCCCCGCGCATGCGCAGTGGAGGGGGTCTCTTCCGCCTCCGCCATGGTGGAGACCGTGGCGAAGGCGGAAGGAAAAGAGCGCCCCCACGGCACAGGCCCGCCCGCGGATCGGTGGGCCCCCATCGCGGGCCAGGCCACCGTGGGGCGGCGTGAATCCCGCCCCGGCCGGCCGCCGAATTCTCCGGCCCGCGATGGGCCGAAGTCCCGCTGCCGTCATGCCAGCCCCGCCGGCGTGAATCAAATCACCTCTCTTCCCGGCGGGACTGGCGGCGCGGGCGGGGTCCTGGAGGGGGTGGCGGGGGGGCGATCTGACCCTCGGGGGGGGGGTGCCCCCACGGTGGCCTGGCCCGCGATCGGAGAATCCTCTTCGAGTTTACAACTGTGCTATCCTTCTGCAAAGTAGTGACTCCATTGCTACAGTTCAAAATAGCAGCATAAAATGGAAATATAAGGTCGAATCACCCCGGAGATAAATTTGGAGGAAGGACTGGGAGCAAATGCAGGGCACCTGATGTTGAGGTGTCTCTACGACAAATTGTCTCTCTGTACAAGATGAGGTGGCCTCTGACCAGTGTTGACTACACCAGCAACAAAGGGTAGCTCATTATTATATTGTAAGGACCCTTCCTATTGATTCCCTCTTTTCCTATTTTATTTACTTTGTGGTTATGATTTTTGATCCATGGATGATTAATGGACATGTACCTTTAAGTCGAGCAGCGGAAGTGAAGAACAATAATAATAATCGCTTGGTGTCACGAGTCGGCTTCAATGAAGTTACTATGCAAAGCCCCTAGTCGCCACATTCCGGCGCCTGTTCGGGGAGGCCGGCACGGGAATTGAACCCGCGCTGCTGGCATTGTTCTGCGTTACAAGCCAGCTATTTAGCCCACTGTGCTGAACCAAAGGTTGAACAGCAGAACTCAGACTTTCTGGCACCCAAGAGATCAGAGGGATTTGTTTCGATTGGTTGGCTGGGGGCCAGGGGATTTCAGCGGATGAAGGAAGTGGTTCCTGGATCTGAGAGGAGCAGCTGTGAGTGTCTATCTCTCTCTTTCTCCAGAAATGTTCCTGTTATAACCTGCCTACTTACCATTGGCTGGGGACTAATGACAATCCCACAATCCTGTGGGAGTATGAGCTTCCCCAATGAGGGGGGCGGAGAAACTAAGAGATTAAGGAGAGATTAAACAGTTTGAGCTCACACTCGCTGGAGTTTAGAAGGATGAGAGGGGATCTGATCGAGGTGTATAAAATACTAAGAGGGATTGATAAAGTAAACGGAGACCAAATGTTCCCCCTTGTGGGGCAATCTAGAACGATAGGTCACAGATACAGGCTGAGAGGCGGTAGATTGAGAACTGAGATGAGGAGGAACTACTTCTCGTAGAGGGTGGTGAAGTTGTGGAACTCGCTGCCCCACAGTGCGGTGGAGTCCGAATTATTAAATGGTTTCAAGAAGGAGACAGATATATTTCTGATTAAAAAACGGGTTAAAGGGACATGGGGAAGAGGTAGGGAGGTGGATTTGAGACCAGGAAGAGATCGGCCCTGATCTGATTGAACGGCGGGGCAGGCGCGAGGGGCTGATTGGCCGACTTCTGCTCCTAATTCCAATGTCCGATGTTCCTATGTACTGCTGACCTCTGAACCTGCAGAGACGTCCTTGAGGCCTGGATGAATCTACAGTGAAAACAGACTGGAAGCAAAAACCTCGAACTGAAAGCCTCGACTGAGGAAAGGTGGACTGGAAAACAACCATCGAAACAAAGGCTCTTACACTTCTTCTTTCATCATTATTTTTACACCCCTTCTTTTCCCCTCTGTGTTTGTATATCTGTCGCGTGTGTGTGTGTGGAGAGAGTGTTGGAAAGTTAAAGAGGGGGGTTAGCAATTAGATAATAGTTAACCAGCATTATTTGCTGCATGATTAATTATTGTTCCATGATTATTGAAAATTAATTGTGAATTTACGAACCTGGAGCGCGATTATCTGACCCCCCTACCGGGTCGGAGAATCGCCGGGGGCTGGCGTGAATCCCGCCCCCGCCGTGTCCCAAATTCTCCGCCACCAGAGATTCGACGGGGGCGGGAATCCCACCGCTGTCAACCTTCTCCCGCCGGCGTGAATTAAACCACATACCTTACCGGCGGAGGCAGACGGCGCGGGCGGGCTCAGGGGTCCTGTGGGGGGAGGGGGAGCGTGGGTCGATCTGGCCCCGTGGGGGTGCCCCCACGGTGGCCTGGCCTGCGATCGGGGCCCACCGATCCGCGGGCGGGCCTGTGCCGTGGGGGCACTCTTTTCTTCTGCCTTCGCCATGGTCTTCATTATGGCGGAGGTGGAAGGGACCCCCTCCCCTGCGCATGCGACTCAAGTGGGGCCGGAATTGATCTCGCACGAGCCCAGGGGGTCGTAACAATATCAAATTTGATGAAATATTGTCAAATTGGATAAACCCAAGGGGAACAATGGGAATTGAAATTGCGAGCTGGAGGACGCCCCGCATTGAGGCGTGGATGCCCGGGGGTAAGCCCATTCTGTGAAGGGGAAGTTCCTCAACTCCACTGACCTGGCAGCTGTGACAATTTACCAGACCTTCTCTTGAGGCACCTTCGCAGTTCCTCACCTGCACTGGCAGTGCTCGCCTCTCTGAATGGCCTCCGACGCGCCGAGGGAGCCCGTCCACCATTCCCAATTAGCAGGCCGCCTCCGGGGATATCACGCAGGCGGGCAGAGACTCGGGCACCGCTGGGGTGCCAACGTTCGAGAGTCTTCTGATGGGATTTTGTCCGCAACGTAGGGGAGGCAAACAGACGGGCGAGGAAACAGAGACTTATTATTTGTGCTAAGTTTGGGTGCCCAGCTGACACTGCCAGCTGGCATGGGCACTGCCAGGGTGCCAAGTTGGCAGTTTTTGCACACGCATGATCGGCCCAGGGTTGTCCGGTGTTGGTGTTGGGTGTTGTGCAGGGGGGGGGGGTGCTCCCATACTGTATTCGGGCTGGGGGGGGGGGGGGGGGGGGAGGTTGGGAACCGTTTTGGAGGCCACTTGGGATTGGGGCGCCATTTGTAAAGCGTGTTCCCTATTCAGGCCCCTTATTCAACGCGAGTCACTTTGCATAGTCACATGTTTTTCGGCACTGGGAGAGCTCGGAAGCACGGTTTCCAGTCCCCGCTCGCCCGGGGACTGTGTTCCCTTTTGGGAAGAGCGCGCCCATCAAAGAACAAAGAACAAAGAAAGGTACAGCACAGGAACAGGCCCTTCGGCCCTCCAAGCCCGTGTCGACCATGCTGCCCGACTAAACTACAATCTTCTACACTTCCGGGGTCAGTATCCCTCTATTCCCATCCTATTCATGTATTTGTCAAGATGCCCCTTAAATGTCACTATCGTCCCTGCTTCCACCACCTCCTCCGGTAGCGAGTTCCAGGCACCCACTACCCTCTGTGTAAAAAACTTGCCTCGTACATCTACTCTAAACCTTGCCCCTCGCACCTTAAACCTATGCCCCCTAGTAATTGACCCCTCTACCCCGGGAAAAAGCCTCTGACTATCCACTCGGTCCATGCCCCTCATAATCTTGTAGGCCTCTATCAGGTCGCCCTTCAACCTCCGTCGTTCCAGTGAGAACAAACCGAGTTTATCCAACCGCTCCTCATAGCTAATGCCCTCCATACCAGGCAACATCCTGGTAAATCTCTTCTGCACCCTCTCTAAAGCCTCCACATCCTTCTGGTAGTGTGGCGACCAGAATTGAACACTATACTCCAAGTGTGGCCTAACTAAGGTTCTATACAGCTGCAACATGACTTGCCAATTCTTATACTCAATGCCCCGGCCAATGAAGGCAAGCATGCCGTCTGCCTTCTTGACTACCTTCTCCACCTGTGTTGCCCCTTTCAGTGACCTGTGGACCTGTACTCCTAGATCTCTCTGACTGTCAATACTTTTGACCTACTTCACATTGCAATTCACAAGAACACATGAAATTGGAGGAGGGGTTGACCAAAGGGCCTGTCCAGTCAGCGCCGATATAAGTATAAGAACATAAGAACATAAGAACTAGGAGCAGGAGTAGGCCATCTGGCCCCTCGAGCCTGCTCCGCCATTCAATGAGATCATGGCTGATCTTTTGTGGACTCAGCTCCACTTTCCGGCCCGAACACCATAACCCTTAATCCCTTTATTCTTCAAAAAACTATCTATATCTTAAAAACATTTAATGAATGAGCCTCTACTGCTTCACTGGGCAAGGAATTCCATAGATTCACAACCCTTTGGGTGAAGAAGTTCCTCCTAAACTCAGTCCTAAATCTACTTCCCCTGATTTTGAGGCTGTGCCCCCTAGTTCTGCTTTCACCTGCCAGTGGAAACAACCTGCCCGCATCTATCCCCTTCATAATTTTATATGTTTCGATAAGATCCCCCCTCATCCTTCTAAATTCCAACGAGTACAGTCCCAGTCTACTCAACCTCTCCTCGTAATCCAACCCCTTCAGCTCTGGGATTAACCTAGTGAATCTCCTCTGCACACCCTCCAGTGCCAGTACGTCCTTTCTCAAGTAAGGAGACCAAAACTGAACACAATACTCCAGGTGTGGCCTCACTAACACCTTATACAATTGCAGCATAACCTCCCTAGTCTTAAACTCCATCCCTCTAGCAATGAAGGACAAAATTCCATTTGCCTTCTTAATCACCTGTTGCACCTGAAAACCAACTTCTTGCGACTCATGCACTAGCACACCCAGGTCTCTCTGCACAGCAGCATTTAAATAATAATCCCTTTTGCTGTTATGCCTACCAAAATGGATAACCTCACATTTGTCAACATTGTATTCCATCTGCCAGACCCTAGCCCATTCACTTAGCCTATCCAAATCCCTCTGCATGGCTGATCATGGCCGACAACTGCGTTTTCCCGCCCTTGCCCCCATTTGTGTCTTGAATCTCTCAGACACCAAATTCATCCTTCTTGAATGGATTAGCATTATTTTTATTATTACTATTAAAGAAAGATTAATGTGATCCCGAGCCCACAAAAGCAGCAAAACTAGTCCGTGAGCCTCACAGATAGGTAGCATGAAGAGCGATAGAGGGAGATAAAGATATCGACGGGAAGGAGAGACTTGATAAAGAGAGGGACAGTTATAGGCAGGGAGTGTCACTTCTTTGTGTCTCTGGCCAGTGTTACTGCTCAATCAGTTGTTTTTTGCACAGAATGCCTCCTGTGCAGAAGGAGGCCATTCGGCCCATCGAGGTCTGCACCGGCTCGCTGAAAGAGCATCCCAACCAGGCTCCCACCTAACCCTTTTGGACACTAACTTGCCAATCCACCTAACATGCACACCTTTGGACTCTTGGAGGTAACCGGAGCACCCGGAGGAAACCCACGCAGACACGGGGGGGAGAACGTGCAGACCCCGCACAGACACCCAAGGCCGGGAACAGACACAGATCCCTGATGCTGTGAGGCAGCAGTGCTAACCACTGTGCCACCTTGGTCACAGAATCTCTGGCGGGGTTGTTTGACTTTGGCCATTTTGGATTGGTCAAGCTGCCGATGTGAAGCTCCTGTTGTGGTTGGAGAAAGATGGACAGTAATAATTTCAGCCATATAAACTTCTATCAAACAATTCCGTCTGCCCAGTGCTGTTACCTGTGACTGCTTCGAGGTGGCAGAAGGCAGGATGGGGCGGCTAAACTTCCTCTTCGACCCAACAGCTGCCGGGAAGGGTGGTGACGAAAACATGGCGGTCACGAGATTGATCCGCGCGATCCAGGAGTTCATCTGATCAGCGCTCCTGAAGAAATGTCAGGAAAGAAGAATTATTGAAGAACTTTGTACTGTTGAAGGCTGATCCTTTTTTTAACATTGGGCGGGATTCTTCGGGAACCGGCGGGGCGGGAAACTCCGGCGCCGAGGAGTGGCGTGGACCACTCCGGCGTCGGGCCGCCCCGAGGGGGCGGAATCCCCCGCACCTTCAGGGGCTAGGCCGGCGCCAGAGCGGTTTGCGCCGCGCCGGCCTGCGCGGAAGGGGCTTGGCGCCAGGCCAACTGGCGACGCAGGGCCTCCGCGAGTTGGCGCAAGCGCGGGAGCGCCAGCGTGTGCTGGGGTCATCCCAGCGCACGCACAGGGGGGGGGGGGTTCATCTCCGCGTCGGCCATCGCGGGTCAGTACGCCAGCCGGCGCGGAGGAATAGAGTGCCCCCCCACGGCACTGACCCGCCCGCGGATCGGGGGGGCTCCGATCGCGGGCCAGGCCACCGCCCCCCGGGACCCAAAAGGAAAATGAGCTGCTCACCCGGTTCCTCGGGGATTTGAGATCATCAGCTCCCTCCTTGTGAGCCGAGCCATATTGGAGTTCATGTCTACAGTGGTGGTGTGGGCTATCTAACCTGAGGGTGGGCTTTTGACCGGGATGCCTGTCATACTTACTGAGCCTGGAACAGGAAGATCCGCCAGTCAGCAGTCTTCAGGCGAAAGACATGCGGCCGTTTGTTGTACTCAGCAGCCTTGGTGGCCAGCGAGTGGTGAATACTGATTGCCTCCTCCGATGACTGCTTGTTTGGCCTATACTCATCCTGCAGAAAAAAACATTTCATTAGAGTCGGAGAGTCGCACCGCGCAGAAAAGGCTCTTCGGCCTATCGAGTCTGCACCAACTCCTACTCCTAATCTCATGCTAATCCCATTTACCAGTACGTGTCCCCTACCCTTGAATGTGACGGTGATTCAAGCACTTATCCAAGTGCGTTTCCAGCCTCCACTACCTTCCCAGGCTGTGCACTCCAGATTCTCACAACTCTCTGAGGAAAAAGAAATCCCCTCGGAATCTCCTGCCCCTCACCCATTGACTCCTCGACCAAGGGGAACAGCTATTTCCTATTTAGCCTGTCCAAACCCCTCATAATCTTATGCACCTCAGTCATATCCCCCCCCCCCCCCCCCCTCAACCTTCTCTGCGCTAAGGGAAACCATTATAGCTCTGATGCTCCAGCACGGTAGTGCAGTGGTCAGCACTGTTGCTTCACAGCTCCAGGGTTCGATTCCCCGCTGGGTCACTGTCTGTGGTGGAGTCGGCACGTTCTCCCCGTGTCTGCGTGGGTTTCCTCCGGGTGCTCCGGTTTCCTCCCACAGTCCAAAGACGGGGATTGGCCACGCTAAATTTGCCCTTAGTGTCCAAAAAGGTGAAGTGGGGTTACTGGGTTACGGCGATAAGATGGAGGTGTGGGCTGTGGGAGGGTGATCCTTCCATGGGTCAGTGCAGACTCGATGAGCCGAATGGCCTCGTTCTGCACTGTAAATTCTATGTCTATCCCAGGCAACATCGTGGTGAATCTTCTCTGCAAGGTTAAGGTAAGGGAAAGTCGCCATAGTCTCGGGCAGCATGGTCGGCACGGGCTTGGAGGGCCGAAGGGCCTGTTCCTGTGCTGTACTTTTCTTTGTCTCAGATGACCATGGGCTGCTTTCCCCATTGAGGGGAGAGCTGACTGCTGATGCTTTAACCCGAGGGTCACCACACCTCAGGCGAGGGACAAGGTTGAGGCCTTCATGAATAACCTCAGCCGGTTCGGGAATTGAAACCACACTGCTGGCCTCGCTCTGCACCATGAACCAGCCGTCCAGCCAACTGAGCTAAACCGGCCCCCTCTGCGCCCCCTCCAGCGTAATCACCTCCTTCCCAATCGTGAGGCGACCAGAACTGCACACACTGCTCCAGCTATGGCCTAACCAACATTCTGACCAGCTCCAAGACAACATCAAAGAACAAAGAACAAAGAAATGTACAGCACAGGAACAGGCCCTTCGGCCCTCCAAGCCCGTGCCGACCTTGCTGCCCGACTAAACTACAATCTTCTACACTTCCTGGGTCCGTATCCCTCTATTCCCATCCTATTCATATATTTGTCAAGATGCCCCTTAAATGTCCCTATCGTCCCTGCTTCCACCACCTCCTCCGGCAGCGAGTTCCAGGCACCCACTACCCT
Organism: Scyliorhinus torazame; assembly: GCF_047496885.1. Taxonomy (NCBI): domain Eukaryota; kingdom Metazoa; phylum Chordata; class Chondrichthyes; order Carcharhiniformes; family Scyliorhinidae; genus Scyliorhinus; species Scyliorhinus torazame. The sequence continues at coordinate 28,386,416 of NC_092726.1, forward strand.
CTGTACAAAAAACTTGCCTCATACATCTCCTCTAAACCTTGCCCCTCGCACCTTAAACATATGCCCCCTAGTAATTGACCCCTCTACCCTGGGGAAAAGCCTCTGACCATCCACTCTGTCTATGCCCCTCATAATTTTGTAGACCTCTATCAGGTCGCCCCTCAACCTCCTTCGTTCCAGTGAGAACAAACCGAGTTTATTCAACCGCTCCTCATAGCTAATGCCCTCCATACCAGGCAACATTCTGGTAAATCTCTTCTGCGCCCTCTCTAAAGCCTCCACATTCTCCTGGCTCTTCTATTCTGTGCGACGGCTGATAAAGGCATCCAGCGGGAAGAGAGCTGGGAAGGAGCACTCTGACTACAGGACCACAACCAGATTGCATCTCCAGGTTCGGTCTCAGGATGCTGCTTCTCAGCTGAGTCTTAAAGCCAGACTCCTGGGCGAACACTTTAAGAGAGACTGCTAAACCTTTACCACCCTCGGTGGATCATTGAGATGAAACCAGTTGACACAGCTCCATCTCTGGAATATTGCACTGAGGCGAGAATGTATTTCATGGCAACATTGAATTCCTACAGTGCAGAAGGAGGCCATTCGGCCCATCGAGTCTGCACCGACCCTCTCACGGAACAGCCTATCTTGGTCCACTCCCCCATCATATCCCCGTAACCAAAGATGTGCAGGTTAGGTGGATTGGCCATGCTAAATTGTCCCTTAGTGTCCAAAGATGTGCAGGTTAGGTGGATTGGCCGTGCTAAATTGCCCCTTAGTGTCCAAAGATGTGCAGGTTAGGTGGATTGGCCACGCTAAATTGTCCCTTAGTGTCCAAAGATGTGCAGGTTAGGTGGATTGGCTGTGCTAAATTGCCCCTTAGTGTCCAAACATGTGCAGGTTAGGTGGATTGGCCGTGCTAAATTGCCCCTTAGTGTCCGAAGATGTGCAGGTTAGGTGGATTGGCCATGCTAAATTGTCCCTTAGTGTCCAAAGATGTTTAGGTTAGGTGGATTGGCCGTGCTAAATTGCCCCTTAGTGTCCAAACGTGTGCAGGTTAGGTGGATTGGCCGTGCTAAATTGCCCCTTAGTGTCCAAACGTGTGCAGGTTAGGTGGATTGGCCATGCTAAATTGTCCCTTAGTGTCCAAAGATGTTTAGGTTAGGTGGATTGGCCGTGCTAAATTGCCCCTTAGTGTCCAAAGATGTGCAGGTTAGGTGGATTGGCCACGCTAAATTGCTCCTTAGTGTCCAAAGATGTGCAGGTTAGGTGGATTGGCCGTGCTAAATTGCCCCTTAGTGTCCAAACATGTGCAGGTTAGGTGGATTGGCCGTGCTAAATTGCCCCTTAGTGTCCGAAGATGTGCAGGTTAGGTGGATTGGCCGTGCGAAATTGTCCATTAGTGTCCAAAGATGTTTAGGTTAGGTGGATTGGCCGTGCTAAATTGCCCCTTAGTGTCCAAACGTGTGCAGGTTAGGTGGATTGGCCATGCTAAATTGTCCCTTAGTGTCCAAAGATGTTTAGGTTAGGTGGATTGGCCGTGCTAAATTGCCCCTTAGTGTCCAAAGATGTGCAGGTTAGGTGGATTGGCCGTGCTAAATTGCCCCTTAGTGTCCAAAGATGTGGCAGTTAGGTGGATTGGCCACGCTAAATTGCCCCTTAGTGTCCAAAGATGTGCAGGTTAGGTGGATTGGCCGTGCTAAATTGCCCCTTAGTGTCCAAAGATGTGGCAGTTAGGTGGATTGGCCACGCTAAATTGCCCCTTAGTGTCCAAAGATGTGCAGGTTAGGTGGATTGGCCGTGCTAAATTGCCCCTTAGTGTCCAAAGATGTGCAGGTTAGGTGGATTGGCCATGCTAAATTGTCCCTTAGTGTCCAAAGATGTGCAGGTTAGGTGGATTGGCCACGCTAAATTGCCCCTTAGTGTCCAAAGATGTGCAGGTTAGGTGGACTGGCCATGCTAAATTGCCCCTTACTGTCCAAAGATGTGTGCAGGTTAGGTGGATTGGCCGTGCTAAATTGCCCCTTAGTGTCCAAAGATGTGCAGGTTAGGTGGATTGGCCACGCTAAATTGCCCCTTAGTGTCCAAAGATGTGCAGGTTAGGTGAACTGGCCACGCTAAATTGCCCCTTAGTGTCCAAAGATGCGCAGGTTAGGTGGATTGGCCATGCTAAATTGCCCCTTAGTGTCCAAAGATGTGCAGGTTAGGTGGATTGGCCGTGTTAAATTGTCCCTTAGTGTCCAAAGATATGCAGGTTAGGTGGATTGGCTGTGCTAAATTGTCCCTTAGTGTCCAAAGATGTGCAGGTTAGGTGGATTGGCTGTGCTAAATTGTCCCTTAGTGTCCAAAGATGTGCAGGTTAGGTGGATTGGCCATGCTAAATTGCCCCTCAGTGTCCAAAGATGTGCAGGTTAGGTGGATTGGCCGTGCTAAATTGCCCCTTAGTGTCCAAAGATGTGCAGGTTAGGTGGATTGGCCACGCTAAATTGCCCCTTAGTGTTCAAAGATGTGCAGGTTAGGTGGATTGGCCGTGCTAAATTACCCCCTAGTATCCAAAGATGTGCAGGTTAGGTGGATTGGCCGTGCTAAATTGCCCTTAGTGTCCAAAGATGTGCAGTTTAGGTGGATTGGCCGTGCTAAATTACCCCTTAGTGTCCAAAGATGTGCAGGTTAGGTGGATTGGCCGTGCTAAATTGCCCCTTAGTGTTCAAAGATGTGCAGGTTAGGTGGATTGGCCGTGCTAAATTGCCCCTTAGTGTCCAGAGATGTGCAGGTTAGGTGGATTGGCCATGCTAAATTGTCCCTTAGTGTCCAAAGATGTGCAGGTTAGGTGGATTGGCCGTGCTAAATTGTCCCTTAGTGTCCAAAGATGTGCAGGTTAGGTGGATTGGCCGTGCTAAATTGTCTTTTAGTGTCCAAGATTGCCTAACTTAACCATCGGTGAGGAGGGATTACAGGGATAGGGTGGGGCAGTGGGGTAGGGTGTTCATTCAGAGGGTCAGTACAGATTTGATGGGCCCACTAGCCTCTTTCCGCACTGTAGAGATGGTTCGAACCCCATAACCCCACCTAACCTGCACATCTGTCGACACTAAGGGGCAATTGATCACGGCCAATCCACCTAACCTGCACATCTTTGGACTGTGGGAGGAAGCCGGGGCACCCGGAGGAAACCCACGCACACACGGGGGAGAACGTGCAGACTCCGCACAGAGTGACCCAAGGCCGGGATCGAACCCGGGTCCCCGGAACTGTGAGGCAGCAGTGCTAACCACTGTGCCACCGTGCCGCCCACAGAATGATGTTTGATGTCTCTGGGCGGGATTCTCCCGTACCCGGCGTGGCGGGGGTGTCCCGGCGGGACGGAGTGGCGTGAACCATTCCAGCGTCGGGCCGCCCCAAAGGTGCGGAATTCTCCGCACCTCCAGGGGCTAGGCCTGCCCCGGAGTGGTTGGCGCCCCACAGGCCGGCAGGATAGGGGCTTGGCGCCACGCCAACCAACGCGAGTCGGCGCATGCGCGGGAGCACCAGCACGTGCAGGCGTCATCCCCGTGCATGCCCGGGCGGCTTCGTCTCCGCATCGGCCGTGGCGGAGAAATAGAGTGCCTGTGGGCCCCGATCGCGGGCCAGGCCACTGTGGGGCACCTCCCGGGGCCAGATCCCCCCGCGACCCCCCAATCACCCCGGAGCCCGCCCGCACCGCCAGCTCCCGTGGGTAAGGGACCTACTCTGATTTACGCCGGCGGGACCGGCTACAGACGGGCGGGACTTCGGCCCATCGCGGGCCGGAGAATCCAGGCGGCCCCGGCGCCCATTGAGTCGCGCCGGACCCCGCCATTCTCCGAGGCGGGCGGCGCGACTCACGCCGGGCCGGTTTTTGGGGGGGGGGGCGGGAGAATTGGGAGGACGGCGGGGGCGGGATTCACGCCGACCCCCGGCGATTCCCCCCCCCCCCGGCAGGGGGGGGTCGGAGAATCCCGCCCTCTATCTTTAACGGCCCCAGTTCAAACTTTTCTGACGATCCTTGATAAAGTGTGAATGGTGTTCTGCTTATAACTTAGGACAGATGTTCACAAGGCCCGACGAGTGAAGCTTTGATCATGTGAACCTACACATGGGGCAACTTTACCATGTCACATTGTTGAGTAAAGACAGGTCTCGTCCATGGTCCGACACTACATGAGGAACTTTGGTGGCTTCAAACTTGTTAAAAAGCTTCAAAATTAGAATATGATTTGTTTTGTTCAACGTTTTATGTGAAATAGGATTGGATCTTGTTTGTGGCTGTATTTTGCTCTCCATTAGATCCAGGCCCCATTGTAAACACTAGAGGGTGCTGACAGTTTGCAATAGCACTCAACACGCCCTGCTTCACCACTGGAAGCACTCAGTCTGGATTCGTTCACACTGATGTGTTAGGCAGGTTGGTTCGATGTGGACTGCGCTCGGTGCAGGGAAGTTAGAAACAGACGTCTAACACAGGAGAAGATCCAACATTGTTTTATTCAACTGGATGAACTGCTGTACATATTCAGCTGTGGGTCGACACTATACTGATCTGACTAGTGACCTTGTAGTAGCCTGACCAGACTTACTGGCTACCGCATGGTATTTGCACTTGCTAGCTCGTGGACTCTGACTGTCTCAGTGGCTGGGTCCCGAGAGAGCGGGAAACCCAGTGCCCTCTGGCTTTATAGTGGTGGTGTCCTGTCTGGTGATTGGCTGCACTGTGCTAACTGGTCATCCTGTGTGTCAATCACTGCCTGTCTGCATCTCATTATACACATGAGTGGATATTATGACATCTCCCCCTTTTGTTTTTGAGCTGAATAAATACTGAGGTATGTATATATATATATATGCCTGACTATATACAAACGGTGATTGAATAAACGTATATACATGGGAAGGTGTCGATAGTGCAGATACATGGCAAACTAAGCAATATTTACAAGAGTTAAGTCGATGGATTCAGTCACAAAAGTTAAGTCTTCAGTCTTTGTGGCGGGCGACGAATTCTTGTCGATCGCCGCAGAGGTGGATCAGGAGCCGCCTGCACGTGGAGAGGTGGGAAGGCTGCCATTGCGGTGGTCGTGTGGGCTGGCAGGATCGCTGGCAGATCGGTGGCCTCGTGGCAGGGTACGTCCGGAGGAAGCATGATAGCCGGCGGAGCACTGCGGTCAGGTGGTGGGCGTGGAACTCTTCGCAATGCCCGTCTGTTGCGCCGTAGCAGGGAGCCATCAGCCATGCGGACAAGGAAAGACCTCGGGGCAACTTGTTTGACGACAACAGCTGTGGCTGACCAACCGCCCTCAGGCAACTGGACGCGAACATGATCGACTGGAGCCAGCTCAGGTAAATCCGTGTCATGAGCATCATATGTGGCCTTCTGTTGGGCCCGGGACTGCTGCACTTTTTGTAGTCCCGTGAGGTGGTCAAGGTCTGGAACATGGATGGCTGGAACTGTGGTCCTCAGAGTGCGAGTCATGAGCATCTGCGCTGGAGACAACCCAGTGGACAGTGGGGTTGCCCTGTATGCCAGCATTGCCAGGTTGAAGTCGGAGCCTGAGTCTGCAGCTTTGCACAGCAACCGCTTGACAATATGGACCCCTTTCTCGGCCTTCCCGTTTGACTGCGGGTAGTGGGGACTGGAGGTAACGTGACAGAAGTTGTAGGACTGTGAAAAATCAGACCATTCTTGGCTGTAAAAGCATGGACCGTTGTCGCTCATTACCGTGAGCGGTATCCCGTGCCTGGCGAACGTTTCTTTGCAGGCTTTGATGACCGCCTTCGACGTGAGGTCGGACAGTTTCACCACCTCTGGGTAACTGGAGAAGTAGCCGACCATGAGTACGTAGTCACGCCCCTTGGCGTGAAAAAGGACTACACCGACTTTGGACCACGGAGAGGTCACGATCTCGTGCTGTGGCAGCGTTTCCTTGGGTTGAGCCGGTTGAAACTTCTGACAGGTGGGGCAGTTGAGGACCGTGTTGGCAATATCCTGGTTAATGCCCGGCCAGTAAACCGCCGCCCGAGCTCTGCGTCGGCATTTCTCGACTCCAAGGTGACCCTCATGGAGTTGGCCCTGCACCATAGCCCGCATGCTTTGAGGGATAACGATCCTGTCGAGTTTCAAAAGGATTCCCTCCACCACCGTCAGGTCGCCTTTAACATTAAAGAATTGGGGACATTGCCCTTCTGCCAGCCATGGGTAGGGTGCTGCATCACTCGCTGCAGCAGAGGATCCTTGGCCGTTTCCTTACGAATTTGGACCACCCGTTCGTCAGGGGCTGGGAGGTTGGTGGCACACAACTGCACTTGCGCTTCTATGTGGCAGATGAAGTCACCTTGTTCACACGGTGTGGTGGTGGACCGGGACAGGGCATCTGCAATGATCAGCTCTTTGCCTGGCGTGTAGACAAGTTCGAAGTCATAGCGGCGGAGTCGAAGAAGAATTTGTTGTAACCGAGGTGTCATGTCATTTAAATCCTTCTGGATTATGTGGACTAGAGGCCTATGGTCCGTTTCCACCGTGAATTTCGGCAGGCCGTAAACGTAGTCGGGAAACTTGACTATTCCTGTCAGGAGACCCAGACACTCCTTTTCGATCTGGGCCTACCGTTGCTCAGTGGGCGTCATGGCCCTGGAGGCATAAGCCACTGGAGCCCTGGACGAGGAGTCATCTCGCTGGAGGAGCACCGCCCCATTGCCGTCCCATCAGTTGATATCTTGGTTTCCTTGGTTGGGTCGAAGAACACTAGAACTGGGGTTGTGGTGAGCAGTTCACGCCATTCCGCTTCATGTGTGGGCAGCCACTGGAATCCCGTTGACTTCTTGACGAGATGGCTGAGGGCCGTGGTGTGGGATGCCATATTGGGAATGAATTTCCCGAGAAAGTTGACCATCCCGAGCAAGGGGAGGACCGCCTTCTTGTCCTCCGGGGACTTCATGGCGTTGATCGCCAAGACCTTGTCAGCGTCTGGCCGCACAAGGTCTGTGGTCGCCGAGAAACTTAATATCAGATTGACCGAATGTGCACTTGGCCCTGTTGAGCTGGAGACCATGTTCATGAATTTGCTGGAAGACCTGCTTGAGGCGAGCGATGTGTTCCTGGGGCGTTGTGGACCAGATGATCATGTCGTCCACGTATACTCGTACCCCCTCGATGCCCCCCATCATCTGCTCCATGATGCGATGAAACACTTCGGAGGCAGATATGATACCAAAAGGCACGCGGTTGTAACAGTAGCGGCCGAACGGGGTGTTGAACGTGCACAGCTTGCGACTGGACGCGTCCAGCTGTATTTGCCCAAAACCCCGGGAGGCGTCCAGCTCAGTGAAAAACTTGGCATGAGCCATCTCACTGGTTAACTCTTCACGCTCTGGGATCGGGGAGTGCTCCCCCATGAAGTTGCGGTTTAGATCTTTGGGATCAATGCAAATGCGGAGCTCCCCTGATGGCTTCTTTACGCAGACCATGGAGCTGACCCAGTCTGTTGGCTCCGTGACCTTCGAGATGATGCCCTGGTCCTGGAGGTCCTGTAGTTGCTTTTTCAGACCATTCTTGAGGGGCGCCCGGCGTGGTGCATGGATTACAGGGGTGGCGTTCGGCTTGAGCAGTATTTTGTATCGGTACGGGAGCGTGCCCATTCCATCGAATACACTGTGGTACTGCGCCATAATGTCGTCTACGTCGGCTTGCAAATTTCCATCGGGCGAGGCCGTCGCCGGTGACGATGACATGGTGTGGACTCGCTGAACCAGGTTCAGGAGCTTGCAGGCGCGAGCGCCGAGCAGGGACACCCTGTCAGGCCTGACGATTTCAAATCGTAACGTTGCCTTGATCACTTTGTTGGATACCCCAAGTTGACACGAGCCACTGGCAGCTATGGCAATGCCATTGTAGTTGAGGAGCTGGCAGGCCGGTGGAAGAATGCTTGGTCGGGCCTGGATGGTGTCGAGGTCGGATTGTGAGATGAGGTTCGCAGACGCGCCGGTGTCCAGTTTAAGTTGGATGCGAGCCCGGTTAACTGTGAGGACAGCACACCACCCATCGTCGGGATCCACACTGAGGATCGAGAGGCATTGCGCAGGTGTGGTGGAGGCCAGCTCATGTGTGGTTATGATGCCCACCCGATATGGAGACTGTCAGCATCAGGGTCCGTTGGGCTGTCGGGATCGGAATCTGGCATGCCTTGTTGTATTGAATGGATATTTCTGTGCCGCGGCTGGGATCGCTGGCTGCTGAGCGGTGCAGCGGATCTGCAGAAGGCTGCGTAGTGACCAAGCTTGCCACACTGTCGACATCGGCGTCCTGTTGCTGGACATTGCCGCTTTAAGTGGGCGGAGCCACAATTCGGACACGTCATCACACTGACGTCAGCGCGATCCGTGCGCCATCGCGCATGCGCAGTGCGGTCGGCCGACGTACGCACCTGCGCAGTCGGGTTGTCGGTCTCGTCGTTCACTCGGTCGTGGCGCGCATTCGCAAGGATCCGAGAGAAGCGTGCGAGATGGCCACTCTCCTCGATGCTCAGGCCCTGCATCTGTGCAATGGCCTGCACCCTTTCTGCCTCGTGGGAGGCCAGCTTTGCAGTTTCTGCCACCCTGATGTGGGAGTTACGGTTCTTGGCATGCTCATGGACAACGCACGTCTCGATAGCGACGGAGAGGGTCAACTGTTTGATTTTGAGGAGCTGCTCCCGCAGGGAGTCGGACTGGACCCCGAAAACGATCTGATCCCGGATCATGGAATCAGCCGTCGAGTCATAGCTACATGACTGCCCTAGGATGCGGAGATGGGTCAAGAAGGACTGAAAAGGTTCATCCTTACCCTGAAGCCTCTGCTGGAAGATGTACCGTTCAAGGCTCTCATTCACCTCAATGTCGCAGTGGCTGTCGAACTTCAGCAGGACTGTTTTGAATTTAGTTTTGTCTTCGCCGTCGACGAACGTAAGCGAATTGTAGATATGGATGGCGTGGTCCCCCGCAGTGGAGAGAAATAGCGCGATCTTCCTGGCATCCGATGCTGCTTCGAGGTCGGAGGCCTCGATGTACAAGAGGAACTTTTGCCTGAAGATTTTCCAGTTGGCGTTGAGATTGCCGGAGATGCGGAATTGCGGAGGAGGCTGGATGTTTTCCATTTTGCTGGATGGCTGCTTGCTGGTCGATGCTGATTCACTCGAGGTAGGTCCGTCAAGATCAATACCACTCTGGTACCATGATGTGTTAGGCAGGTTGGTTCGATGTGGACTGCACTCGGTGCAGGGAAGTTAGAAACAGACGTCTAACACAGGAGAAGATCCAACACTGTTTTATTCAACTCGATGAACTGCTGCACATATTCAGCTGTGGGTCGACACTATACTGATCTGACTAGTGACCTTGTAGTAGCCTGACCAGACTTACTAGCTACCGCATGGTGTTTGTACTTGCTAGCTCGTGGACTCTGTCGCAGTAGCTGGGGCCCGAGAGAGCGGGAAACCCAGTGCCCTCTGGCTTTATAGTGGTAGTGTCCTGTCTGGTGATTGGCTGTGCTGTGCTGTGTGCTTACTGGTCATCCTATGTGTCAATCACTGCCTGTCTGCATCTCATTATGTACATGAGTGGATATTATGACACACACCATTGGTACTTCAATGTTTTAAGTGTTGAACTCCTAATCAGAGATTTGTGGGCTGATTTTTGACCTGGAGCAGGTTTCAGGCTGGCCTGGGTGTGGGGTGCAGCCGGTCTTCCAGGAAGTGGTCTATCTTCGGCCCAGAACATTCGCAAAAAGGGCGGTGAGCCGCTTTGGTGAAGATTAAGAGACTCCTGCGTCCTGGAGGTCTGGGAGGGGAGCGGATACCGGAGGTTTATCTCACTAAACAGAAATGGGTTAGGTGGATGGTCAGAGACTCATAGAATCCCTTCAGTGCAGAAGGAGGCCATTCGGCCCATCGAGTCTGCACCGACCCTCCAAAGTAAAACGCTACCCAAGCCCTATCATCGCAACCCCACCTAACCTTTTTGGACACTAAGGAACAATTGGTCACGGCCAATCCTGCACCCAACCTGCACATCTTTGGACTGCGGGGGGAAACCGGAGCACCCGGAGGAAACCCACGCAGATACGGGGGGGAGAACGTGCAGACCCCGCACAGCCAGTGACCCGAGTCCGGATTTGAAACCGGGTCCCTGGTGCTGCGAGGCAGCCGTGCTAACCACTGCGCCGCCGTCCTGCCCCGTTTCTTCCATCACTCTACTCCTGGACCCTTAAAGGAAAGTTTTAAACTGATGGCGATGGAACCACAAGCAATCAATGATAGCAGCTGGAAATTGAATCTGCAGAGTTACAGAGATAGAGTGGGGCATAGAGCGGGACGCTGGCATGGATATGACGGACCGAATGGCCTGTTGTGCGGTCAATGTCTCTATGACAGAGGTCAAACGCTGACTCTGACCTTTAATAGCCCGTCTCCCTGGTTGGGTAGGGCTAAAGTCAATCCTGTTGAGTTAAGTGGTGGCCTGGCAATGCTGGGACTGTTATATATCAACCTGCATTTTGTTTTCAATTCCGTGGAATTATTTAAGAGTTCCCAGCACGGATAAAGGCTCCTCAGCCGAACTGATTTGTGCTGGCTTTGTTAATAGACCTGTACTTAATACTACTGGACTGAGGGCAGGATGGTGGCACTAGTGGTTAGCACAGCTGTCTCACAGCGCTAGGGACCCGTGTCATGTGAGTGTACCTTTAAGAAATGGGTGTTTATAAATGGGGGTGTATATAAATATCTGCAGTGAAAGTACCTTTAAGAAATGGGTGTTTATAAATGGGGGTGTATATAAATATCTGTAGTGAGAGTACCTTTAAGAAATGGGTGTTTATAAATGGGGGTGTATATAAATATCTGTAGTGAGAGTACCTTTAAGAAATGGGTGCTTATAAATGGGGGTGTATATAAATATTTGTAGTGAGAGTACCTTTAAGAAATGGGTGTTTATTAATGGGTGTGTATTTAAATATCTGTAGTGAGAGTACCTTTAAGAAATGGGTGTTTATAAATGGGGGTGTATATAAATATCTGCAGTGAGAGTACCTTTTAGAAATGGGTGTTTATAAATGGGTGTGTATATAAATATCTGCAGTGAGAGTACCTTTAAGAAATGGGTGTTTATAAATGGGGGTGTATATAAATATCTGTAGTGAGAGTACCTTTAAGAAATGGGTGTTTATAAATGGGGGTGTATATAAATATCTGCAGTGAGAGTACCTTTAAGAAATGGGTGTTTATAAATGGGGGTGTATATAAATATCTGCAGTGAGAGTACCTTTAAGAAATGGGTGTTTATAAATGGGGGTGTATATAAATATCTGTAGTGAGAGTACCTTTCAGAAATGGGTGTTTACTACTACAGTGGTGTCAGCGAGTGGGTGGAGCTGGTCTGTCTGTCAGCTTTTTACTTTTGTTTTAGGCTGTTTGCTGCAGGGTGTGTTTTAGCTTCGTTTTCAGAGCTGGATAGCTGCAGTCACAGCCAGAAGGTGTATGAATCTCTCTCTGTAATCTAAAGACTGTAAATCGATCCTGGTGATTTAAAACTAATAACAGTAGTGACTTTAACCTGATGTGCTTCTGGTAAAAGGTGTTTTAAGTCGTATGGATGTTAAAAGGAAAGCTTAAAGGATTACTTCGTGTTGTATTCTTTGGGGGTTGTATTTGAATTGATGGTTGCTAAGATGTTCACTGTCTGTTTTAAAAAGGTTAACTTGAGTTCATAGAATAAACATTGTTTTGCTTTGAAAAATACTTTCCCATTTCTGCTGTCCCACACCTGTAGAGTGGGCCGTTTGCTCCCCATACCACAATCTAGTAAAAGTTGTGGGTCAGGGGAACTCCATGGTACACTTTGGGGTTCTCTAAACCCTGGCCCATAACACCCGAGTTCGATTTCGGCCTCGGGTGACTGTCTGTGCAGAGTCTGCACGTTCTCCCCGTGTGTGCGTGGGTTTCCTCCGGGTCATCCGGTTTCCTCCCACAGTCCAAAGATGTGCCGATTGGGTTGATTGGCCGTGATCAATTGCCCCTTCATGTCTAATGGTTAGATGAGGTTACAAAGGTAGGGCAGGGGAGTGGGCCTAAGTGCCTAGATACGGTGATCTTTAAGAGGGATAGTGCAGACTCGATGGGCCGAGTGGCCTCCTTCTGCATTGTTGGGTTTCTATGACAAAGAACAAAGAAATGTACAGCACAGGGACAGGCCCTTCGGCCTTCCAAGCCTGTGCCGACCATGCTGCCTGTCTAAACTAAAATCTTCTACACTTCCGGGGTCCATATCCCTCGATTCCCATCCTATTCATGTATTTGTCAAGATGCCCCTTAAAGGGCGGCACGGTGGCGCAGTGGGTTAGCACTGCTGCCTCTCGTGCCGAGGTCCCAGGTTCGATCCCGGCTCTGGGTCACTGTCCATGTGGAGTTTGCACATTCTCCCCCGTGTTTGTGTGCATTTCGCCCCCACAACCCAAAGATGTGCGGGGTAGGTGGATTGAACACGCTAAATTGCCCCTTAATTGGAGAAAAATGAATTGGGTATACTAAATTTATTTTTCAAAAGATGTCCCTTAAACGTCACTATCGTCCCTGCTTCCACCACCTCCTCCGGCAGTGAGTTCCAGGCACCCACTACCCTCTGCGTAAAAAACTTGCCTCGTACATCTCCTCTCAACCTTGCCCCTCGCACCTTAAACCTATGCCCCCTAGTAATTGACCCCTCTACACTGGGGAAAAGCCTCTGACTATCCACTCTGTCTATGCCCTGTGGTAGCCACCACTGATTGTATAGTAGTTGTAAAGATGATTATTATAGGTAATACGGTAAGGCGCCTTCCTGTACTAGAGGTACATGGGTAAATCTCTGCCTGTTGGCTCCGCCCAGTAGGCGGAGTATAAATGTGTGTGCACACCCGAGCTGCTCCCATTCTGGTAGCAGCTGCAGGAGGCCACACATCTCTGCTTAATAAAGCCGTGATTATTCTCTACTCTCGTCTCGTAGTAATTGATAGTGCATCATGCCCCTCATAATTTTGTAGACCTCTATCAGGTCGCCCCTCAACCTCCGTCGTTCCAGTGAGAACAAACCGAGTTTATTCAACCGCTCCTCATAGCTAATGCCCTCCATACCAGGCAACATTCTGGTTAATCTCTTCTGCACCCTCTCTAAAGCCTCCACATCCTTATGCAGATGTGTGCAGACTGCAAGATCTTGGTGTCAATAAATGTGCAACGGACCAGTCAACACGCAGTCTTAACCTCATTCAGCTCAACACACATTAAGCAGCAGAAGGGAGCATATAGATTTTTCAAGGTTTGGCACATGGCAAGGACTAACACCTTTTTTGCTTATTTACAAGAATTTTACGTGAGCCAGCTGCCCCCAGATGTGGATGGTCTAGAAAGCCTTCCTCTTGGACTTGGCTTGGAGAATGAACAAAGGCCTCGTAGAGCAGGACAAGCTGTTGGAAGAGGGAGGAGGAGGATTCTCAGAGTCCATACCCACCCAGGGTGTTCAAAGAGCAGTTCCTGGGGCTGAATCTCAGGAGTTACTGATCTTTGGGAGCTCTGCGTCGTAATCGGGAGCTTGTCACTGAAATGCTGCAGCTACCACTCCGGTCTCAGGGCCCAGAAAGACGCACCCCCAGCGGCTGTGTAGCTTACCGTGGCGATGAACTCTAATGTGTCTAGTTTATGCCAGACTAGAGCTGGGGGCTTTAGCAACGCGCAGAAGGTGGCCGTTCGGCCCATCAAGTCCATGTTTGGAGCCGGTTTTTGTTTTCCTGTTGCAGAGGTCGGCCATTTTAAGATTGTGGGAGGCAGGAAGGGTTGGGAAAGGTGACGTTTCTGCGATAGAATGAGTTAGAGCAGGAGAGAGGGTGATGAGCTTGACGCAAAACCAGCCAAAATGCAGCAAGGGGCGAATTGTAGAATAGCCATCGATCAGAAAGACACCTATTGTGTTCCTGCCGGCTCCCTGGAAGAGCAACTCATCAAATCCCATTCCCCTTCCATTTCCCGCGAGCCCTGTAGATTTCCCCTCTTCAAATAATTATCCAATTCGCCCCTGAATGCCTCCATCACGCTCGCGTTCCGGATCCTAACCACTGAACAAAAAGATGTTCCTCATTGCCTCTTTCCTCAATCACCATAAATCACAATAAAGTCCAAAGACCGGGACGGCACGGTAGCACAAGTGGCTAGCACTGTGGCTTCACAGCGCCAGGGTCCCCGGTTCGATTCCCCGCTGGGTCACTGTCTGCGCGGAGTCTGCACGTCCTCCCCGTGTCTGCGTGGGTTTCCTCCGGGCGCTCCGGTTTCCTCCTACAGTCCAAACGTGCAGGTTACGTGGATTGGCCGTGATCAATTGCCCTTAGTGTCCAAAAAAGGTTAGGAGGGGTTGTTGGGTTACGGGGATAGGGTGGAAGTGAGGGCTTAAGTGGGTCGGTGCAGGCTCGATGGGCCGAATGGCCTCCTTCTGCACTGTATGTTCTATGTAATCACTATGTATGTGCAGGCTAGGTGGATTGGCCGTGTTAAATTGTCCCCACGTTTCCAAAAGGTTAGGTAGGGCAACTGGGATAGGTTGGGGACGTGGGTACTCTTTCACAGGGGCAGTGCAGACTCGATGGGCCCAAAGGCCTCTTTCTACACCCGTCTTGTCTGGTTCTCAATCCTCCCGCCATTGGAAACAGGTTTCCTGTATCTACCCTGCTCAGACCACCTCATAATTGTGAATTCTTAATCTTCGCCTCTCTGAGGAGAAGAGTCCCAGCTTCTCCAATCCGTCCTCACAACTGCACTCTCTCTCTCTAAAGCTTTCATGTCCTTCCGAAAGTGTGGCGGTCCAGAACTTGACACAATACCCTGGTTGCTGCTAAACCAGTGTTTTATATGGGGTTCACAGACGGTCTTTGCTTTTGTACTCTGTACTATCCACTACATCTGAAGCCCAGGATCCCACAAGGTTTGGTAACCACTTTTGTAATCTTTAATAATCTTTATTATTGTCACAAGTAGGCTTACATTAACGCTGCAATGAAGTTACTATGAAAATCCCCTCGTCGCCACATTCCGGCGCTTGTTCGGGTACACAGGGAGAATTCAGAATGTCCAATTCACCTAACAAGCACGTCTTGTGGGAGGAAACGGTGGATGTAATTGTTGCCACAGGGGCAGCACGGTAGCATTGTGGATAGCACAATTGCTTCACAGCTCCAGGGTCCCAGGTTCGATTCCGGCTTGGGTCACTGTCTGTGCGGAGTCTGCACATCCTCCCCGTGTGTGCGTGGGTTTCCTCCGGGTGCTCCGGTTTCCTCCCACAGTCCAAAGATGTGCAGGTTAGGTGGATTGGCCATGATAAATTGCCCTTAGTGTCCAAAATTGCCCTTAGTGTTGGGTGGGGTTACTGGGTTAGGGGGATAGGGTGGAGGTGTTGACCTTGGGTAGGGTGCTCTTTCCAAGAGCCGGTGCAGACCCGATGGGCCAAATGGCCTCCTTCTGCACTGTAAATTCTATGAAACTATGAAACCGGAGCACTCGGAGGAAACCCACGCAGACACGGGGCGAGCATGCAGACTCCACGCACAATCAGTGACCCAAGCCGGGATTCGATCCCGCAATCCCGGCGTTGTGAGGCAACATCCCCCGTTTGTCCGCTCCGTTCCGCCAACCTGTCCATGTCCTTCAGCCGTTTAGCAATTGCCTCCTCACAGTTCATAGTACTGAAAATCAATAAAACGGGGGTTAGGCTGGCTGAAGAGGTGTTACCTTCAAAAGATAGATGACTGTCCCCTTTAACACGGCATAGAAGGTTTTCCAGCTTCTCTTTCCCCATGGAGCTGTGTGAAGCGAAAGAAAACAAGAATGAGAATTGCTCACTTCGCCCGTCCACATTGGACCGTTTCTCCAGCAATCTCTGAAGGGTTGCTAGCTCCCCATGATTGCACTGGAGTCTTCAAGGATCAAAGATTAATCTGGAGATAGCAGCACATGTGGATACATTTGAGCGTACATTTTATTCTCACTAATTAAAAAAAAAAATTTAGAGTACCCAATCTTTTTTTCCAATTAAGGGGCAATTTAGAGAGTTCCCCTCCCGGTGTGTGACCCTCTCCCCCGCAAACGGTGTCAATCCCGGTTCATTCCCATATTTCCTTGCCCAGTGAAGCAGTGGAGGCTCCTTCATTAAATGTTTTTAAGATAAAGATAGATAGTTTTTTGAAGAATAAAGGGATTAAGGGTTATGGTGTTCGGGCCGGAAAGTGGAGCTGAGTCCACAAAAGATCAGCCATGATCTCATTGAATGGCGGAGCAGGCTCGAGGGGTCAGATGGCCTACTCCTGCTCCTAGCCCTTATGTCACGCCCAGTCCCTGAAGGAAAAGAGGCAGGGGAATAGTGAGGAAATGCCAGCAGCAGCCGCTGCCCCCCGAGCAGGGTGCTTCGGGGTCTGATGGTACCCTCCACCCAGTACTATTTAGCACCCCGGACCAGTTCAATTTCTCAGGGGAGGGAGACAGCGATCAGCCCCTGCTTCTTCGCGGGTTATAATTTGCAAGACCCTCTGTCCCAACCGCTGCCTTCGGGCACCTCTTCCAACATCCCGGAGCTGTTTCCGGAGTTATTCACTAGGCGGCGTGGGGGCGGAGCAGGCATCTGCACCCCTGCCTCCTGCTGGCCCGGGACTGCAGGAGGATATCCCCCCCTGTCGGTGATCCCGGTGAGGGGATCAAGGCAGGCCCCGGGTTGCTTGGTAGGCCCGTGACACCCGCCGCACTCAGTGTGGTGGATTCGGGCCCGGAGGGCGACTGTCCGAAGGCTGTCCGCCCGGTGTCGGGAGCGGAGGGTGCACATGAGGCTCTCTGCAGTGGGGTACAGGCCTCACTCGTGCCTGACACTGTGTCGCCCCTCACCCCGGGCTCCCGGAATCTGGCACTTCATAATTGAAGGTTCTTTTGTTTTTCTGCCTCCGTAGATAGTTGAGGCAGTGTCCGATTGGGCCCCCCCTCTCCCCACCACCCTCCCCTCCCTTCCCATAACCCTCCTTTCCCCTCGCTCCTCCCCCCCGCTTCCTTTCCCTTCTGTTGGTACAGTAGCGAGGGTATCTGGTATCTGTACAACTGGGTTGTGAACAGTTTTAATAATCAGAGTATGCACCCCCCCACCCCCCCCACCCCCCGTACGTTGGTACCCTGTTTCTCCAACACAAAATTAATGTTTGGCCTTGTATATATATTTTACTGTTTTAATAAAAAGATATGGCAATCCACCTAACC
This sequence comes from Scyliorhinus torazame, assembly GCF_047496885.1. Lineage (NCBI taxonomy): Eukaryota > Metazoa > Chordata > Chondrichthyes > Carcharhiniformes > Scyliorhinidae > Scyliorhinus > Scyliorhinus torazame. The sequence continues at coordinate 28,403,713 of NC_092726.1, forward strand.
TGCACATCTTTGGACACCAAGGGGCAATTTAGCCTGGCCAATCCACCTAACCTGCACATCTTTGGACACCAAGGGGCAATTTAGCCTGGCCAATCCACCTAACCTGCACATCTTTGGGTTGTGGGGTGAAACCTGATGTGTTATGTCCTCTGGGATAACACACGCTGCAACTCGATGCAGCTTTGACCAAAAGATACTCCAGACTTTGAAGTAAGTTCGATGTGATTTATTGAACCATTAGCACAGTTCTCTATGAGTTCGACTCTCCTGCTAATCTTGCTGTAGTAACTCAGTCTAACTAACCAGTCTGCACTAAGCCACGTGGTGGGTGTGATGCTTCTGATCTGCCCCTGTCCTACTCTCTAAGTGTCGCCTGTGGAAAGAGACGGAGCATGTGTGCCCTGTCCTTATATATGGGTTGTGTAATGCCCCCTTGTGGTAGTGTCACCTCTGGGTGTCTTGACTGCCTGTTGGTCATGTCCTATTCTATCTGTTCCTTAGCTGTATGTCTGTGTGTCATGACATCTCCGGTGCTCCCTCTAGTGTTTACTTAGTTGTAGTGTATTTACATTAACCCCTTGTGTATTTATAGTGATGCATATCACCACAAAACCCACGCAGACATGGGGAGAATGCGCAAACTCCACACGGACAGTGACCCGGGATCGAACCCGGGTCCTCGGCGCTATTTTCACTATATTTGACCACTTATGTTTGTAAATTTGTTAGTGGTGGAAAAAAACAGTTGGTTGACTGGGCAGGCAGGGTCAGAGGTCATGTGACAACAACCCCAGGAATCTGTCCGACCAGAGTTGGCAACCCCATTGTACTCCGAAAATCTGCACACCCCACCCCACTCCAGCGACAAGATTCAATTGCGTTTGAAGGTTCCTCCCGCTTCTCTTGAGAGCTGCAAAGAACCCTCGAAGGCATATAGGCAGCAAGTTGTTTTTGAAGCCTTCCCTCCACATTGTTCTCCTGGCCCCCTCACCGAGCTGTGTGGGGCTCAGTTTCCCGCTGACACTGTAGAAGGGGAATCTTTCTCGAACAGCTCGCTCACTAACGAGACCCAGCTGATGTAAAACAGTCTCGCCGTGTGCAGCGGCCCGTGTGAACCCACATCCTTCCAACGCAAGGTGTAGCACATCGATACGTGCCGATTGCCACAACAACCCTCAACAAGGAGAATTCTGAGGTAAATTAGCTTGGCCGTCTGCGATATATAGATTTCAAATTGGTGCTAATCTTCATTGGCGATTTGCTGTGGAAAGTGGGGATGAAAGAATTATTGAGGAAGTGGCCGATAAAACATGGATTTGTCTCTATAGGGTTTGGTCGTGGCGAGTGACAAAACACATCAGGTTCTATCACAACTAACCTACAGAATGAGAACCAAGACTGTAATTCGGTGTCGGTTATGGGAAAGCACCTATTGTCCTTATGTCCCCATCCATTGTCCCCCTTTGGGCGCTGTTGGCTTTCGAAAACCTTCCCTGCCTCCATGCACGCACACTACGTTCCCAATGAACCGCTCTCGCACATGTCTTGCCAGTGGAGACACTTGTCCCACTCTCCCACTTCTTCCTTTGAAATCGCTCTCGCTTCCCCCGCCTCCCCCGCCAGGTGTCAGCTGCGTCACCCTAAGCCTCTGAGTCAGAAGGCCGTGGTTTCGAGTGCCGATTCAGAGACATAGCCAGCCGAATGCTTCAGGGCAGTAGGTGTCGTGGCGGTGACATCTTTCGGTTGGGGCATGACACCAAGGCCTTCTCAGCTGAATGTACAAAGTACCGTGGTGCTATTCGAAGAGGAATCATAGAATCTACAGTGCAGAAGGAGGCCATTCGGCCCATCGAGTCTGCACCGGCCCTTGGAAAGAGCACACACCACCTCCACCTGTATCCCCTTAACCCAGTAACCCCAATTAACCTTTTCTATTGGACACAAAAGGGCAATTTATCACGGCCAATCCACCTCACCGGCACATCTTTGGACTGGGGGAGGAAACCGGAGCACCCGGAGGAAACCCACGCAGACACGGGGAGAACGTGCAGACTCCGCACAGACAGTGACCGAAGCCGGGAATCGAACCTGGAACCCTGGAGCTGTGAAGCAACAGTGCTAACCACTGTGCTACCGTGCCGCCCCGGAGAGTTTCCACCGGTGTGCTGGCTAATTTTCATCTCACAGCCAATGGTGCGAGAAATAAGATTACCTCACTGCTATTTTGGGAATCTTGCTAGGAGCCAATTTGTTTCCTTGATTAGATAACACTTCAAAAGTACTGCATTGACTATGAAGTGCTTTGGGATGGACTGAGATCCCCCTGAAGGAGCGAAGGGAAAGCTATACTGTTCTGGGATCCTGTTCCACTGGAAATATAAAGGGGGGGGGAAAAAAGCACCAACTTTTTTTGCCATCAATGTCTGCGTGGACTTTACGACTCAGGAAGCCTTGCTTGTAGGTGGGGGCTTTGTTATCTTGTGGGACCTCCAGGAAGGGGCTTCCTTTATCTGTCACGCGTGTCATGTTGGCCGACTCTTCCCCCTTTGGCATGATCGATTTCTGCAGTTCTTCGTCGTCTCTGGAAGAGCGAAAATAAATAAGGGTGAATGGAAACGTATCCGCTTCTGTGGGAATTAGCAGAATTCTTTACCATCGACTGAAAAGGATTTCTTCCCACTTTGATTCCCCCCCCCCCCTACATCCCAGCAATTTATCGCTTCAGGGATTTGTTATGCAAAATTATCGTTTTTAATCACACACAAGTGCAGAAACTTGCCAGACGTGTAATGCCAGCTGCACGCTTTGCCTATTAATGAAGATGTCGATGTTTCCAGGCTTAAAATTGTCCAACTATGTTGCCATGGCAATGTAACAGGTGCAACCATATCCATTTGCAAAACTTAACGGGTTCAGGACCATTGAATAGGTGCATCTGGAAGTTTCTGAAATGTAACCAGTACCGGCCTCCCCGAACAGGCGCCGGAATGTGGCGACTAGGGGCTTTTCACAGCAACTTCATTTCAAGCCCATTTGTGACAATAAGTGATTTTCATTTTAATTTCAACCTGCATCACAAAACCTTGGGTTTGTTTGAAATAAGGTAGCACTCACAGGGCTCTGTATATATCTGGGATGTCCCTCACTGGGCTATGTATATATCTGGGATGTCACTGGGCTCTGTATATATCTGGGATGTCCCTCACTGGCTCTGTATATATCTGGGATGTCTCTCACTGGGCTCTGTATATATCTGGGATGTCTCTCACTGGCTCTGTATATATCTGGGATGTCACTCACTGGCTCTGTGTATATCTGGGATGTCTCTCACTGGCTCTGTATATATCTGGGATGTCTCTCACTGGGCTCTGTATATATCTGGGATGTCTCTCACTGGGCTCTGTATATATTTGGGATGTCTCTCACTGGCTCTGTATATATCTGGGATGTCACTCACTGGCTCTGTGTATATCTGGGATGTCTCTCACTGGCTCTGTATATATCTGGGATGTCTATCACTGGGCTCTGTATACATCTGGGATGTCACTGGGCTCTGTATATATCTGGGATGTCTCTCACTGGCTCTGTATATATCTGGGATGTCTCTCACTGGGCTCTGTATATATCTGGGATGTCTCTCACTGGGCTCTGTATATATCTGGGATGTCTCTCACTGGGCTCTGTATATATCTGGGATGTCTCTCACTGGGCTCTGTATATATCTGGGATGTCTCTCACTGGTCTCTGTATATATCTGGGATGTCGCTGGGCTCTGTATATATCTGGGATGTCTCTCACTGGCTCTGTATATATCTGGGATGTCTCTCACTGGGCTCTGTATATATCTGGGCTGTCTCTCACTGGTCTCTGTATATATCTGGATGTCCCTCACTGGGCTCTGTATCTGGGATGTCTCTCACTGGGCTCTGTATATATCTGGGATGTCACTGGGCTCTGTATATATCTGGGATGTCTCTCACTGGGCTCTGTATATAACTGGGATGTCCCTCACTGGTCTCTGTATATATCTGGGGAGACCCTCACTGGGCTCTGTATATATCTGGGATGTCTCTCACTGGTCTCTGTATATATCTGGGATGTCGCTGGGCTCTGTATATATCTGGGATGTCTCTCACTGGCTCTGTATATATCTGGGATGTCTCTCACTGGGCTCTGTATATATCTGGGCTGTCTCTCACTGGTCTCTGTATATATCTGGATGTCCCTCACTGGGCTCTGTATCTGGGATGTCTCTCACTGGGCTCTGTATATATCTGGGATGTCACTGGGCTCTGTATATATCTGGGATGTCTCTCACTGGGCTCTGTATATAACTGGGATGTCTCTCACTGGGCTCTGTATATATCTGGGATGTCCCTCACTGGGCTCTGTATATATCTGGGATGTCACTGGGCTCTGTATATATCTGGGATGTCTCTTACTGGGCTCTATATATATCTGGGATGTCACTCACTGGGCTCTGTATATATCTGGGATGTCACTGGGCTCTGTATATATCTGGGATGTCACTCACTGGACTCTGTATATATCTGGGATGTCACTCACTGGGCTCTGTATATATCTGGGATGTCTCTCACTGGGCTCTGTATATATCTGGGATGTCTCTCACTGGGCTCTGTATATATCTGGGATGTCTCTCACTGGGCTCTGTATATATCTGGGATGTCCCTCACTGGGCTCTGTATATATCTGGGATGTCGCTGGGCTCTGTATATATCTGGGATGTCCCTCACTGGGCTCTGTATATATCTGGGATGTCTCTCACTGGGCTCTGTATATATCTGGGATGTCCCTCACTGGGCTCTGTATATATCTGGGATGTCTCTCACTGGGCTCTGTATATATCTGGGATGTCTCTCACTGGGCTCTGTATATATCTGGGATGTCCCTCACTGGGCTCTGTATATATCTGGGATGTCACTCACTGGGCTCTGCATATATCTGGGATGTCGCTGGGCTCTGTATATATCTGGGATGTCCCTCACTGGGCTCTGTATATATCTGGGATGTCCCTCACTGGGCTCTGTATATATCTGGGATGTCCCTCACTGGGCTCTGTATATATCTGGGATGTCTCTCACTGGGCTCTGTATATATCTGGGATGTCCCTCACTGGGCTCTGTATATATCTGGGATGTCCCTTACTGGACTCTGTATATATCTGGGATGTCACTGGGCTCTGTATATATCTGGGATGTCGCTGGGCTCTGTATATATCTGGGATGTCCCTCACTGGGCTCTGTATATATCTGGGATGTCACTGGGCTCTGTATATATCTGGGATGTCGCTGGGCTCTGTATATATCTGGGATGTCCCTCACTGGGCTCTGTATATATCTGGGATGTCACTGGGCTCTGTATATATCTGGGATGTCGCTGGGCTCTGTATATATCTGGGATGTCCCTCACTGGGCTCTGTATATATCTGGGATGTCCCTCACTGGGCTCTGTATATATCTGGGATGTCTCTCACTGGGCTCTGTATATATCTGGGATGTCTCTCACTGGGCTCTGTATATATCTGGGATGTCTCTCACTGGGCTCTGTATATATCTGGGATGTCACTCACTGGGCTCTGTATATATCTGGGATATCACTGGGCTCTGTATATATCTGGGATCTCACTGGGCTCTGTATCTGGGATGTCACTCACTGGGCTCTGTATGTATATCTGGGATGTCACTGGGCTCTGTATCTGGGATGTCTCTCACTGGGCTCTGTATATATCTGGGATGTCACTGGGCTCTGTATCTGGGATGTCACTCACTGGGCTCTGCATATATCTGGGATGTCCCTCACTGGGCACTGTATATATCTGGGATGTCCCTCACTGGGCTCTGTATATATCTGGGATGTCTCTCACTGGGCTCTGTATATATCTGGGATGACTCTCACTGGGCTCTGTGTATATCTGGGATGTCACTGGACTCTGTATTTAACTGGGATGTCTCTCACTGGGCTCTGTGTAAATCTGGGATGTCCCTCACTTGTCTCTGTATATATCTGGGATGTCACTCACTGGGCTCTGTATATATCTGGGATGTCACTCACAGGGCTCTGTATATATCTGGGACGTCGCTGGGCTCTGTATATATCTGGGATGTCGCTGGGCTCTGTATGTATCTGGGATGTCACTGGGCTCTGTATATATCTGGGATGTCCCTCACTGGGCTCTGTATATATCTGGGGTGTCTCTCACTGGGCTCTGTATATGTTAGGGATGTCTCTCACTGGGTTATGTATATATCTGGGATGTCTCTCACTGGCTCTGTATATATCTGGGATGTCTCTCACTGGGCTCTGTATATATCTGGGATGTCACTGGGCTCTGTATATATCTGGATGTCCCTCACTGGGCTCTGTATATATCTGGGAAGACCCTCACTGGGCTCTGTATATATCTGGGATGTCACTGGGCTCTGTATATATCTGGGATGTCTCTCACTGGGCTCTGTATATACCTGGGATGTCTCTCACTGGGCGCTGTATATATCTGGGATGTCTCTCACTGGGCTCTGTATATACCTGGGATGTCTCTCACTGGTCTCTGTATATATCGGGGAAGACCCTCACTGGGCTCTGTATATATCTGGGATGTCACTGGGCTCTGTATATATCTTGGATGTCACTGGGCTCTGTATATATCTGGGATGTCACTGGGCTCTGTATATATCTGGGATGTCCCTCACTGGGCTCTGTATATATCTGGGATGTCCCTCACTTGTCTCTCTATATATCTGGGATGTCACTCACTGGGCTCTGTATATATCTGGGATGTCGCTGGGCTCTGTATATATCTGGGATGTCCCTCACTGGGCTCTGTATATATCTGGGTTGTCCCTCACTTGTCTCTCTATATATCTGGGATGTCACTCACTGGGCTCTGTATTTATCTGGGATGTCTCTCACTGGGCTCTGTGTATATCTGGGATGTCCCTCACTTGTCTCTCTATATATCTGGGATGTCCCTCACTGGGCTCTGTATATATCTGGGATGTCCCTCACTGGGCTCTGTATATATCTGGGATGTCTCTCACTGGGCTCTGTATATGGGATGTCTCTCACTGGGCTCTGGAAATATCTGGGATGTCTCTCACTGGGCTCAGTATATATCTGGGATGTCCCTCACTGGGCTCTGTATATATCTGGGAAGTCACTGGGCTCTGTATATATCTGGGATGTCTCTCACTGGTCTCTGTATACATCTGGGATGTCACTGGGCTCTCTATATATCTGGGATGTCTCTCACTGGGCTCTGTATATATCTGGGATGTCCCTCACTGGGCTCTGTATATATCTGGGATGTCTCTCACTGGGCTCTGTATATATCTGGGATGTCTCTCACTGGGCTCTGTATATATCTGGGATGTCCCTCACTGGGCTCTGTATATATCTGGGATGTCTCTCACTGGGCTCTGTATATATCTGGGATGTCCCTCACTGGGCTCTGTATATATCTGGGATGTCGCTGGGCTCTGTATATATCTGGGATGTCTCTCACTGGGCTCTGTATATATCTGGGATGTCCCTCACTGGGCTCTGTATATATCTGGGATGTCTCTCACTGGGCTCTGTATATATCTGGGATGTCCCTCACTGGGCTCTGTATATATCTGGGATGTCCCTCACTGGGCTCTGTGTATATCTGGGATGTCCCTCACTGGGCTCTGTATATATCTGGGATGTCTCTCACTGGGCTCTGTATATATCTGGGATGTCACTGGGCTCTGTATATATCTGGGATGTCTCTCACTGGGCTCTGTATATATCTGGGATGTCCCTCACTGGGCTCTGTATATATCTGGGATGTCCCTCACTGGGCTCTGTATCTGGGATGTCCCTCACTGGGCTCTGTATATATCTGGGATGTCCCTCACTGGGCTCTGTATATATCTGGGATGTCTCTCACTGGGCTCTGTATATATCTGGGATGTCTCTCACTGGGCTCTGTATATATCTGGGATGTCCCTCACTGGGCTCTGTATCTGGGATGTCCCTCACTGGGCTCTGTATATATCTGGGATGTCTCTCACTGGGCTCTGTATATATCTGGGATGTCCCTCACTGGGCTCTGTATGTGGGATGTCCCACACTGGGCTCTGTATATATCTGGGGTGTCTCTCACTGGGCTCTGTATATATCTGGGATGTCACTCACTGGTCTCTGTATATATCTGGGATGTCGCTGGGCTATGTATATATCTGGGATGTCCCTCACTGGGCTCTGTATATATCTGGGATGTCACTGGGCTCTGTATATATCTGGGATGTCCCTCACTGGGCTCTGTGTATATCTAGGATGTCACTCACTGGTCTCTGTATATATCTGGGATGTCTCTCACTGGGCTCTGTATATATCTGGGATGTCACTGGTCTCTGTATATATCTGGATGTCCCTCACTGGTCTCTGTATATATCTGGGATGTCTCTCACTGGGCTCTGTATATATCTGGGAAGACCCTCACTGGGCTCTGTATATATCTGGGATGTCTCTCACTGGGCTCTGTATATATCTGGGATGTCTCTCACTGGGCTCTGTATGTATCTGGGATGTCTCTCACTGGTCTCTGTATATATCGGGGAAGACCCTCACTGGGCTCTGTATATATCTGGGATGTCACTGGGCTCTGTATATATCTGGGAAGACCCTCACTGGGCTCTGTATAGATCTGGGATGTCACTGGGCTCTGTATATATCTGGGATGTCCCTCACTGGGCTCTGTATATATCTGGGATGTCACTGGGCTCTGTATATATCTGGGATGTCCCTCACTGGGCTCTGTATATATCTGGGATGTCTCTCACTGGGCTCTGTATATATCTGGGATGTCCCTCACTGGGCTCTGTATATATCTGGGATGTCTCTCACTGGGCTCTGTATATATCTGGGATGTCTCTCACTGGGCTCTGTATATATCTGGGATGTCCCTCACTGGGCTCTGTATATATCTGGGATGTCACTCACTGGGCTCTGCATATATCTGGGATGTCGCTGGGCTCTGTATATATCTGGGATGTCCCTCACTGGGCTCTGTATATATCTGGGATGTCCCTCACTGGGCTCTGTATATATCTGGGATGTCCCTCACTGGGCTCTGTATATATCTGGGATGTCTCTCACTGGGCTCTGTATATATCTGGGATGTCCCTCACTGGGCTCTGTATATATCTGGGATGTCCCTTACTGGACTCTGTATATATCTGGGATGTCACTGGGCTCTGTATATATCTGGGATGTCGCTGGGCTCTGTATATATCTGGGATGTCCCTCACTGGGCTCTGTATATATCTGGGATGTCACTGGGCTCTGTATATATCTGGGATGTCGCTGGGCTCTGTATATATCTGGGATGTCCCTCACTGGGCTCTGTATATATCTGGGATGTCACTGGGCTCTGTATATATCTGGGATGTCGCTGGGCTCTGTATATATCTGGGATGTCCCTCACTGGGCTCTGTATATATCTGGGATGTCCCTCACTGGGCTCTGTATATATCTGGGATGTCTCTCACTGGGCTCTGTATATATCTGGGATGTCTCTCACTGGGCTCTGTATATATCTGGGATGTCTCTCACTGGGCTCTGTATATATCTGGGATGTCACTCACTGGGCTCTGTATATATCTGGGATATCACTGGGCTCTGTATATATCTGGGATCTCACTGGGCTCTGTATCTGGGATGTCACTCACTGGGCTCTGTATGTATATCTGGGATGTCACTGGGCTCTGTATCTGGGATGTCTCTCACTGGGCTCTGTATATATCTGGGATGTCACTGGGCTCTGTATCTGGGATGTCACTCACTGGGCTCTGCATATATCTGGGATGTCCCTCACTGGGCACTGTATATATCTGGGATGTCCCTCATTGGGCTCTGTATATATCTGGGATGTCTCTCACTGGGCTCTGTATATATCTGGGATGACTCTCACTGGGCTCTGTGTATATCTGGGATGTCACTGGACTCTGTATTTAACTGGGATGTCTCTCACTGGGCTCTGTGTAAATCTGGGATGTCCCTCACTTGTCTCTGTATATATCTGGGATGTCACTCACTGGGCTCTGTATATATCTGGGATGTCACTCACAGGGCTCTGTATATATCTGGGACGTCGCTGGGCTCTGTATATATCTGGGATGTCGCTGGGCTCTGTATGTATCTGGGATGTCACTGGGCTCTGTATATATCTGGGATGTCCCTCACTGGGCTCTGTATATATCTGGGGTGTCTCTCACTGGGCTCTGTATATGTTAGGGATGTCTCTCACTGGGTTATGTATATATCTGGGATGTCTCTCACTGGCTCTGTATATATCTGGGATGTCTCTCACTGGGCTCTGTATATATCTGGGATGTCACTGGGCTCTGTATATATCTGGATGTCCCTCACTGGGCTCTGTATATATCTGGGAAGACCCTCACTGGGCTCTGTATATATCTGGGATGTCACTGGGCTCTGTATATATCTGGGATGTCTCTCACTGGGCTCTGTATATACCTGGGATGTCTCTCACTGGGCGCTGTATATATCTGGGATGTCTCTCACTGGGCTCTGTATATACCTGGGATGTCTCTCACTGGTCTCTGTATATATCGGGGAAGACCCTCACTGGGCTCTGTATATATCTGGGATGTCACTGGGCTCTGTATATATCTTGGATGTCACTGGGCTCTGTATATATCTGGGATGTCACTGGGCTCTGTATATATCTGGGATGTCCCTCACTGGGCTCTGTATATATCTGGGATGTCCCTCACTTGTCTCTCTATATATCTGGGATGTCACTCACTGGGCTCTGTATATATCTGGGATGTCGCTGGGCTCTGTATATATCTGGGATGTCCCTCACTGGGCTCTGTATATATCTGGGTTGTCCCTCACTTGTCTCTCTATATATCTGGGATGTCACTCACTGGGCTCTGTATTTATCTGGGATGTCTCTCACTGGGCTCTGTGTATATCTGGGATGTCCCTCACTTGTCTCTCTATATATCTGGGATGTCCCTCACTGGGCTCTGTATATATCTGGGATGTCCCTCACTGGGCTCTGTATATATCTGGGATGTCTCTCACTGGGCTCTGTATATGGGATGTCTCTCACTGGGCTCTGGAAATATCTGGGATGTCTCTCACTGGGCTCAGTATATATCTGGGATGTCCCTCACTGGGCTCTGTATATATCTGGGAAGTCACTGGGCTCTGTATATATCTGGGATGTCTCTCACTGGTCTCTGTATACATCTGGGATGTCACTGGGCTCTCTATATATCTGGGATGTCTCTCACTGGGCTCTGTATATATCTGGGATGTCCCTCACTGGGCTCTGTATATATCTGGGATGTCTCTCACTGGGCTCTGTATATATCTGGGATGTCTCTCACTGGGCTCTGTATATATCTGGGATGTCCCTCACTGGGCTCTGTATATATCTGGGATGTCTCTCACTGGGCTCTGTATATATCTGGGATGTCCCTCACTGGGCTCTGTATATATCTGGGATGTCGCTGGGCTCTGTATATATCTGGGATGTCTCTCACTGGGCTCTGTATATATCTGGGATGTCCCTCACTGGGCTCTGTATATATCTGGGATGTCTCTCACTGGGCTCTGTATATATCTGGGATGTCCCTCACTGGGCTCTGTATATATCTGGGATGTCCCTCACTGGGCTCTGTGTATATCTGGGATGTCCCTCACTGGGCTCTGTATATATCTGGGATGTCTCTCACTGGGCTCTGTATATATCTGGGATGTCACTGGGCTCTGTATATATCTGGGATGTCTCTCACTGGGCTCTGTATATATCTGGGATGTCCCTCACTGGGCTCTGTATATATCTGGGATGTCCCTCACTGGGCTCTGTATCTGGGATGTCCCTCACTGGGCTCTGTATATATCTGGGATGTCCCTCACTGGGCTCTGTATATATCTGGGATGTCTCTCACTGGGCTCTGTATATATCTGGGATGTCTCTCACTGGGCTCTGTATATATCTGGGATGTCCCTCACTGGGCTCTGTATCTGGGATGTCCCTCACTGGGCTCTGTATATATCTGGGATGTCTCTCACTGGGCTCTGTATATATCTGGGATGTCCCTCACTGGGCTCTGTATGTGGGATGTCCCACACTGGGCTCTGTATATATCTGGGGTGTCTCTCACTGGGCTCTGTATATATCTGGGATGTCACTCACTGGTCTCTGTATATATCTGGGATGTCGCTGGGCTATGTATATATCTGGGATGTCCCTCACTGGGCTCTGTATATATCTGGGATGTCACTGGGCTCTGTATATATCTGGGATGTCCCTCACTGGGCTCTGTGTATATCTAGGATGTCACTCACTGGTCTCTGTATATATCTGGGATGTCTCTCACTGGGCTCTGTATATATCTGGGATGTCACTGGTCTCTGTATATATCTGGATGTCCCTCACTGGTCTCTGTATATATCTGGGATGTCTCTCACTGGGCTCTGTATATATCTGGGAAGACCCTCACTGGGCTCTGTATATATCTGGGATGTCTCTCACTGGGCTCTGTATATATCTGGGATGTCTCTCACTGGGCTCTGTATGTATCTGGGATGTCTCTCACTGGTCTCTGTATATATCGGGGAAGACCCTCACTGGGCTCTGTATATATCTGGGATGTCACTGGGCTCTGTATATATCTGGGAAGACCCTCACTGGGCTCTGTATAGATCTGGGATGTCACTGGGCTCTGTATATATCTGGGATGTCCCTCACTGGGCTCTGTATATATCTGGGATGTCACTGGGCTCTGTATATATCTGGGATGTCCCTCACTGGGCTCTGTGTATATCTGGGATGTCACTCACTGGTCTCTGTATATATCTGGATGTCCCTCACTGGGCTCTGTATATATCTGGGATGTCACTGGGCTCTGTATCTGGGATGTCTCTCACTGGGCTCTGTATATATCTGGGATGTCACTGGGCTCTGTATATATCTGGGATGTCACTCACTGGGTTCTGTATATAACTGGGATGTCCCTCACTGGTCTCTGTATATATCTGGGGAGACCCTCACTGGGCTCTGTATATATCTGGATGTCCCTCACTGGGCTCTGTATATATCTGGGAAGACCCTCACTGGGCTCTGTATATATCTGGGATGTCCCTCACTGGGCTCTGTATATATCTGGGAAGACCCTCACTGGGCTCTGTATATATCTGGGATGTCTCTCACTGGGCTCTGTATATACCTGGGATGTCTCTCACTGGGCTTTGTATATATCTGGGATGTCTCTCACTGGGCTCTGTATATATCTGGGATGTATCTCACTGGTCTCTGTATATATCGGGGAAGACCCTCACTGGGCTCTGTATATATTTGGGATGTCACTGGGCTCTGTATATATCTTGGATGTCACTGGGCTCTGTATATATCTGGGATGTCCCTCACTGGGCTCTGTATATATCTGGGATGTCCCTCACTGGGCTCTGTATCTGGGATGTCCCTCACTGGGCTATGTATATATCTGGGGTGTCTCTCACTGGGCTCTGTATATATCTGGGATGTCCCTCACTTGGCTCTGTATATATCTGGGATGTCTCTCACTGGGCTCTGTATATATCTGGGATGTCACTGGGCTCTGTATATATCTGGGATGTCCCTCACTGGGCTCTGTATATATCTGGGATGTCTCTCACTGGGCTCTGTATATATCTGGGATGTCACTGGTCTCTGTATATATCTGGGATGTCCCTCACTGGGCTCTGTATATATCTGGGATGTCCCTCACTGGGCTCTGTATATATCTGGGATGTCCCTCACTGGGCTCTGTATATATCTGGGATGTCCCTCACTGGGCTCTGTATATATCTGGGATGTCTCTCACTGGGCTCTGTATATATCTGGGATGTCTCTCACTGGGCTCTGTATATATCTGGGATGTCCCTCACTGGGCTCTGTATATATCTGGGATGTCTCTCACTGGGCTCTGTATATATCTGGGATGTCACTGGTCTCTGTATATATCTGGGATGTCCCTCACTGGGCTCTGTATATATCTGGGATGTCCCTCACTGGGCTCTGTATATATCTGGGATGTCCCTCACTGGGCTCTGTATATATCTGGGATGTCCCTCACTGGGCTCTGTATATATCTGGGATGTCTCTCACTGGGCTCTGTATATATCTGGGATGTCTCTCACTGGGCTCTGTATATATCTGGGATGTCTCTCACTGGGCTCTGTATATATATGGGATATCTCTCACTGGGCTCTGGAAATATCTGGGATGTCTCTCACTGGGCTCAGTATATATCTGGGATGTCTCTCACTGGGCTCTGTATATATCTGGGAAGTCACTGGGCTCTGTATATATCTGGGATGTCTCTCACTGGTCTCTGTATATATCTGGTATGTCACTGGGCTCTCTATATATCTGGGATGTCTCTCACTGGGCTCTGTATATATCTGGGATGTCCCTCACTGGGCTCTGTATATATCTGGGAAGTCACTGGTCTCTGTATATATCTGGGATGTCTCTCACTGGTCTCTGTATATATCTGGGATGTCTCTCACTGGGCTCTGTATATATCTGGGATGTCTCTCACTCGGCTCTGTATATATCTGGGAAGTCACTGGGTTCTGTATATATCTGGGATGTCTCTCACTGGTCTCTGTATATATCTGGGATGTCACTGGGCTCTCTATATATCTGGGATGTCTCTCACTGGGCTCTGTATATATCTGGGATGTCTCTCACTGGGCTCTGTATATATCTGGGATGTCCCTCACTGGGCTCTTTATCTGGGATGTCCCTCACTGGGCTATGTATATATCTGGGGTGTCTCTCACTGGGCTCTGTATATATCTGGGATGTCGCTGGGCTCTGTATATATCTGGGATGTCTCTCACTGTGCTCTGTATATATCTGGGATGTCCCTCACTTGGCTCTGTATATATCTGGGATGTCTCTCACTGGGCTCTGTATATATCTGGGATGTCACTGGGCTCTGTATATATCTGGGATGTCCCTCACTGGGCTCTGTATATATCTGGGATGTCTCTCACTGGGCTCTGTATATATCTGGGATGTCTCTCACTGGGCTCTGTATATATCTGGGATGTCCCTCACTGGGCTCTGTATATATCTGGGAAGTCACTGGTCTCTGTATATATCTGGGATGTCTCTCACTGGTCTCTGTATATATCTGGGATGTCTCTCACTGGGCTCTGTATATATCTGGGATGTCACTCACTGGGCTCTGTATATATCTGGGATGTCTCTCACTGGGCTCTGTATATATCTGGGAAGTCACTGGGCTCTGTATATATCTGGGATGTCTCTCACTGGTCTCTGTATATATCTGGGATGTCACTGGGCTCTCTATATATCTGGGATGTCTCTCACTGGGCTCTGTATATATCTGGGATGTCTCTCACTGGGCTCTGTATATATCTGGGATGTCCCTCACTGGGCTCTGTATCTGGGATGTCCCTCACTGGGCTATGTATATATCTGGGGTGTCTCTCACTGGGCTCTGTATATATCTGGGATGTCTTTCACTGGGCTCTGTATATATCTGGGATGTCTCTCACTGTGCTCTGTATATATCTGGGATGTCCCTCACTTGGCTCTGTATATATCTGGGATGTCTCTCACTGGGCTCTGTATATATCTGGGATGTCACTGGGCTCTGTATATATCTGGGATGTCCCTCACTGGGCTCTGTATATATCTGGGATGTCTCTCACTGGGCTCTGTATATATCTGGGATGTCACTGGTCTCTGTATATATCTGGGATGTCCCTCACTGGGCTCTGTATATATCTGGGATGTCCCTCACTGGGCTCTGTATATATCTGGGATGTCCCTCACTGGGCTCTGTATATATCTGGGATGTCCCTCACTGGGCTCTGTATATATCTGGGATGTCTCTCACTGGTCTCTGTATATATCTGGGATGTCTCTCACTGGGCTCTGTATATATCTGGGATGTCTCTCACTGGGCTCTGTATATATCTGGGATGTCCCTCACTGTGCTCTGTATATATCTGGGATGTCCCTCACTGGGCTCTGTATATATTTGGGATGTCTCTCACTGGACTCTGTATATATCTGAGATGTCTCTCACTGGGCTCTGTATATATCTGAGATGTCTCTCACTGGGCTCTCAATATATCTGGGATGTCACTGGGCTCTGTATATATCTGGGATGTCACTGGGGTCTGTATATATCTGGGATGTCCATCACTGGGCTCTGTATATATCTGGGATGTCACTGGGCTCTGTATTTCTCTGGGATGTCCCTCACTTGTCTCTGTATATATCTGGGATGTCACTGGACTCTGTATTTATCTGGAATGTCTCTCACTGGGCTCTGTGTATATCTGGGATGTCCCTCACTTGTCTCTGTATATATCTGGGATGTCACTCACTGGGCTCTGTATATATCTGGGATGTCGCTGGGCTCTGTATATATCTGGGATGTCCCTCACTGGGCTCTGTATATATCTGGGATGTCTCTCACTGGGCTCTGTATATATCTGGGATGTCTGTCACTGGGCTCTGTATATATCTGGGATGTCTCTCATTGGGCTCTGTATATATCTGGGATGTCACTCACTGGGCTCTGTATATATCTGGGATATCACTGGGCTCTGTATATATCTGGGATGTCACTGGGCTCTGTATCTGGGATGTCACTCACTGGGCTCTGTATATATATCTGGGATGTCACTGGGCTCTGTATCTGGGATGTCTCTCACTGGGCTCTTTATATATCTGGGATGTCACTGGGCTCTGTATCTGGGATGTCACTCACTGGGCTCTGTATATATCTGGGATGTCACTGGGCTCTGTATCTGGGATGTCACTCACTGGGCTCTGTATATATCTGGGATGTCCCTCACTGGGCTCTGTATATATCTGGGATGTCACTGGGCTCTGTATATATCTGGGATGTCCCTCACTAGTCTCTGTATATATCTGGGATGTCACTGGACTCTGTAATTATCTGGGATGTCTATCACTGGGCTCTGTGTATATATCTGGGATGTCACTCACTGGGCTCTGTATATATCTGGGATGTCGCTGGGCTCTGTATCTGGGATGTCACTCACTGGGCTCTGTATATATCTGGGATGCCCCTCACTGGGCTCTGTATATATCTGGGATGTCTCTCAGTGGGCTCTGTATATATCTGGGATGTCACTCACTGGGCTCTGTATATATCTGGGATATCACTGGGCTCTGTATATATCTGGGATGTCACTGGGCTCTGTTTCTGGGATGTCACTCACTGGGCTCTGTATATATATCTGGGATGTCACTGGGCTCTGTATCTGGGATGTCTCTCACTGGGCTCTGTATATATCTGGGATGTCACTGGGCTCTGTATCTGGGATATCACTCACTTGTCTCTGTATATATCTGGGATGTCGCTGGGCTCTGTATATATCTGGGATGTCACTCACTGGGTTCTGTATATATCTGGGATGTCACTGGGCTCTGTATCTGGGATATCACTCACTTGTCTCTGTATATATCTGGGATGTCGCTGGGCTCTGTATATATCTGGGATGTCCCTCACTGGGCTCTGTATATATCTGGGATGTCTCTCACTGGGCTCTGTATATATCTGGGATGTCTCTCACTGGGCTCTGTATATATCTGGGATGTCACTCACTGGGCTCTGTATATATCTGGGATATCACTGGGCTGTGTATATATCTGGGATCTCACTGGGCTCTGTATCTGGGATGTCACTCACTAGGGTCTGTATATATATCTGGGATGTCACTGGGCTCTGTATCTGGGATGTCTCTCACTGGGCTCTGTATATATCTGGGATGTCACTGGTCTCTGTATCTGGGATGTCACTCCCTTGCTCTGTATATATCTGGGATGTCACTGGGCTCTGTATCTGGGATGTCACTCAGTGGGCTCTGTATATATCTGGGATGTCCCTCACTGGGCTCTGTATATATCTGGGATGTCACTGGGCTCTGTATATATCTGGGATGTCCCTCACTTGTCTCTGTATATATCTGGGATGTCACTGGACTCTGTATTTATCTGGGATGTCTCTCACTGGGCTCTGTGTATATCTGGGATGTCCCTCACTTGTCTCTCTATATATCTGGGATGTCACTCACTGGGCTCTGTATATATCTGGGATGTCGCTGGGCTCTTTATATATCTGGGATGTCCCTCAGTGGGCTCTGTATATATCTGGGATGTCTCTCACTGGGCTCTGTATATGTCAGGGATGTCTCTCACTGGGTTATGTATATATCTGGGATGTCTCTCACTGGCTCTGTATATATCTGGGATGTCTCTCACTGGGCTCTGTATATATCTGGGATGTCTCTCACTGGGCTCTGTGTATATCTGGGATGTCACTGGGCTCTGTATATACCTGGGATGTCACTCACTGGGCTCTGTATCTATCTGGGATGTCACTGGGCTCTGTATCTGGGGTGTCTCTCACTGGGCTCTGTATATATCTGGGATGTCACTCACTGGGCTCTGTATATATCTGGGATGTCACTGGGCTCTGTATATATCTGGGATGTCTCTCACTGGGCTCTGTGTATATCTGGGTGTCACTCACTGGGCTCTGTATATATCTGGGATGTCTCTTACTGGGCTCTGTATATATCTGGGATGTCTCTCACTGGGCTCTGTGTATATCTGGGGTTTCTCTCACTGGGCTCTGTATCTGGGGTGTCTCTCACTGGGCTCTGTGTATATCTGGGATGTCACTGGGCTCTGTATTTATCTGGGATGTCTCTCACTGGGCTCTGTGTATATCTGGGATGTCCCTCACTTGTCTCTGTATATATCTGGGATGTCACTCACTGGGCTCTGTATATATCTGGGATGTCGCTGGGCTCTGTATATATCTGGGATGCCCCGCTCTGTATATATCTGGGATGTCTCTCACTGGGCTCTGTATATATCTGGGATGTCTCTCACTGGGCTCTGTATATATCTGGGATGTCACTAACTGGGCCCTGTATATATCTGGGATATCACTGGGCTCTGTATATATCTGGGATGTCACTGGGCTCTGTATCTGGGTTGTCTCTCACTGGGCTCTGTATGTATCTGGGATGTCTCTCACTGGCTCTGTATATATCTGGGATGTCCCTCACTTGTCTCTGTATATATCTGGGATGTCCCTCACTGGGCTCTGTATATATCTGGGATGTCTCTCACTGGGCTCTGTATATATCTGGGATGTCTCTCACTGGGCTCTGTGTATATCTGGGATGTCACTGGGCTCTGTATATATCTGGGATGTCACTGGGCTCTGTATCTGGGATGTCTCTCACTGGGCTCTGTATATATCTGGGATGTCATTGGGCTCTGTATATATCTGGGATGTCCCTCACTGGGCTCTGTATATATCTGGGATGTCACTGGGCTCTGTATATATCTGGGATGTCCCTCACTGGGCTCTGTGTATATCTGGGATGTCTCTCACTTGTCTCTGTATATATCTGGGATGTCACTGGACTCTGTATTTATCTGGGATGTCCCTCACTGGGCTCTGTATATATCTGGGATGTCGCTGGGCTCTGTATATATCTGGGATGTCTCTCACTGGGCTCTGTATCTGGGATGTCTCTCACTGGGCTCTGTGTATATCTGGGATGTCCCTCACTTGTCTCTGTATATATCTGGGATGTCTCTCACTTGTCTCTGTATATATCTGGGATGTCACTGGACTCTGTATTTATCTGGGATGTCCCTCACTAGGCTCTGTATATATCTGGGATGTCGCTGGGCTCTGTATATATCTGGGATGTCCCTCACTGGGCTCTGTATATATCTGGGATGTCTCTCACTGGGCTCTGTATATATTTGGGATGTCACTGGGCTCTGTATATATCTGGGATGTCTCTCACTGGGCTCTGTATATATCTGGGATGTCACTGGGCTCTGTATATATCTGGGATATCTCTCACTGGGCTCTGTATATATCTGGGATGTCTCTCACTGGGCTCTGTATATATCTGGGATGTCACTGGTCTCTGTATATATCTGGGATGTCCCTCACTGGGCTCTGTATATATCTGGGATGTCCCTCACTGGGCTCTGTATATATCTGGGATGTCCCTCACTGGGCTCTGTATATATCTGGGATGTCCCTCACTGGGCTCTGTATATATCTGGGATGTCTCTCACTGGGCTCTGTATATATCTGGGATGTCTCTCACTGGGCTCTGTATATATCTGGGATGTCCCTCACTGGGCTCTGTATATATCTGGGATGTCTCTCACTGGGCTCTGTATATATCTGGGATGTCACTGGTCTCTGTATATATCTGGGATGTCCCTCACTGGGCTCTGTATATATCTGGGATGTCCCTCACTGGGCTCTGTATATATCTGGGATGTCCCTCACTGGGCTCTGTATATATCTGGGATGTCCCTCACTGGGCTCTGTATATATCTGGGATGTCTCTCACTGGGCTCTGTATATATCTGGGATGTCTCTCACTGGGCTCTGTATATATCTGGGATGTCTCTCACTGGGCTCTGTATATATATGGGATATCTCTCACTGGGCTCTGGAAATATCTGGGATGTCTCTCACTGGGCTCAGTATATATCTGGGATGTCTCTCACTGGGCTCTGTATATATCTGGGAAGTCACTGGGCTCTGTATATATCTGGGATGTCTCTCACTGGTCTCTGTATATATCTGGTATGTCACTGGGCTCTCTATATATCTGGGATGTCTCTCACTGGGCTCTGTATATATCTGGGATGTCCCTCACTGGGCTCTGTATATATCTGGGAAGTCACTGGTCTCTGTATATATCTGGGATGTCTCTCACTGGTCTCTGTATATATCTGGGATGTCTCTCACTGGGCTCTGTATATATCTGGGATGTCTCTCACTCGGCTCTGTATATATCTGGGAAGTCACTGGGTTCTGTATATATCTGGGATGTCTCTCACTGGTCTCTGTATATATCTGGGATGTCACTGGGCTCTCTATATATCTGGGATGTCTCTCACTGGGCTCTGTATATATCTGGGATGTCTCTCACTGGGCTCTGTATATATCTGGGATGTCCCTCACTGGGCTCTGTATCTGGGATGTCCCTCACTGGGCTATGTATATATCTGGGGTGTCTCTCACTGGGCTCTGTATATATCTGGGATGTCGCTGGGCTCTGTATATATCTGGGATGTCTCTCACTGTGCTCTGTATATATCTGGGATGTCCCTCACTTGGCTCTGTATATATCTGGGATGTCTCTCACTGGGCTCTGTATATATCTGGGATGTCACTGGGCTCTGTATATATCTGGGATGTCCCTCACTGGGCTCTGTATATATCTGGGATGTCTCTCACTGGGCTCTGTATATATCTGGGATGTCTCTCACTGGGCTCTGTATATATCTGGGATGTCCCTCACTGGGCTCTGTATATATCTGGGAAGTCACTGGTCTCTGTATATATCTGGGATGTCTCTCACTGTGCTCTGTATATATCTGGGATGTCTCTCACTGGGCTCTGTATATATCTGGGATGTCACTCACTGGGCTCTGTATATATCTGGGATGTCTCTCACTGGGCTCTGTATATATCTGGGAAGTCACTGGGCTCTGTATATATCTGGGATGTCTCTCACTGGTCTCTGTATATATCTGGGATGTCACTGGGCTCTCTATATATCTGGGATGTCTCTCACTGGGCTCTGTATATATCTGGGATGTCTCTCACTGGGCTCTGTATATATCTGGGATGTCCCTCACTGGGCTCTGTATCTGGGATGTCCCTCACTGGGCTATGTATATATCTGGGGTGTCTCTCACTGGGCTCTGTATATATCTGGGATGTCTTTCACTGGGCTCTGTATATATCTGGGATGTCTCTCACTGTGCTCTGTATATATCTGGGATGTCCCTCACTTGGCTCTGTATATATCTGGGATGTCTCTCACTGGGCTCTGTATATATCTGGGATGTCACTGGGCTCTGTATATATCTGGGATGTCCCTCACTGGGCTCTGTATATATCTGGGATGTCTCTCACTGGGCTCTGTATATATCTGGGATGTCACTGGTCTCTGTATATATCTGGGATGTCCCTCACTGGGCTCTGTATATATCTGGGATGTCCCTCACTGGGCTCTGTATATATCTGGGATGTCCCTCACTGGGCTCTGTATATATCTGGGATGTCCCTCACTGGGCTCTGTATATATCTGGGATGTCTCTCACTGGTCTCTGTATATATCTGGGATGTCTCTCACTGGGCTCTGTATATATCTGGGATGTCTCTCACTGGGCTCTGTATATATCTGGGATGTCCCTCACTGTGCTCTGTATGTATCTGGGATGTCCCTCACTGGGCTCTGTATATATTTGGGATGTCTCTCACTGGACTCTGTATATATCTGAGATGTCTCTCACTGGGCTCTGTATATATCTGAGATGTCTCTCACTGGGCTCTCAATATATCTGGGATGTCACTGGGCTCTGTATATATCTGGGATGTCACTGGGGTCTGTATATATCTGGGATGTCCATCACTGGGCTCTGTATATATCTGGGATGTCACTGGGCTCTGTATTTCTCTGGGATGTCCCTCACTTGTCTCTGTATATATCTGGGATGTCACTGGACTCTGTATTTATCTGGAATGTCTCTCACTGGGCTCTGTGTATATCTGGGATGTCCCTCACTTGTCTCTGTATATATCTGGGATGTCACTCACTGGGCTCTGTATATATCTGGGATGTCGCTGGGCTCTGTATATATCTGGGATGTCCCTCACTGGGCTCTGTATATATCTGGGATGTCTCTCACTGGGCTCTGTATATATCTGGGATGTCTGTCACTGGGCTCTGTATATATCTGGGATGTCTCTCATTGGGCTCTGTATATATCTGGGATGTCACTCACTGGGCTCTGTATATATCTGGGATATCACTGGGCTCTGTATATATCTGGGATGTCACTGGGCTCTGTATCTGGGATGTCACTCACTGGGCTCTGTATATATATCTGGGATGTCACTGGGCTCTGTATCTGGGATGTCTCTCACTGGGCTCTTTATATATCTGGGATGTCACTGGGCTCTGTATCTGGGATGTCACTCACTGGGCTCTGTATATATCTGGGATGTCACTGGGCTCTGTATCTGGGATGTCACTCACTGGGCTCTGTATATATCTGGGATGTCCCTCACTGGGCTCTGTATATATCTGGGATGTCACTGGGCTCTGTATATATCTGGGATGTCCCTCACTAGTCTCTGTATATATCTGGGATGTCACTGGACTCTGTAATTATCTGGGATGTCTATCACTGGGCTCTGTGTATATATCTGGGATGTCACTCACTGGGCTCTGTATATATCTGGGATGTCGCTGGGCTCTGTATCTGGGATGTCACTCACTGGGCTCTGTATATATCTGGGATGCCCCTCACTGGGCTCTGTATATATCTGGGATGTCTCTCAGTGGGCTCTGTATATATCTGGGATGTCACTCACTGGGCTCTGTATATATCTGGGATATCACTGGGCTCTGTATATATCTGGGATGTCACTGGGCTCTGTTTCTGGGATGTCACTCACTGGGCTCTGTATATATATCTGGGATGTCACTGGGCTCTGTATCTGGGATGTCTCTCACTGGGCTCTGTATATATCTGGGATGTCACTGGGCTCTGTATCTGGGATATCACTCACTTGTCTCTGTATATATCTGGGATGTCGCTGGGCTCTGTATATATCTGGGATGTCACTCACTGGGCTCTGTATATATCTGGGATGTCACTGGGCTCTGTATCTGGGATATCACTCACTTGTCTCTGTATATATCTGGGATGTCGCTGGGCTCTGTATATATCTGGGATGTCCCTCACTGGGCTCTGTATATATCTGGGATGTCTCTCACTGGGCTCTGTATATATCTGGGATGTCTCTCACTGGGCTCTGTATATATCTGGGATGTCACTCACTGGGCTCTGTATATATCTGGGATATCACTGGGCTCTGTATATATCTGGGATCTCACTGGGCTCTGTATCTGGGATGTCACTCACTAGTGTCTGTATATATATCTGGGATGTCACTGGGCTCTGTATCTGGGATGTCTCTCACTGGGCTCTGTATATATCTGGGATGTCACTGGTCTCTGTATCTGGGATGTCACTCCCTTGCTCTGTATATATCTGGGATGTCACTGGGCTCTGTATCTGGGATGTCACTCAGTGGGCTCTGTATATATCTGGGATGTCCCTCACTGGGCTCTGTATATATCTGGGATGTCACTGGGCTCTGTATATATCTGGGATGTCCCTCACTTGTCTCTGTATATATCTGGGATGTCACTGGACTCTGTATTTATCTGGGATGTCTCTCACTGGGCTCTGTGTATATCTGGGATGTCCCTCACTTGTCTCTCTATATATCTGGGATGTCACTCACTGGGCTCTGTATATATCTGGGATGTCGCTGGGCTCTTTATATATCTGGGATGTCCCTCAGTGGGCTCTGTATATATCTGGGATGTCTCTCACTGGGCTCTGTATATGTCAGGGATGTCTCTCACTGGGTTATGTATATATCTGGGATGTCTCTCACTGGCTCTGTATATATCTGGGATGTCTCTCACTGGGCTCTGTATATATCTGGGATGTCTCTCACTGGGCTCTGTGTATATCTGGGATGTCACTGGGCTCTGTATATACCTGGGATGTCACTCACTGGGCTCTGTATCTATCTGGGATGTCACTGGGCTCTGTATCTGGGGTGTCTCTCACTGGGCTCTGTATATATCTGGGATGTCACTCACTGGGCTCTGTATATATCTGGGATGTCACTGGGCTCTGTATATATCTGGGATGTCTCTCACTGGGCTCTGTGTATATCTGGGTGTCACTCACTGGGCTCTGTATATATCTGGGATGTCTCTTACTGGGCTCTGTATATATCTGGGATGTCTCTCACTGGGCTCTGTGTATATCTGGGGTTTCTCTCACTGGGCTCTGTATCTGGGGTGTCTCTCACTGGGCTCTGTGTATATCTGGGATGTCACTGGGCTCTGTATTTATCTGGGATGTCTCTCACTGGGCTCTGTGTATATCTGGGATGTCCCTCACTTGTCTCTGTATATATCTGGGATGTCACTCACTGGGCTCTGTATATATCTGGGATGTCGCTGGGCTCTGTATATATCTGGGATGCCCCGCTCTGTATATATCTGGGATGTCTCTCACTGGGCTCTGTATATATCTGGGATGTCTCTCACTGGGCTCTGTATATATCTGGGATGTCACTAACTGGGCCCTGTATATATCTGGGATATCACTGGGCTCTGTATATATCTGGGATGTCACTGGGCTCTGTATCTGGGTTGTCTCTCACTGGGCTCTGTATGTATCTGGGATGTCTCTCACTGGCTCTGTATATATCTGGGATGTCCCTCACTTGTCTCTGTATATATCTGGGATGTCCCTCACTGGGCTCTGTATATATCTGGGATGTCTCTCACTGGGCTCTGTATATATCTGGGATGTCTCTCACTGGGCTCTGTGTATATCTGGGATGTCACTGGGCTCTGTATATATCTGGGATGTCACTGGGCTCTGTATCTGGGATGTCTCTCACTGGGCTCTGTATATATCTGGGATGTCATTGGGCTCTGTATATATCTGGGATGTCCCTCACTGGGCTCTGTATATATCTGGGATGTCACTGGGCTCTGTATATATCTGGGATGTCCCTCACTGGGCTCTGTGTATATCTGGGATGTCTCTCACTTGTCTCTGTATATATCTGGGATGTCACTGGACTCTGTATTTATCTGGGATGTCCCTCACTGGGCTCTGTATATATCTGGGATGTCGCTGGGCTCTGTATATATCTGGGATGTCTCTCACTGGGCTCTGTATCTGGGATGTCTCTCACTGGGCTCTGTGTATATCTGGGATGTCCCTCACTTGTCTCTGTATATATCTGGGATGTCTCTCACTTGTCTCTGTATATATCTGGGATGTCACTGGACTCTGTATTTATCTGGGATGTCCCTCACTAGGCTCTGTATATATCTGGGATGTCGCTGGGCTCTGTATATATCTGGGATGTCCCTCACTGGGCTCTGTATATATCTGGGATGTCTCTCACTGGGCTCTGTATATATTTGGGAAGTCACTGGGCTCTGTATATATCTGGGATGTCTCTCACTGGGCTCTGTATATATCTGGGATGTCACTGGGCTCTGTATATATCTGGGATATCTCTCACTGGGCTCTGTATATATCTGGGATGTCACTGGGCTCTGTATATATCTGGGATATCTCTCACTGGGCTCTGTATATATCTGGGATATACCTCACTGGGCTCTGTATATATCTGGGATGTCCCTCACTGTGCTCTGTATATATCTGGGATGTCTCTCACTGTGCTCTGTATATATCTGGGATGTCACTGGGCTCTGTATCTGGGATGTCACTCACTTGCTCTGTATATATCTGGGATGTCACTGGGCTCGGTATCTGGGATGTCTCTCACTGGGCTCTGTATATATCTGGGATGTCCCTCACTGTGCTCTGTATATATCTGGGATGTCACTGGGCTCTGTATCTGGGATGTCACTCACTTGCTCTGTATATATCTGGGATGTCACTGGGCTCTGTATCTGGGATGTCACTCACTGGGCTCTGTATATATCTGGGATGTCCCTCACTGGGCTCTGTATATATCTGGGATGTCACTGGGCTCTGTATATATCTGGGATGTCTCTTACTGGGCTCTATATATATCTGGGATGTCACTCACTGGGCTCTGTATATATCTGGGATGTCACTGGGCTCTGTATATATCTGGGATGTCTCTCACTGGACTCTGTATATATCTGGGATGTCACTCACTGGGCTCTGTATATATCTGGGATGTCTCTCACTGGGCTCTGTATATATCTGGGATGTCTCTCACTGGGCTCTGTATATATCTGGGATGTCCCTCACTGGGCTCTGTATATATCTGGGATGTCGCTGGGCTCTGTATATATCTGGGATGTCCCTCACTGGGCTCTGTATATATCTGGGATGTCTCTCACTGGGCTCTGTATATATCTGGGATGTCCCTCACTGGGCTCTGTATATATCTGGGATGTCTCTTACTGGGCTCTGTATATATCTGGGATGTCTCTCACTGGGCTCTGTATATATCTGGGATGTCCCTCACTGGGCTCTGTATATATCTGGGATGTCACTCACTGGGCTCTGTATATATCTGGGATGTCGCTGGGCTCTGTATATATCTGGGATGTCCCTCACTGGGCTCTGTATATATCTGGGATGTCCCTCACTGGGCTCTGTATATATCTGGGATGTCCCTCACTGGGCTCTGTATATATCTGGGATGTCTCTCACTGGGCTCTGTATATATCTGGGATGTCCCTCACTGGGCTCTGTATATATCTGGGATGTCCCTTACTGGACTCTGTATATATCTGGGATGTCACTGGGCTCTGTATATATCTGGGATGTCGCTGGGCTCTGTATATATCTGGGATGTCCCTCACTGGGCTCTGTATATATCTGGGATGTCACTGGGCTCTGTATATATCTGGGATGTCGCTGGGCTCTGTATATATCTGGGATGTCCCTCACTGGGCTCTGTATATATCTGGGATGTCACTGGGCTCTGTATATATCTGGGATGTCGCTGGGCTCTGTATATATCTGGGATGTCCCTCACTGGGCTCTGTATATATCTGGGATGTCTCTCACTGGGCTCTGTATATATCTGGGATGTCTCTCACTGGGCTCTGTATATATCTGGGATGTCTCTCACTGGGCTCTGTATATATCTGGGATGTCACTCACTGGGCTCTGTATATATCTGGGATATCACTGGGCTCTGTATATATCTGGGATCTCACTGGGCTCTGTATCTGGGATGTCACTCACTGGGCTCTGTATGTATATCTGGGATGTCACTGGGCTCTGTATCTGGGATGTCTCTCACTGGGCTCTGTATATATCTGGGATGTCACTGGGCTCTGTATCTGGGATGTCACTCACTTGCTCTGTATATATCTGGGATGTCACTGGGCTCTGTATCTGGGATGTCACTCACTGGGCTCTGCATATATCTGGGATGTCCCTCACTGGGCACTGTATATATCTGGGATGTCCCTCACTGGGCTCTGTATATATCTGGGATGTCTCTCACTGGGCTCTGTATATATCTGGGATGACTCTCACTGGGCTCTGTGTATATCTGGGATGTCACTGGACTCTGTATTTAACTGGGATGTCTCTCACTGGGCTCTGTGTAAATCTGGGATGTCCCTCACTTGTCTCTGTATATATCTGGGATGTCACTCACTGGGCTCTGTATATATCTGGGATGTCACTCACAGGGCTCTGTATATATCTGGGACGTCGCTGGGCTCTGTATATATCTGGGATGTCGCTGGGCTCTGTATGTATCTGGGATGTCACTGGGCTCTGTATATATCTGGGATGTCCCTCACTGGGCTCTGTATATATCTGGGGTGTCTCTCACTGGGCTCTGTATATGTCAGGGATGTCTCTCACTGGGTTATGTATATATCTGGGATGTCTCTCACTGGCTCTGTATATATCTGGGATGTCTCTCACTGGGCTCTGTATATATCTGGGATGTCGCTGGGCTCTGTATATATCTGGGATGTCACTCACTGGGCTCTGTATATATCTGGGATATCACTGGGCTCTGTATCTGGGGTGTCTCTCACTGGGCTCTGTATCTGGGGTGTCTCTCACTGGGCTCTGTGTATATCTGGGATGTCACTGGGCTCTGTATATATCTGGGATGTCACTCACTGGGCTCTGTATATATCTGGGATGTCACTGGGCTCTGTATCTGGGGTGTCTCTCACTGGGCTCTGTATATATCTGGGATGTCACTCACTGGGCTCTGTATATATCTGGGATGTCACTATGCTCTGTATATATCTGGGATGTCTCTCACTGGGCTCTGTGTATATCTGGGATGTCACTCACTGGGCTCTGTATATATCTGGGATGGCACTCACTGGGCTCTGTATATATCTGGGATGTCTCTCACTGGGCTCTGTGTATATCTGGGGTGTCTCTCACTGGGCTCTGTATCTGGGGTGTCTCTCACTGGGCTCTGTGTATATCTGGGATGTCACTGGGCTCTGTATATATCTGGGAAATATATAAAAATCTACTTACATTGCCCACTCCATCTTTTTGCTTTTGATTGCGTGGTATAGTGCCTAAAACCCGAAGCAGAGAAAGTGTTAGACAAATGCTGAACAAGAAATTCATTTTAGAACAAACATATAATTGTCAAATATCAACAAATGACTGCGGATTGTGGAATCTGAAACTAAAACGAAAAATACTGCAGAATCTCAGCACCTGAGAAGAGGGAAGGGAGCTCACGTTCGAGACTGGATGTACCTTTGTCAGCTAGGGAGTACTGGGAATATCACCTGCCCTCTCTCCGACCCTGTCCCCCCACAACAGTCTAAATCTGACCCTATTTCCAGTCCCGCGAAGGTTTACCAGACTGATTCCTGGGATGGCGGGACTGTCATATGAGGATAGACTAAGTCGGTTAGGATTATATTCATTGGAGTTTGGAAGAGTGAGAGGGGATCTCATAGAAACTTATAAAATTCTAACAGGATTGGACAGCGCAGATTCAGAAAGAATGTTCCCGATGGTGGGGGAGTCCAGAACTAGGGGTCAGAGTTTGTGGATAAGGGGTAAAACTTTTAGGACTGAGGTGAGGAGAAATTTCTTCACCCAGAGAGCGGTGACTCTGTGGAATTTGCTACCACAGAAAGCAGTTGGGGCCAAACGTTGAGTCATTTCAAGAAGGAATTAGATTTAGCTCTTGGGGCTAAAGGGATCGAGGGGTATGTGGGGAAGGCGGTACGGGGTAATGAACTTGATGGTCAGCCATGATCATAATGGATGGGGGATCAGGCTCGAAGGGCCGAATGGCCCCCGCCTGCTTCTATTTGTTATGCCTGTTTCTATGAGGGAGAAGGGAGGGTTACGATGGGAGATTTAAATGAGGAAAGAGGGGAAGAGACTCAAGTGGAACATCAGAATGGTCTAATGGCCTGTTTCTGCATTACATTTCCTATATAATCCGATACAGCGAAATCTCTGCTCCTTTGAGTTCACACATGAAGGGCCACTTGACGCCAGAAGGTAACCGGTATTCCTGAAGAATCGCGGTCATGACGTGAGAGTGGAGCTAATTATATGAGAGAGAATCTAAATTGTTACCTTCAACATTTCTTTTGGAAAGTCCTTCCCATCATTCATGCCTTCCAAGTTAGTGACGAAGTCCTGGCTCGACATGCTTTTCCCGAGATTCTAAAACAGCGATGGAAAACAGGAAAAAGTAGAAGAATAAGTGACGATATTCCCAGAGAGAATTTTCTCTCTCTTGGGCTCAGGCTGAACCACGCAATGGGGGGGGGGGGGGGGGAGGGGGGGGGGGCTTGGAACGAGCTGAGTCTGGAAGCCTGAGGCAATGGGAGCAGCCATTTCAAGGAGAAGGCATCCCGAAACATAGGTGCATAGGTTTTGGCCACCCGCTATCTGGGTGAGTGAGAAGGACTGTGAGGAGGATGTTGTATTCATGTGGGGTGAGTGGTCAACACTTACACAGTGAAAAGAGTATTATCGTAGAGTCTGTTTCATGACCATCGATCCCGTTTCCATAAACAAGGAGCTGCCTCATCTAGGGGAGGATTATATTCCATTGTTACCCAAACAAAGATGACTGGACATTACAAAGTTTGTTTAAGACGGCTGATTGTTGAGTGGAGATTCGTCACGGGATGTTATGGCCACATTTTACAGCCCAATGGGCTGGAACAGTACCAACACCCATCTGTTAAAATGTGCGGGTGGCCTGGCGACCATTGCCCACAAGCAGTAAGTAGGACTGACCACAGCCTCAGTCCCTCAGCACTTCCCACAAGGAACAGGAAGAGTCTGTCCATGGTCATGTTCTTTATCAATGGGGAATAGGAGCAAGACTCTGCAATGTTCTCTAATGTTTGTACCATTTCCATGGACTCAGTTACATTCAGAGTTTGTGTGATGCTGTGGTATTTTATGCATCGTGTTCAAAGAATGGCCCTCATAGAATTATGTACAAGCTTAACCCGGACTCTAGAAAGCTTACCTGTCCATGAAGATCCGTATTTAGCAGCATAAGTGCACAAATTATGGTGTGGACAGCATCTACAAAAGATAAGGGATAGGTGAGGTCAGATGTTATCCTGTCATTATTATCCATGGCAAGTCGGGCGCCCTGCCAATCAGCCAATCGATTGTTTAACCTGCTGGCACTGCCTCTGGGATATGGGCATCGAGTAGGATGGGACAATGGGCGAGATTCTCCGTCCTGCCAGGCCCGTTTTCCAGCGTGGAACGCCCCCGCCGGCTGCGGGATCCTCCAATCCGGCAGCCGGGGATTCGGGAAACCCGAAGTGGAGGATCCCGCCCACGGAGAATCCTGCCGAATATGTTTGGACGCTGACCTTTCCCGACTGGAATAATTTGAGGTGTGGAAATTGGTTTCCAGCACCAAGACCAGTGAGGGCTAGGAGCGCGGAACAATCCCTCCGCTGGAAGCGATAAACGCGAGGCCTGATTGCTTCGAGATCTCAAGCCTTCCAGTAATAAGGCTGGTGATCTGCAGCCTCGTAGAAATGTACAAAACGGAAGCAAAAGTAGATCTTTCGACCCCTCAAGCTTGCTCTGTCACTCAATAAGATCTTGGATGAGCTGTTTATGTTTCGAATACCACATTCCCCACCTACCCCCACCCGATGATTCCCTTGCTGAACAAAAATTGATCGACCTCCACCTTAAAAATATTCAGTGACCTCGCTTCCACCGCCTTCTGAGGCAGAGAGATCCAAAATAGCACACTGCTCTGAGAAAAAATGTTATATTTATCTCTGCCCTTTAAAGGCGATTCTAATTTTCAAACAGTCCCCTCGGGTCTGGTTTTTTTAAAAATTCGTTCATGGGATGTGGGCATAAGAGGCTGTGCCCGCATTTATTGCCCTATATCGAGGGGCAGTTAAGAGTCAACCACTTTGCTGTGGGTCTGGAGTCACATGTAGACCCGACCAGGTAAGGACGGCAGCACGGTAGCATGTGGATAGCACAATTGCTTCACAGCTCCAGGGTCCCAGGTTCGATTCCCGGCTTGGGTCACTGTCTGTGCGGAGTCTACATATCCTCCCCGTGTGTGCGTGGGTTTCCTCCGGGTGCTCCGGTTTCCTCCCACAGTCCAAAGATGTGCAGGTTAGGTGGATTGGCCGCGCTAAATTGCCCTTAGTGTCCATAATTGCCCTTAGTGTTGGGTGGGGTTACTCGGTTATGGGGATAGGGTGGAGGTGTGGACCTTGGGTAGGGTGCTCTTTCCAAGAGCCGGTGCAGACTCGATGGGCCGAATGGCCTCCTTCTGCACTGTAGATTCTAGGTAACTACGTTTCCTTCTCTGAAGGACATTCGTGAGTCAGATGGGCTTTTACAACAATCAACAATGGTCATCATTCGACTTTTAAATCCAGATTTTATTTACTGAATTCAAATTTCACCATGTGCAGTGATGGGATTTGAACCTGGGTCTCTGGGTTACTAGTCCAGTGACAATACCGCTGCGCCACTGCCTCCCCTAAGTGGACACATCATTCCCGCCTCCACCTTGACTCAGACAGCACAGCAAGGTGAGGATGAATGTTGAGCTGAAAAGCCAAAAGCAAAAGATTTTCTCGGGGCAAGTCGATCTGGTACGAGCGAGCAGAGGCCCACAGCCTTCCCATGGAGACATAAGTTGCAAATTTTGCACCCGCCCCCCCGTCAGCCTGCCCTCAATTTTGTGGAATTCATAGAATCCCGAAGGCGACCATTCAAAGAACAAAGAACAAAGAAAAGTGCAGCACAGGAACAGGCCCTTCGGCCCTCCAAGCCTGTGCCGACCATGCTGCCCGACTAAACTAAAATCTTCTCCACTTCCGGGGTCCGTATCCCTCTATTCCCATCCTATTCATGTATTTGTCAAGATGCCCCTTAAATGTCACTATCGTCCCTGCTTCCACCACCTCCTCCGGCAGCGTGTTCCAGGCACCCACTACCCTCTGTGTAAAAAACTTGCCTCGTACATCTCCTCTAAACCTTGCCCCTCGCACCTTAAACCGATGCCCCTCAGTAATTGACCCCTCTACTCTGGGGAAAAGCCTCTGACCATCCACTCTGTCTATGCCCCTCATAATTTTGTAGACCTCTATCAGGTCGCCCCTCAACCTCCGTCGTTCCAGTGAGAACGAACCGAGTTTATTCGACCGCTCCTCATAGCTAATGCCCTCCATACCAGGCAACATTCTGGTAAATCTCTTCTGCACCCTCTCTAAAGCCTCCACATCCTTCTGGTGGTGTGGCGACCAGAATTGAACACTATACTCCAAGTGTGGCCTAACTAAGGATCTGTACAGCTGCAACATGACTTGCCGATTCTTATACTCAATGCCCCGGCCAATGAAGGCAAGCATGCCGTAGGCCTTCTTGACTACCTTCTCCACCTGTGTTGCCCCTTTCAGTGACTTTCAGCCCATGAGTCTGCCCTGACCCTCTGAGAAAGCACCCTACCTGGGCTCACTCCCTCATCCTAGCCCCGTAACCCCACCTAAGCCGCACATCTTTGCACTGAGACACTAAGAGGCAATCTTATCATGGCCAATCCACCTAACCTGCACACCTTTGGACACTAAGGGGCAATTTAGTGCGCCCAATCCAACTAACGTGTACATCTTTGGACAGCGGGAGGAAACCGGTGCTCCCAGAGGAAACAGGGGGAATGTGCAAACTCCACACCCGAGGCTGGAATTGAACTGGTGACCCTGGCGCTGTGAGGCAGCCGTGCTGGCCACAGGCCCCCAAGGTTCAAAAAGGAGGCTGTGCTTTTTGCCAGCTACAAGATAGCAGACCCGAGTCTACTGTTCATGAATGTAGCTAAACATGAAATCCGTTCGCTGACTGGCAACCTATTGCAAATATTAAAGGAAGTTTATTGGACAGATTTCTAGTTTCCACTTGCGGATGATGCTAAAAGGAAAACAACGTGTCAACTTTCACTGAAGGTGATAGTAATCGCATTCCATAGAATCCCTACAGTGCAGAAGGAGGCCCAACGAGCCTCAATCGACCCCCCGAAAGAGTACTCTACCCGGGTCCACTCCCCATGGAGTGGCTCAGAGTGAGGTTCCCGCTTATCCGTCATACCTCTGCTGTGAAGGGTATCGGGGTTACACTGTTGATATCGAGTGGAGAATTGGAACAGCACTCGTTCCCTTTCCTGAGTCTCTCCAGTCAGCACAAATGCGTTTAGGAACTTCCTGTGGTCACAAAAGTCAGGGTCAGAAGTCCAGCATCAGCATCTCCCCAAAGAGCTGCTTGAACAATCAAAAGCTCGGAATCAGACCCTCCCTACCTGAGAGCTTGGTCCAATGCTATCTCGCTGAAGTCAAATAATTGGAGATACTCCTCAGCCACCATCTGACTGAATTCGTTACTGAAATAGAAACAGCGAAGAAATAAAAGTCAGAAGATTTATCCAGCTTCTTTCAGGCAACATGGCCGTCTTGTGCTATTGGTGCAACATGATGAACGGACTTGTCAATTCCTCCGCCTGATATGTTAATGAAGGGCGGCACGGTGGCGCAGTGGTTAGCACTGCTGCCTCACGGCACCGAGGATCCGGGTGCGATCCCGGCCCCGGGTCACCGTCCGTGGGGATTCTCCCCGTGCCTGTGTGGGTCTCACCCCCACAACCCAAAGATGTGCAGGGTAGGTGAATTGGCCGCGCTAAATTGCCCCTTAGTGTCCAGGGATGTGCAGATAGGGTTACGGGGAAAGGGCGGGGTGGATGAGGAGTGGACCCGGGTAGAGTACTCTTTCGGGGGGTCGATTGAGGCTCGTTGGGCCTCCTTCTGCACTGTAGGGATTCTATGGAATGCGATTACTATCACTGAATCCTCCACAATCAACATCCTGGGGGTTACCATTAACCAGAAACTGAACTGGACCCAGCCATATAAATACTGTGGCTACCAGAGCAGGTCAGAGGCTGGGAATCCTGCGGAGAGTAACTCACCTCCTGACTCCCCAAAGCCTGTCCACCATCTACAAGGCACAAGATGTGGCGTTGTACTGGGGTGAGCACTGTAAGAAGCCTTACAACACCAGGTTAAAGTCCAACAGGTTTGTTTTGAGCTAGTGAGCTTTCGGAGCGCTGCTCCTTCCTCAGGAAGGCACAAGTCAGGAGTGTGATGGAACACTCTCCACTTGCCTGGATGAGTGCGGCTCCCAACAACACTCGAGAAGCTCGACACCATCCAGGACAAAGCAGCTTGATCGGCACCCCATCCACAAACACTCACTCCCTCCGCCACCGACGCACAGTGGCAGCCGTGTGTACCATCGACAAGATGCACTGCAGCAACTCGAGAAGGCTCCTTCGGCAACATTCCAAACCCACGACAACTACCACTCAGCCTAAGGACAGCAAATGCATGGGAACGCCACCATCTGCAAGTTATTCTTTCAGCTGCTGACACCATCCTAATGTGAACTGTGTCACCGCTCCTTCCTCTGGATCAAGATAGTGTAACCTCCCCCCTAACAGCACTGGGGGTGGGCCTATACGCCGTGGACTGCAACAACTTGAGTAGGCTCATCACCACCCTCGAAAGGTAACTAAGGCTCAGCAATAAATGCTACTGGCAACCACACACCATGAACAAATTTCAAAAAAGCATTTATATTTTGCATTTTACGACAAATTCATAAACTGGCAGAGAGAAGAATAGAACATAAATTAGTGCAGGAGAAGGCTATTTGGCCCTTGGAAAGATCACCCTAGTTTGGCCCATGCCCTGACCCTATTCCTGTAACCCAGTAACCCTACCTAACCTTTTTGGACGCTAAGGGGGAATTTAGCACGGCCAATCCACCTAACCTGCACATCTTTGGGCTGTGGGAGGAAACCGGAGCACCCGGAGGAAACCCACGCAGACACGGGGCGAACGTGCAAACTCCACATAGACAGTCCCACCGAGGCCGGAATTTAACCCGGGTCCCTGGTGCTGTGAGGCAGCAGTGCTAACCACTGATGGATCTCCGAGGTGCGGGTTCGAATCCCACCATGACAGATAAAACCCAAATGTGTAATTAAAAGTCGAAAGATGGATCACAAAGCCATTGGGTTCACTTGAGGGGAAGGAAATCCGGCCTGCACATGGTTCCCGAACCGCAATGTGGTTGGCGGTTAAAACGCCCTCTGAAATGGCCCGAGCTGTTTGTGATCGGCAATCAATTCAAAAAAAATAAAGGCTTAGATAAAATGGGTTTAATGCAGGCGACACAGGCCAGGGGGC
This sequence comes from Scyliorhinus torazame, assembly GCF_047496885.1. NCBI lineage: Eukaryota > Metazoa > Chordata > Chondrichthyes > Carcharhiniformes > Scyliorhinidae > Scyliorhinus > Scyliorhinus torazame. The sequence continues at coordinate 28,440,178 of NC_092726.1, forward strand.
CACCCTGCCCAGTGCCCGACCATCCAGGATCCTCAACCCCCCCGGCGAGTCCCCTCCCCCCACCCTCACAGCTTTATGAACCAGTAACAAATGGCACCCGGTTGAAGCCTCGCTGGGGAGGCCGGTGGTTGCCAGGCCCCGGGTGAATTGGGCAAGCGCATATTGAATCTCGCAAGATGTTCCCAGCGTCGCAAATCTCGCAAGTTCCAACGGCCTCGACCCGACACCAAGTCGGGCACGACTAGGCTGCTGAATCGGGCCCTTGGGGTGATTGATGTTTCATTTCTCTCAGACTGAAACGTTGGTGTTGGCAGAGGTTGATAGATTCTTGGTGAGTTTGGGAGTGACAGGTTATCGGGGGTGAGGGGGATGCTGATTTGAGGTCACTATCAGATAAGACGTAGGAGCAGAATTAAGCCATTCGGCCCATCAGGTCTGGTCCGCCATTCAATCATGGCTGACATGTTTCTCATCCCCATTCTCCTGCCTTCTCCCCATAACCCCTGACCCCCTTATTAATCAAGAACCTATCTATCTCTGTCTTAAACACACTCGGCGATTTGGCCTCCCACAGCCTTCTGCGGCTCCACAGATTCACCGCCCTCTGGCTGAAGAAATGCTATGTTCGTAGATACGGGGCCCAAGGCCTTGGGGCGGGATTCTCCGACCCCCCGCCGGGTCGGGGAATCGCCGGGGGGGGGTGGGTGGGGGGCGGCGTGAATCCCGCTCCCTCCGGCCGCCGAATTCTCCGGCACCGGAGATTCAGCGCGCTCCCCCGCCCCCCCCCCACGGGCGATTCTCCGGCCTGCGATGGGCCGAAGTCCCGCCGCTGTAATGCCTGTCCCGCCGGCGTAAATTAAACCACCTCCCTTACCGGCGGGTCCTGGTGGCGCGGGGGGGCCTGGGGGGGGGGGAGGGGGGGCGCGGGGCGATCTGGCCCCGGAGGGTACCCCCACGGTGGCCTGGCCCGCAATCGGGGCCCACCGATCCGCGGGCGGGCCTGTGCCGTGGGGGCACTCTTTTCCTACGCGCCGACCATCAGCCTCCGCCATGGCCGACGCGTAGGTGAACTCCCCCCTGCGCGTGCGCGAGGATGACTCCCCAAACAGGCGGCGGAATGTAGCGACTGGGGGCTTTTCACAGCAACTCCATTTGAAGCCTACTTGTGACGACAAGCGGTTTTCATTTTTCATTTTCAACAGGACAGCAATAAAAATTGGAGATTCTCAATTGGCCAGAATTAGATTAGGGTTGAAAACTCAGGGTTGTGAGGCTGGAGGGGATTTGTAACCATGGATGAGAATATCAGGGCTCGGAGCAAACGTAGTGTGGTAATACCAGGTATTGCGGTACCTGAGAGGTGAATGGCCATTGGCTAGACCCAGGAGTCTACCATTGGCTGATGTACATAGCTCCGCCCTGCGAGGCGGAGTATAAGAACCGATGCCGTCCCAGCAGCCTTCACTTTCTGTACCGAAGCTGCTGGGTACAGTTAGAGCAGATTGAGGCCTATTAGTTATGCCTCACCTTGTCTCGAGAGTAATTGATTGTGCATCACGTAGGTCAGCGAGCATGGTGGGTGACGGTGAACAGGACATGCAGTGAGTTGAAACACAGGCAGTAGACCTCTGGATGAGTTCAAGGTTACGGCTGGGGGAGCAGCCAGTGGTTTGGAATAATCAAGCTTCGCGGGAACAAGAGCATGAATGTAGGTTTCAGGTGCCAGTGAGCTGGGGGAACGGAAAGTCCGCAATGTTGGAGCGGTCGAAAGAGGCCGAGATGCGAATGTGCAGTTTGGAAGCTCCTTTTAGGGTCAAATGTGACACCCAGGTCGTGAACAGACTGTCTTAACTCATAGATACATAGTAGATAGGAGCAGGAGGAGGCCTTTTGGCCCTTCGAGCCTGCTCCGCCATTCATCACCATCATGGCTGATCATCCAACTCAATAGCCTAATCCTGCTCCCCCCCCCATAGCCTTTGATCCCATTTTCCCCAAGTGCTATTTCCAGCCGCCTCTTGAATACATTCAATGATTTAGCATCAACTACTTCCTGTGGGAATGAATTCCACAGGCTCACCACTCTTTGGGTGAAGAAATGTCTCCTTATCTCTGTCTGAAATGGTTTATCCTGAATCCTCAGGCTGTGACCCCTGGTTCTGGACACACTCATCATTGGTAACATCTTCCCTGCATCTACCCTGTCTAGTCCTGTTAGAATTTTATACGTCTCTATGAGATCCCCCCTCATTCTTCTGAACTCCAGCGAGAACAATCCCAACCGAGTCAATCTCTCCTCATCTGACAGTCCCGCCATCCCAGGAATCAGTCTGGTAAACCTTCGCTGCACTCCCTCGAGAGCAAGAACATCCTTCCTCAGAGAAGGAGACCAAAACTGCCCACAATACTCCAGATGTGGCCTCACCAAGGCCCTGTACAATTGCAGCAACACATCCCTGCTTCTATACTCGAAACCTCTCGCAATGAAGGCCAACGTACCATTTGCCTTCTTTACCGCCTGCTGCACCTGCATGCTTACCTTCAGCGTCTGGTGCACAAGGACACCCAGGTCCCGCTGCACACTCCCCTCTCCCAATTTACAACCATTCAGGTAGTAATCTGCCTTCCTGTTTTTGCTTCCAAAATGAATAACCTCACACTTACCCAAATTATACTGCATCTGCCACTGGTTTGCCCACTCGTCCAACCTGTCCAGATCTTGCTGTAGGATCCCTGCATCCTCGTCACAATTCACCCTCCCACCCAACTTGGTATCATCTGCAAACTTTGAGATGTTACATTTTGACTCATGTGTCGGTGCAGACTCGATAGCCCGAAGAGGCTCTAATGCACTGTATTTTTCTGAGATTCTGTAATTTCTGTGATTCACCTCACAGTGATCCCAGGGGAGAGAGAGATGGAGTTGGTCGCTAGGGAACAGAGTTTGGATTGGGGACAACAACTTCAATATTCTCAAAGTCTAAGGGACATAAATCAAATGAAGAACGAACAGGTCTTCATCAGAATTGATGCCACATCGGATCCTGCGTCAGTCAGCCATCGCCACTGTCATATGAGAGTACCTTTAAGAAATGGAGCTGATCATATTACTGAAGTGATGTCAGAGGTTGGGCTGAGCTCACTTCTGCTTTTGATTTCAGTTTGAGGAGGCAGCTGGGAGTGTCTGGGAGTTTTGCAAAGAGCTGCAAGAAGAAAACACAGAGCTGGTCTGTTGATGTCTGCAAATCCAAAGACTATAAATATATTGATTGTAACCTCATGTCTGTTGTTAAAGTTGAAGTCTTTTGGATGTTTAAAGGAACATTTTGAGGGATTATTTAGTGTTGTATTATTTTCGGGGTTATCTTTGAAGTAAGGGGTGTTAAGAGATCCAATGTTTATTTAAAAGGTTAATTTGAGTTCATGGAATAAACATTGTTTTGTTTTAAAAACCACGTGTCCATAAATGTAATTCCACACCTGGGGAACAAGCCGTGTGCTTCAAAAGCAACAATCCATTAAAGGGGGAGGTCGGTTGAACTCCATGAAACATTTTGGGTTTCTGAAAACACCTCTCCCATAACACCCCTACAGTGAGCGCCAACAGACTGTTCAACTACACAGTGCATCACAGTTAGCTAACCCCCACTCCCAAAAGTATGGTCCATAAGACAAAAATAGAAATTCTCATGACTCTGGGGACAATTGTAGCATCTCTAGTGGCCATCTGGGTGAGGACCAGTCAAGCCATCACCAACGGGGGCTGGAAACATTCAGCTATCGACTGTAAGCAAACGCCAAATCCCATTTCACAGATCACCACAGACCTTCGAGTGAGAGGAGAATGCTTCAAGGTTTGGGACACTGAGTTTGATCGATCAGAATAATAGCGTAGAATGGGTAATCAATCTCCTGACCATGATCTCATCGTTTAATTGTTCCTGTAAACTGACCATGCATTGTTTTATTAATGAGACTCAATTGCATAGAGATTAATGCTACGTGTTAGGGTATTTGCTTCTGTGTGTTTCTGATCTTGTGCGTCCTCTTTTTCTCTAACTTTATAAGTAACAAAATACAGATAGGAATATTACTATCCAATAGGCATACTTCTTCTCCAGATAAGGCGCAACATCTGTCCTCTTAAACCCATCCAGATCGAAAAGTTTGGAAGCTAAACCCTTGGCGACGTCTCGATCAGGTTTGTTGCCATTAGCGAGAATGACTTTAAGGTCGGCCATCTCCTCAGCAATGCCTGTTTCTTCACAACTTCCAGGTTGGCCTCCCATCCGAATATCGACTCTATATGTAGGCAAACGGAACAGGACATGGTTAAGGACAGTTCTTCATAGAGCAAAGTGGGATCGCTTCCCAGTGTCAGCACCTAATTCTAGCAGGGGGACTGAGAGGATCCCAAAGGAATTCCGGAGGCTTGGGAATATTCCAGCCCCAGTTGACCGCCATTTCTCCAGCCTTTGTCCCTTTTCTCCCCAGTAACACATCTAATTGTGCCTTGGATCTATGTACACTGGCTGCTTAACATGTGTTCTCATTTGTATATTGTTTCACCCTTTAATTAGATCATTGAATCCCTGCAGTGCAGAAGGAGGCCATTCGAAAGACCACCCTACCTAGGCCCAATCCCCCGCCCTTTTCCTACAACCCTACCCTAAGGGGCAATTTATCGTGGCCAATCCACCTAACCTGCACATCTTTGGACTGTGGGAGGAAACCGGAGCACCCGGAGGAAACCCACGCACACACGGGGAGGATGTGCAGACTCCGCACAGACAGTGACCCAAGCTGGGAATCGAACCTGGGACCCTGGCGCTGTGAGTCAGCAGTGCTAACCACTCTGCCACTGTGACGCCCCTCACTGGTTTCCGATCTCTCCCGCCCACTGGCTTGACTTTCTTTCGTCACTGGGGGTGGCAATTCCACTGAAAGTGAAACTCGACTTGGCGAAGAGAGCTAAAATGTCAGGCATTGATATTCCCATTCCATTCCCCCAGTGGAACACGGTGACCTTAACTAATGCGCTCACAGACCTCGAGGGACTCTGCTTCCTTCTTAATTCTTTGATTCACGAAAATGACTCAGTTCATTTAACTTACGGACAGAAAGCCCATCACTTACTTTCTTTATAATTCAGCCTTAAAATAAATTTAGAGTACCCAATTCCGTTTTTTTTCAATTAAGGGGCAATTTAGCGTGGCCAATCCACCTACGCTGCACATCTATGGGTTGTGGGGGCTAGACCCACGCAGACACGGGGAGAATGTGCAAACTCCACACGGACAGAGCCGGGATTGAACCCGGGACCTCGGCGCCGTGAGGCAGCGATGCCAACCACTGCGTCACCGTGCTGCCCAGCATTAAACATTTTAAGGGCAGTGCCCCTGTTGCATTCGAGCAGAGTAACCACTCCACGAGCGGTACTCCCGCCCCAACCTTCGCTTCGGATGGGGTTTTTATACTAGATAGGCTCTCCATGTTAAGGGAAAATCCTGTTCCATTAACGGGGACGTTCATCTTTTGCTGAAGTTACGGGGAACCGGATAGTCCATACTCCGTGACCACCAGGGGGGTTGTAACAGTACCCTTCCACAGACAAATCACCCAGAGCACCAACTTAACACGCGATAGTCATTGCCTGCATTGCACTGTCCCATGCTGTAGCCATGTAAAATGGCTGCGTTCCGATTCATCTGGCCAAAACCCAGTTTAAAATGGCTAACCCGAAAGACTGCTGGGAAAAACAGCCAAGAAGACACAGGCAGGCAGCTGCAGACAGGTTTGCATATTCAGCTCTGGGAACGTAGCCCAGATCGATACTCAGGGCTATCAACAGCCCATCAACCCAGGTATCCGCAGTTGCATTCAGGACTGTTTACATCTAATCAACCCAGACATCCACAGTTAAATCGGCTATCCCCGGGAACAATTGCAACATATTAGCAATTGAATACCGGGCCAGACCTGTCGGCGCCTGCAGTGGCCGAAACAAAGACAGGTGAGCGACCACCCCCCGATCGAGGAATCGCCTCACCATTGGACACATCGACCCCAGAGACTGGGGACCGAATCCAATCACTTGGGACTCAGGGTCAAGGGCCGCCCCGGGAGGCGGGAAGCCCCTGGGCCCCATAAAAGTGAAGGTCCAAGTTCAGATCTCTCTCTCTCATCTTCGCCTGCTCGAGACCTTCGCAAGACCAGCCACCGTGTATCGTAAGTTTGAATCCAACGATCGCTATCCGGTAGAGACACCTAGCCACCGACTTGTAGCAGCCTTTTGAATCCCGCGGGCCAGATTTGATTGGACAAGCCATTCGTTTCCCTGACCTGGTGGGCTCTTCCTAAGTTAAGTATTGGCCAGTAGGGGTAGGTTTGTTATATAGAAAGTAGTATTAGGGGATTAATATTGCTTGTTGTATATAATAAATGACCGTTGTTTTAATCCTTACTAAGCGGCGTGCTGTGTTATTAATCATAACCTAAACTTGAACCACGTGGCGGTATCGTAAAGATACCTGGCGACTCATGAGCAAAGGTGACCTAAACAGAGCAAATAGACTAAAGCTAGAAAGAGCAACAATGCAAATACCGCTACTTAGATTCTAGGCTGAAGCAATGACGCTGAGCTGATCTTTACGGAGGACGTATGTTTTGTTTGTGCCCTGCTGTTCCACATCAGCAGCTTTTACCGGGGGAGTTTATACTCGAAAATTGTTTCAAGAGGAAGTGGTTCTGTTTTAGCAGAGGTTATTCACACCCGGTCTATCCAGGGCGCTGAATGAACAAGCTGCAATTGTGAAAGGTGGAGCTGCCTGAGTGCCGTGGTTTCATTTTTAGTGGCCTGTCGATGACAGAAGCTGTCAAGTCGAACACCCAGGGACCCTCATTGTTGGCCTGTGCTCACAGACTCAGCATCCAAGCCATTGATAGCACGGTAGCATTGTGGATAGCACAATTGCTTCACAGCTCCAGGGTCCCAGGTTCGATTCCGGCTTGGGTCACTGTCTGTGCGGAGTCTGCACATCCTCCCCGTGTGCGCGTGGGTTTCCTCCGGGTGCTCCGGTTTCCTCCCACAGTCCAAAGATGTGCAGGTTAGGTGGATTGGCCATGATAAATTGCCCTTAGTGTCCAAAATTGCCCTTAGTGTTGGGTGGGGTTACTGGGTTATGGGGATAGGGTGGAGGTGTTGACCTTGGGTAGGGTGCTCTTTCCAAGAGCCGGTGCAGACTCGATGGGCCGAATGGCCTCCTTCTGCACTGTAAATTCTATGATAATCTAAAATGACAGCAAGGCAAATGGAACTGAGGTTAAAAAGGAAAAGGCTTGGGAAATCAGAAGCACAAAGGGACTTGGGAGTCCTTGTTCACGATTCTCTTTAAGGTTAACGTGCAGGTTCAGTCGGCAGTTAGGAAGGCAAATGCAATGTTAGCATTCATGTCGAAAGGGCTAGAATACAAGAGCAGGGATGTACTTCTGAGGCTGTGTCGCGCTCTGGTCAGACCCCATTTGGAGTATTGTGAGCAGTTTTGGGCCCCGTATCTAAGGAAGGATGTGCTGGCCTTGGAAAGGGTCCAGAGGAGGTTCCCAAGAATGATCCCTGGAATGAAGAGCTTGTCGTATGAGGAACGGTTGAGGACTCTGGGTCTGTGCTCGGTGGAGTTTAGAAGGATGAGGGGGGGATCTTATTGAAACTTACAGGATACTGCGAGGCCTGGATAGAGTGGACGTGGAGAGGATGTTTCCACTCGTAGGAAAAACTAGAACCAGAGGGGACAGCCTCAGACTGAAGGGACGATCCTTTAAAACAGAGAGGAGGAGGAATTTCTTCAGCCAGAGGGTGGTGAATCTGTGGAACTCTTTGCCGCAGAAGGCTGTGGAGGCCAAATCACTGAGTGTCTTTAAGACAGAGATAGATAGGTTCTTGATTAATAAGAGGATCAGGGGTTGTGGGCAAAGGGCAGGAGAATGGGGATGAGAAAAATATCGCTCCAGATTTAGGGAAGGTAGTGGTGCAGTGGTATTTTCTTAGCAATAAGAGACTCAGAGTCATGCTCCCCGGTTCCTGGTTCGAATCTAGCCATGGCAGATGGTGAAATTTGAGTTCTTTTTTTAAATTCTGGAATTAAAAATCTAATTATGGTCATGCAACCATTGTCCATCGTTGCAAAAGCCCATCTGGTTCACCAATGTCCTCCAGGGAAGGAAATCTGCCGTCCTTACCCTGTCCGGCCTACACGTGACTCCTGACCTCGCAGCCATGTGATTGACTATTAAACTGCTCTCTGAAATGGCCTCCGTTCGAGGGCAATTCGGAGTGGGCAATCAGTGCTGGCCCAGCCCAGCGTCGCCCACGTCCATGAATGAATAAGAAAAAAATATATACTGCTTGTGGATAATGTACAGGATATACAACAAAGGAACAAGCCACTAGGCCTAACCGGTCTCCCACCTTTTCTCTCCCCCTAAATCTACCGTCAAAAGCCTCCGTTCCCTCAACTCATTGTCCAGCAGCAGTTCAAGATGGCAGCTCACCCCCACCTTCTCTTGGCCAATTAGGGAACAAAATGGTGGCCGTCGCCGTGACGTTCAAATCCCTGACAAAGGATTTCCTTTTAAAATTAAGCATGTAGCTTTCCGAAAAGCCTGACCTGTGCGTAAGTCTCGGGAAGCACTTTTGGGAGATAGAACGGAACAAAACGTGTGAGAAATACCCAGGGACTCCATCAGATCCATAAACAGGAGGGATGGGTTAATGTACAGGCTTGTGTCAGATTGCTCTTAGGTTCTCATGTGGAGAACAGCCATCCCATAAAATATTTACACCTCAACCATTAGTTTAACAGGTTCTCATCGACCTAAATTCCCTGCATTCTCTACACTAGCCAAAAATAAATCATTGCTGCTTCACTGGGAAGATCTGACTGGTTGGACTGTCCCCTGCGGCAGCTTCATTGGGGTGACTTCTCGTCCTCCCCATCTGCCTGTTTCTCCATGGCGCACCGTCGCAGGCAGCGAGGTCCTCTGTTCCCCTCGCTGGTCAATGCAGTCACCCCAACACCGCCAGGAAATCCGTGGGCGAGGGAACCGCCGCTGGCAGGACGCAGAATCACGCCGGCGGCGAATTCACCCGGTTCGTTGCAAAGTCGGAAACGCAGCAGCCAATGTGTCCACAGCCACCTCCAGTAAACAGCGATGTGACGGGGACCGGATTGGGCTTCTTTTAACAATGCTGGCTCTAGACCCAGGGATAACTGGCGGCTCCCGCTATTACCGATCTGGTAGATAGATTCTGCTTTTTTTCCGGCGGCAAGATTAATTTACCCAATTCTGGGGGTGGGTGGACTGAGAGTTAGACCACCCTGCTCCCCACTCTGGCTAACTTACCATTCAGGTGGTCCCCTTTAGGGTTTATCCATCTCAGGTTGTAATTGCCCCTTTCTTTAAGCAACTGTAAGGAGCCAATTCTCCTTAGTTGAGTGCGTCAATCAGGTGGAACTCGATCATTGGTCTTTCCTACCGATAGTTGGGTAGGATTGCATTGATTAAGATGCACGTGTTACCTAGATTACTCATCCTTCACAGATGTTGCAAATCTTATTGTCTGCTGAAGTCTTAAAGGAGCGATCAGCTCGATCTAATGGAAAAAACGCACCTTGTTTTAAGTTAGCCAAGTTGGAGATCTCAGGTTGTAACGGAATAAACCAATTAGCGTCTCACCTTAAGAAGTCTTACAACACCAGGTTAAAGTCCAACAGGTTTGTTTCGAATCACTAGCTTTCGGAGCGCTGCTCCTTCCTCAGGTGAATGAAGAGGTATGTTCCAGAAACATATATATAGACAGATTCAAAGATGCCCGACAATGCTTAGAATGCGAGCATTCGCAGGTGATTAAATCTTTACAGATCCAGAGATGGGGTAACCCCAGGTTAAAGAGGTGTGAATTGTGTCAAGCCAGGACAGTTGGTAGGATTTTGCAGGCCAGATGGTGGGGGGTGAATGTAATGCGACATGAATCCCAGGTCCTGGTTGAGGCCGCACTCGTGTGTGCGGAACTTGGCTATAATTTTCTGCTCGGCGATTCTGCGTTGCCGCGCGTCCTGAAGGCCGCCTTGGAGAACGCTTACCCGGAGATCAGAGGCTGAATGCCCTTGACTGCTGAAGTGTTCCCCAACTGGAAGGGAACATTCCTGCCTGGTGATTGTCGCGCGATGTCCATTCATTCGTTGTCACAGCGTCTGCATGGACTTTAACCTGGTGTTGTAAGACTTCTTACTGAGCTCACCCCAGTCCAACGCCGGCATCTCCACATCATGGCTTCTCACCTTAAGTTCACAAGGGACTGGGTTAGAGAGGGCCCCCACCTCCAATTGGCTCGATGTTAAAGAAGTCCAGTCAGTGGATCTTTTACAGGTCCCGTTGTTTTATGGGGACATTCGATCGGACTCTGCTCGGTGTGAGAATCAAATAATTATTAACACTCTTCGAGCGTGGCAGATGGTCGGTCAATTAGACGGGAGATCTAATCTGACTTCCGCTCTCTCTGCCATTCAGGGTAACCCGGAACTCTCACCAGGTCCGAAGGGCCATGGATTTTCTATTTAGAGAGATAGAGGCATTTGGAGGTTGGGAGGTATGTTCAGTGTTGTCCTTTGAGCAGCTCTACCAGCAATTTGGCATTCCGAGACACTCCTTCTTTTAAGTAACGGACTTTATCTTTGAAGACAACTATGCATCGTGACACCTCTATGTCCCCTGTGGAAGAATCCTGAATTCTGCAGAGTCTAAACAGTTAATTGGCAAGTTTTATGGTACCTTGTGTTCAATATTCTATGTGAGTATATTGGGTACCTTGCAGTCTTGGGAAAGAGACTTTGCAGCCAATATTGATGAGGAGACATGGGGCAGTATATGGGATTATGCCAAAATAACTTTGGCATGTAACAAAATGAAGGAGACTGTTCAAGGTGCGGCAACATTTTCATATTACGTCGAGTTTGAGACACCGGTTTGATTCCCCGATGTGCCTGAAGTGCCTGGTAGTTGAGGGTGATTACATACATTGCATTTGGGCCCGTGTCAAGATTCAATCTTATGGGGCGATGTGGTGGTGCAAACAAAGAACAAAGAACAAAGAAATGTACAGCACAGGAACAGGCCCTTCGGCCCTCCAAGCCCGTGCCGACCATACTGCCCGACTAAACTACAATCTTCTACACTTCCTGGGTCCGTATCCTTCTATTCCCATCCTATTCATATATTTGTCAAGATGCCCCTTAAATGTCCCTATCGTCCCTGCTTCCACTACCTCCTCCGGTAGTGAGTTCCAGGCACCCACTACCCTCTGCGTAAAAAACTTGCCTCGTACATCTACTCTAAACTTTGCCCCTCTCACCTTAAACCTATGCCCCCTAGTAATTGACCCCTCTACCCTGGGGAAAAGCCTCTGACTATCCACTCTGTCTATGCCCCTCATAATTTTGTATACCTCTATCAGGTCGCCCCTCAACCTCCTTCGTTCCAGTGAGAACAAACCGAGTTTATTCAATCGCTCCTCATAGCTTATGCCCTCCATACCAGGCAACATTCTGGTAAATCTCTTCTGCACCCTCTCTAAAGCCTCCACATCCTTCTGGTAGTGTGGCGACCAGAATTGAACACTATACTCCAAGTGTGGCCTAACTAAGGTTCTATACAGCTGCAACATGACTTGCCAATTCTTATACTCAATGCCCCGGCCAATGAAGGCAAGCATGCCGTATGCCTTCTTGACTACCTTCTCCACCTGTGTAGCCCCTTTCAGTGATCTGTGGACCTGTACTCCTAGATCTCTTTGACTTTCAATACTCTTGAGGGTTCTACCATTCACCGTATATTCCCTACCTGCATTAGCCCTTCCAAAATGCATTACCTCACATTTGTCCAGGTTAAACTCCATCTGCCATCTCTCCGCCCAAGTCAGTGGTTAGCACTGCTGCCTCACGGCGCTGAGGACCCGGGTTCGAATCCCGGCCCTGGGTCACTGTCCGTGTGGAGTGTGCATATTCACCCCGTGTCTGCGTGGATCTCACCCCCACAACCCAAAGATGTGCAGGGTAGGTGGATTGGCCCCGCTAAATTGCCCCTTAATTGGAATTTTTTTTAAAAAGATTCAATCCTATTGGTCTGGTGTAATTAAGGAGCTTGAGAGGATATTTGGCACAGCTTTGGAATTTGATCCTTTATTCCTACTTCCGGGTGGAGGAATATTAACGCTCATGAAGAAAGGTATGTACGACTTCCTGGCTTTTGCAGCTCAGCTTAGGGACAAGTCTCCTTCCATTCAAAATTGACGCAAGATATTTACGGATTGTCTCCCTCTGGATTTTCCGGCTTCTATACTCCGTTCTGAGACAGATTCATTCCGAAAGGTGTGGGACCCCAATCCCAAACTTGTAAGCTCCCCTCTGTTAACCTATTCCTGCAAGGTTCGCCGTGAGTCATGTTGCAAGTCTTAATTTCGCACGACACAAAGGTGTGCATCTTGGTATGTCATTCTACCATGTTCGTATGCGTTATTCTCTCCCCCCCTCCACTCTCTGATTGGTCTGTTGTGTAATTAGGCACTAAGGACCATAAGCGGCATTCTCTGTCCCACGAGCCCCGCTTTCCTGAGCGGCATGCCCTTGCCGGCAGCATGAATCTCTGTGCCCGCAGCCGGCCAATCGGGGGCTGTATTCTCCGATCGTGAGGCTATGTCCGGTGTGGAAACGGTGACGTTTTACGCCCGAACATGCGGCACAAAACGGCCACCGATCATCCGTTTTGTTGGGGGCTAGCATGCCGGCAGCATAGAGCGCCCGGCTCTCGCTGCCGATACGTTCCGGAGAATTGGCGGGTCCGTGGTCGCGCATACGCACAGCGGCGGCCGCACCGCATAACACGACGCCGGCCGCTAACCGACCCAGCCTGCGAATATAGTGCCCCTCCTTTGGCCGGCTCGCCAGCCCCGGACCACCCCCAACAGTACCCCACTGCCCACGAATCGGCCCTGCCGATCCCGACTCTGCCGGCGCTGGACTGAGTCCGCAGCCGCCGCGTTGAGTTCCCGACGGATGAGACCACGAGGGACCCACGCCGCCGCGAACTCGGCAGGTCAGGGGCGGAGCATCGAAGGGGGGGGAGGGCGAGCCTCAGACAACGTCCTGAGGCCACCGGTACGTCGCACAGTGTACTCTCGGCGTACGCCGCTTTGGAGGGGGCGAAGCATCGGCAACGTAGCGCCGCCCCCGCAACGGTCGTGAGCGGCGATTTTCCGGCCCATCGCCGAACGCGATTCCAGCGTCGCCGACTGGAGAATCCCGCCTGGGGTTTCTTCCTGCGGGCCACCCACACGCCGTTGGGAAATGTTGCGCGTCTGGCAGGGCGGAGAATTCCGCCAACGGACATTCCCGCAAATTAACCTGCCTTTCTCCGTTCTTATATTTGCAAAAATAATTGTTGTGTTCTGTGCCGGTTTGTGTTTTGAAAGTTTGCGTTATCTGTAAAAATGATCGAGTTCTAATAAAAAATATATTTCAAAATGAAATAGTACCATGTGGCAAGAATCTAGGGCTTAGGGTTAGGGTTAGGGTTAGGGTTAGGGTCCCATTCATTCCCCCTTCAGTATCTGGTGCAGTATAATTTTTGAGGACGTCTTGGTCTGTCTTTGATTGGTATCAATTGAAATGGGAATCAGAACAATTACAATCGTACCTCATTGTGATACCGTGACAAGGATTGGATAATACTGGGATCTAGGGAAGAATGTGATTCATTCATTCTCCTCAAAGAACAAAGAACAAAGAAAAGTACAGCACAGGAACAGGCCCTTCGGCCCTCCAAGCCCGTGCCGATCATGCTGCCCGTCTAAACTACAATCTGCTACACTTCCGTGGTCCGTATCCCTCTATTCCCATCCTATTCATGTATTTGTCAAGATGCCCCTTAAATGTCACTATGTCCCTGCTTCCACCACCTCCTCCGGCAGCGAGTTCCAGGCACCCACTACCCTCTGTATAAAAAACTCCGTACATCTCCTCTAAACCTTGCCTCTCGCACCTTAAACCTATGCCTCCTAGTAATTGACCCCTCTACCTTGGGAAAAAGCCTCTGACTATCCACTCTGTCTATGCCCCTCATAATTTTGTAGGCCTCTATCAGGCCGCCCCTCAACCTCCGTCGTTCCAGTGAGAACAAACCGAGTTTATTCAACCGCTCCTCATAGATAATGCCCTCCATACCAGGCAACATTCTGGTAAATCTCTTCTGCACGCTCTCTAAAGCCTCCACATCCTTCTGGTAGTGTGGCGACCAGAATTGAACACTATACTCCAAGTGTGGCCTAACTAAAGTTCTATACAGCTGCAGCATGACTTGCCAATTCTTATACTCCTCCTCCTTCAGGTACAATGCCCGAAGATGGTATTGGAAACCATTGACTTCCATTGGATTGGTACATGTTTATGCTTGGAAACATAAGAACATAAGAACTAGGAGCAGGAGTAGGCCATCTGGTCCCTCGAGCCTGCTCCACCATTCAATGAGATCATGGCTGATCTTTTGTGGACTCAGCTCCACTTTCCGGCCCGAACACCATAACCCTTAATCCCTTCATTCTTCAAAAAACTATCTATCTTTATCTTAAAAACATTTAATGAAGGAGCCTCAACTGCTTCACTGGGCAAGGAATTCCATAGATTCACAACCCTTTGGGTGAAGAAGTTCCTCCTAAACTCAGTCCTAAATCTACTTCCCCTTATTTTGAGGCTGTGCCCCCTAGTTCTGCTTTCACCCACCAGTGGAAACAGCCTGCCCGCATCTATCCTATCTATTCCCTTCATAATCTTATATGTTTCTATAAGATCCCCCCTCATCCTTCTAAATTCCAACGAGTACAGTCCCAGTCTACTCAACTTCTCGTAATCCAACCCCTTCAGCTCTGGGATTAACCTAGTGAATCTCTTCTGCACACCCTCCAGTGCCAGTACTTCCTTTCTCAGGTAAGGAGACCAAAACTGAACACAATACTCCAGGTGTGGCCTCACTAACACCTTATACAATTGCAGCATAACCTCCCTAGTCTTAAACTCCATCCCTCTAGCAATGAAGGACAAAATTCCATTTGCCTTCTTCATCACCTGCTGCACCTGTAAACCAACTTTTTGCGACTCATGCACTAGCACACCCAGGTCTCTCTGCAAAGGAGCACGTTTTAATATTTTATCATTTAAATAATAATCCCTTTTGATGTTATTCCTACCAAAATGGATAACCTCACAGTGGTTTGCCATTATCTTTTTTCTCCATTCATTTTTTACAGGATGTGGGCATGGCTGTCTCCAGGTGGTGGGGTTCCCGGGTTTCCGCTGCCCTTGTCCTTCTAGATGGTAGAGGTTGTGGGTTTGGAAGGTGTTGCCTAAGGAGCCTTGGTGAGTTGCTGCAGTGCATCTTGTAGATGGTACACACGGCTGCCACTGTGCGTCGGTGGTGGAGGGCGTGAATGTTTGTGGGTGGGGTGCCGATCAAGCGGGGCTGCTTTGTCCTGGATGGTGTTGAGTTTCTAGAGTGTTGTTGGGAGCTGCACTCATCCAGGCAAGTGGAGAGTATGCCATCACACTCCTGACTTGTGCCTTGTAGATGGTGGACAGGCTTTGGGGAGTCAGGAGGTGAGTTACTCTCCGCAGGATTCCCAGCCTCAGACCTGCTCTGGTAGCCACAGTATTTATGTGGCTGGGTCCAGTTCAGTTTCTGGTCAATGGTAACCCCCAGGATGTGGGGGATTCAGCGATGGTAATGCCATTGAATGTCAAGGGGCGATGGTTAGATCCTCTCTTGTAGGAGATGGTTAATGCCTGGTACTTGTGTGGCGTGAATGTAACTTGCCACTTGTCAGCCCCAAGACTGGATATTGTCCAGGTCTTGCTGCAGAATGGTGTCCATGAAAAGCCTCCCACTCTTACCACCTACCATTAGGCCTATCGGAAGGATTTACAAGATGATCAGAGGATTGGATAGGGTGGACAGTGAGAGCCTTTTTCCTCGGATGGTGATGTCTAGCACGAGGGGACATAGCTTTAAATTGAGGGGAGATAGATATAGGACAGATGTCAGAGGTAGGTTCTTTACTCAGAGAGTAGTAAGGGCGTGGAATGCCCTGCCTGCAACAGTAGTGGACTCGCCAACACTAAGGGCATTTAAATGGTCATTGGATAGACATATGGACGATAAGGGAATAGTGTAGATGGGCTTTAGAGTGGTTTCACAGGTCGGCGCAACATCGAGGGCCGAAGGGCCTGTACTGCGCTGTAATGTTCTATGTTCTATGTTGATAATCAACCAGTTTTCCCACATTATGGACAACCCTTTAGTAGCTGCCTTGAACCCATGTCTTCTGGCCCAGCGTAGACACTGCCACTGCACCAGACCAGTTCCCCAGTCCACTACCTGAGTTAAAGTGGCTTGTGATAAATGGAGTGAGTTCTCAGATCAACGAATATGGGCAGATTCTTATCCAAGATACCTTTGGCAGAATTGTCAAGCGATTCTGGATTTCAGAGGCGAATAATATAGGAGAGACGTAAAGGAGACCGAGTAATAACGTCTTTACTAATTATCCAGCTGCTTACCGCTGCTGAACTGTTCCGTTTCCATAGCTGCGGGGCTCCGAAGCTTTATGGGGCCTGACTCACTGGGAAGGGCACAGTTGAAAATTAATCAACCTCTTCTATCTTTCTGCTTCACCCCTCAGCCATTCTCACAGATGTTGCCATTGGGTAAGCTACGTTTTATGGACACTCTACGACATCGTCGAATGTCTAGAATTGGAGAATCACTAAAGTGCAGAAGGAGGCTTTTTGGCCTATCGAGTCTGTACCGATCCTTCGAATGAGCACTCCACCCATTTACACTCTCCTGTCCACACTTCCCCTACTCCTGCAACCCAGGACCTAACCTGCACATCCCTCGACATTAAGGGGCAATTTATCACGGCCAATCCCCCTAACCTGCACATCGTAGGACTGTGGGGGGAAACCGGAGCACCCGGAGGAAACCCACGCACCCACGGGGGAGAACGTGCAGTCTCCGCACAGACAGTCCCCCAAGGCCGGGATCGAACCAGGGTCCTTGGCGCTGTGAGGCAGCAGTGCTAACCGCTGCGCTCCTCTTGCAGTCACATACGGCACACACACTCGCTAACACTCGATAACACCCACATGCTTACTGACCCTCACACATGACTGGCTCATTGATACACACATTCGCTGACACATTCACACACTGACGCACATTGACAGGATCACATTGACACAAGGGTGTGTGTGTGTCAGTGACATGGTAGGCGTGCACTGACACACACATGCACAATCACTGACACACACACACTTTCTCACTCACAAGCAGGCTCACTGACAAACAAATAGACACGCACATACGTTTTTACCGAGGGGAGATGGTGGTTTAGTGGTAATCATCGAATCATAGAATTTACAGTGCAGGAGGAGGCCATTCGGCCCATCGAGTCTGCACCGGCCCTTGGAAAAAGCACCCTACCCAAGCCCACACCTTCACCCTATCCCCGTAACCCCCGAACTTTTTTGCGCACTAAGGGTCAATTTAGCACGGCCAATCCACCTAACCTGCACATCTTTGGACACTAAGGGTCAATTTATCCTGGCCAATCCACCTAACCTGCACATCTTTGGACACGAGGGGCAATTTAGCACGGCCAATCCACCTAACCTGCACATCTTTGCACTGTGGGAGGAAACCGGAGCACCCGGAGGAAACCCACGCACACACGGGGGGAGAACGTGCAGACTCCGCACAGACAGTGACCCAAGCCGGAATCGAACCTGGGACCCTGGAGCTGTGAGGCATCAGTGCTCACCGCTGTGCCACCGAACAGCGAGTGGTGAAGAGCTGGAACTCGCTGCAAATGAGGCTGGTGGAAGGGGAAACAATCAACAGAAAATGAGGCGCGCACTCGAGGAAAATGAACTTGCAGGGGATATAGGAAGGAGTGGGACTCGGCTGGACTCCTCTGCAGGGAGCTGGCTAGGAATCAGTGGACCGAATGGCCTCATGCTGTAAATGACCATGACTGACTGCCCTTTAGGGAAGGAAATCTTTGGGTGGCACGCTAGTTAGCACTGCTGCCTCACAGCGCCAGGGACCCGGGTTCAATTCCGGCCTTGAGCGACTGTGTGGAGTTTGCACGTTCTCCCCGTGTCTGCGTGGGTTTCCTCCGGGTGCTCCGGTTTCCTCCCTCAGTCCAAAGACTTGCAGGTTGGGTGGATTGGTCGTGCTAAATTGCCGTTAGTGACACAAGGTTTGGTGGGGTTATGGTGGATGAATGGGCCTAGGTAAGGTGCTCTTTTGGAGAGTCGGTGTGGACTCGATGGGCCGAATGGCCTTTTTCTGCACTGTATGGATTCTATGGGCCTATGAAATTGGCCATGCTTACAGTGTCTGCTGACATGTGTGACCCAAGACCCTTGTTGGCCCTGTAGCCAGCTCCCTCAAATGGTCTTGCAAGTCGCTCGGTTGTACAGGACTGCTACAGAAAAGCTAAACCAGATGGACTGCAGAAGGCGGCTCACCGTCAGGTGGGCCACTGAGCCTGGGGGGACCCATAGGAGAGCTACCTAGCGCCGTCAGAGGTGGTGGGTGTGGAGTATGTCGGGAGGCATTCTAGCGACTCCACACCACCCAAGATCACCTCACGCTGTGTGTTCCGTTTTCTGGCTCAGCAACTTGCGAGCTCAACGTAATCAGCCATGGGGTGGATGGTGGGGAGTGCGCGGGGGAGACGGGGAGGGAGGGTGTGAAAATCAATTAATTCTTAAAAGAAAAATGGCCAGGATGACTAGCTACCGAAGGGTACAGATATTGTTATCTTGCCAAAGGTTTTAACATCCTATTAAGAGTCTAGAGCAGGTGCGGCATGATGGCGCAGTGGTTAGCACTGCTGCCTCACGGCGCCGAGGACCCGGGTTCGATCCCGGCCCCGGGTCACGGTCCGTGTGGAGTTTGCACATTCTCCCCCGTGTTTGCGAGGGTTTCACCCCCCACAACCCAAAAATGCGCGGGGTAGGTGGATTGGCCGCGCCAAATTGCCCCTTAATTGGAGAAAAAAAAGAATTGGGTACTCCAAATTTATTTTAAAAAGAGTTGAGAGCAGTGTTATTAGAATTGTGAAGAATAAAAAGAACAGATATTCTACACATTTGGTCACAAATTTGCAGTGGGTTTTAAAATTGCAACAGACTCCAGTCATCCAATGTTCTCCTGTGAGTCTCTACTGTTTGTTGAACAAACATGGCCAACCTAATAGCTGAGGCTGATGGGATATATGCTAAATGGGGAGCAAATTCCTTCCATGTTGTGACGCTCCTATCCAGTATTGCTCAGTGGCATAATGGGCAGACCAGTCCAATAAAGCTTAAATCAATACCTGCAAACACATCAACTATGTTCAAAGTTTCCTTACTTTTCATCAAGTAATTCTGTCGCTTCTTCATTTCCTGCCTCTTCCTGAGATGATTCGCTCACTTCCTGTTCTATGATTTTGACGTCATTGCCCCAGGTATAGTCAACGGCCATTTTGTTTCCTGTCAGAATGCATTCTGTTGAATCGTGTTCCTCAGCCGGCTGGGGAGCCGTTTCTTTGCTCCACATTTCTCTGTTGGGTGCAATAGAAGTGTGGTATGTCTGGGGGTCGCATCGCGAAGATCCCCCTGAATGTTCGGAGTTCCATACCTGGCCGGCCTGCTGGGTCTCCACAGAGCCGCCTTGGACCTGGCAAGCACCTCCGACACAATCCCTGAGAATCTCCCTTACCAATGGGTCCTGATTGCCGGAGGCCAGAATGGTTCCAGATGTTGCTGCGTTGAGTGCGCTCTGGTCGGTGGCTTCTGTGTGCGGAGAGGAAAGAGGAAATGAGGCAGTGTGTCGTGGTGGGGGGGGGGGGGCGGGGGGGTGCAGGGGGGGGGGGGGGTGCCGTAGATAACGGGCCACTAAAGGTGATCGGATTGAAAAGTAAGGACCTGAGAGAGAGATAGACACTTACCTGCTGCAAATGCACGACTCGGACTGCAAAACCTGGAGGAGGATTCCTCGTTGCTCAACACTTCCGGTTCACTGGAAGGCTGAGTTGCAAAGTAAAAACAAGGACCGTCCTGTGGGAGCGGAAGAGAGTCGTCAGTCACATGTAAACAGCTTTCATTTGTGACTTTACTGGAGCTTGAGATCCCCCTCGATCCTCTAGTTTTCGACTGAAAGTACTATTTCTGGTCGCTTCCTACAGAGAGGATGTACAAGTATGGTCCCGGAAATGTGTCGGCGGCACAGTGGTTAGCACAGTTGCTCCGCAGCTCCGGCGACCGGAGAATCTCCCGCGCGATGGGCCATGGGGTCCATGTTCCTCCGCGCCGGGAGCCCTGTGGGTCTCCGCCATGTTGCGTCGGGGGACCGGCGCGGAGACGGCAAACCCACGCGCATGCGCGGACCCGAGCCGGCCGTGGCGTACGGGCGCCTGTATCGGCAGTTGGAGCTCCGTGAGGCCACTCCAGGGCCGCGCTGGCGACGCAGGATCGCTGATCCTCGGGGCCGGGTGACGCTGCCGTAAAACGCTCCGCCGTTCAAGACGCCATCGACACTTAGCCCCAGGATCAGAGAATCCCGCCCATGGTTTTCCTACTAAATCTCCTTACCCGTCCGCTCGCCATGATTCCCATTGCGGGCAGCAGCGGAATGCTGGGCCACGAGCTCAGGTCCCATGGCAGCTTTTAAGCTGTGTCTTAAAGGGGCAAAGTAAGACCATAAGACCATAAGACATAGGAGTGGAAGTAAGGCCATTCGGCCCATCGAGTCCACTCCACCATTCAATCATGGCTGATTTCAACTCCATTTACCCGCTCTCTCTCCATCGCCCTTAATTCCTCGAGAAATCAAGAATTTATCAACTTCTGTCTTAAAGACACTCAACGTCCCGGCCTCCACCGCCCTCTGTGGCAATGAATTCCACAGACCCACCACTCTCTGGCTGAAGAAATTTCTCCTCATCTCTGTTCTAAAGTGACTCCCTTTTATTCTAAGGCTGTGCCCCCCGGGTCCTAGTCTCCCCTGCTAATGGAAACAACTTCCTCCATCCACCCTATCTAAGCCATTCATTATCTTGTAAGTTTCTATTAGATCTCCCCTCAACCTCCTAAACTCCAATGAATATAATCCCAGGATCCTCAGACGTTCATCGTATGTTAGGCCTACCATTCCTGGGATCATCCGTGTGAATCTCCGCTGGACCCGCTCCAGTGCCAGTATGTCCTTCCTGAGGTGTGGGGCCCAAAATTGCTCACAGTATTCTAAATGGGGCCTAACTAATGCTTTATGAAAAGTACATCCCTGCTTTTATATTCCAAGCCTCTTGAGATGAATGACAACATTGCATTTGCTTTCTTAATTACGGACTCAACCTGCAAGTTTACCTTTAGAGAATCCTGGACTAGGACTCCCAAGTCCCTTTGCACTTCAGCATTATGAATTTTGTCACCGTTTAGAAAATAGTCCACGCCTCTATTCTTTTTTCCAAAGTGCAAGACCTCGCACTTGCCCACGTTGAATTTCATCAGCCATTTCTTGGACCACTCTCCTAAACTGTCTAAATCTTTCTGAAGCCTCCCCACCTCCTCCATACTACCTGCCCCTCCACCTATCTTTGTATCATCGGCAAACTTAGCCAGAATGCCCCCAGTCCCGTCATCTAGATCGTTAATATATAAAGAGAACAGCTGTGGCCCCAACACTGAACCCTGCGGGACACCACTCGTCACCGGTTGCCATTCCGAAAAAGAACCTTTTATCCCAACTCTCTGCATTCTGCCTGACAGCCAATCGTCAATCCATGTAAGTACCTTGCCTCGAATATCATGGGCCCTTATTTTACTCAGCAGTCTCCCGTGAGGCACCTTATCAAAGGCCTTTTGGAAGTCAAGATAGATAACATCCATTGGCTCTCCTTGGTCTAACCTATTTGTTATCTCTTCAAAGAACTCTAACAGGTTTGTCAGGCACGACCTCCCCTTACTAAATCCATGCTGACTTGCCCTAATCCAACCCTGCACTTCCAAGAATTTAGAAATCTCATCCTTAACAATGGATTCTAGAATCTTGCCAACAACCGAGGTTAGGCTAATTGGCCTATAATTTTCCATCTTTTTCCTTGTTCCCTTCTTGAACAGGGGGTTTACAACAGCGATTTTCCAATCCTCTGGTACTTTCCCTGACTCCAGTGACTGTTGAAACATCATCACCAACGCCTCCACTATTTCTTCAACTATCTCCTTTAGAACTCTAGGATGTAGCCCATCTGGGCCCGGAGATTTGTCAATTTTTAGACCTCTTAGTTTCTCCAGCACTTTCTCCTTTGTGATGGCTACCATATTCAACTCTGTCCCCTGACTCTCCGGAATTGTTGGGATATCACTCATGTCTTCTACTGTGAAGACTGACGCAAAGTACTGATTCAGTTCCTCGGCTATTTCCTTGTCTCCCATCACAAAATTACCAGCGTCGTTTTGGAGCGGCCCAATGTCAACTTTTGCCTCCCGTTTGTTTTTAATGTATTTGAAGAAACTTTTACTATCATTCCTAATGTTACTGGCTAGCCTACCTTCATATTTGATCCACTCTTTCCTTATTTCTCTCTTTGTTATCCTCTGTTTGTTTTGTAGCCTTCCCAATCTTCTGACTTCCCACTTCTCTTTGCCACATTATAGGCTTTCTCTTTTGCTTTGATGCATTCCCTAACTTTCTTTGTCAGCCATGGCTGCCTAATCCCCCCTCTGATAACCTTTCTTTTCTTTGGGATGAACCTCTGCACTGTGTCCTCAATTACTCCCAGAAACTCCTGCCATTGCTGTTCTACTGTCTTTCCCACTAGGCTCTGCTCCCAGTCGATTTTCGTCAGTTCCTCACTCATGCCCCTGTAGTTACCTTTATTTGACTGTAACACAGGGGAAGGTGTAGGGAGGTAACTAGACCCCATTTGGAATATTGAGAGCAGTTTTAGGCCCCGTATCTAAGGAAGGATGTGCTGGCCTTGGAAAGGGTCCAGAGGAGGTTCACAGGAATGATCCCTGGATTGAAGAGCTTGTCGTATGAGGAAGGGTTGAGGACTCTGGGTCTGTACTCGTTGGAGTTTAGAAGGATGAGGGGGGATCTTATTGAAACTTACAGGATACTGCGGGGCCTGGATAGAGTGGACGTGGAGAGGAAGTTCCCACTTGCAGGAAAAACTAGAAGCAGAGGGCACAGCCTCAGACTGAAGGGACGATCCTTTAAAACAGAGAGGAGGAGGAATTTCTTCAGCCAGAGGGTGGGGAATCTGTGGAACTCTTTGCCGCAGAAGGCTGTGGAGGCCAAATCACTGAGTGTCTTTAAGACAGAGACAGATAGGTTCTTGATTAATAAGGGGATCAGGGGTTATGGGGAGAAGGCAGGAGAAGGCAGGGGCTGTTTACCACAGGGCTAAATCGCTGGCTTTGAAAGCAGACCAAGGCAGGCCAGCAGCACGGTTCAATTCCCGTACCAGCCTCCCCGAACAGGCGCCGGGATGTGGCGACTAGGGGCTTTTCACGGTAACTTCATTTGAAGCCGACTTGTGACAATAAGCCATTTTCATTTCATTTTCAGAATGGGGATGAGCAAATATCAGCCATGATAGAATGGCGGAGCAGACGCGATGGGCCGAGTGGCCTAATTCTGCTCCTGTGTTTTATAGCCGTATGGAATCCTAAAGCACAGGGCCCCAGGCAGCTGGAGGGGCGCCCACCAATGGTGGAGTAGCCGTGATTGGGAACGCACAAGGGGTGAAAAACAGAGAAGGGCGGATACCTCTGAGGGTCGTAGGGTTGGAGGATACAGGGATAGTGAGGGGGCGAGGGATTTGAAAGCGAGGAGACGGCAGTTTCAAAATCAATCAGCTTTCTTGCGTTCGCCGTTCCCATTAAAGCATGATGGGAAGTAAATTCTCCGGCGCCGGTGTTTGGGCGGGGGCGGGATTCATGCCGCGCCGGTCGGGGGCCGTTGACATCCCCCCCCCCGCAATTCTCCGGGCCCCGATGGGCCTAGTTTTTGGCCAGTCCCGCCGGCCTAAAATGGACATTGTCCATCCCGGCGGGACCTGGCTTGGAGGGCGGCTAGCGGAGACCTCGGGGGGGGGGGGGGGGGGAGGGGGGGGGGGGGGGGGCACGGGACGAGACCCCACGGTGGCCTGGCCTGCGATCGGGGCCCACCGATCTGCGGGCCGGCCTGTGCCGCGGGGGCGCTCTTTCCCTCCGCGTGCGGCCTCTGTCAGGCTCCGCCACGGCCGGCGCGGGGAAGAAACCCCCTGCCCATGCGCAGGAAACACGGCGGCGGTTCTGCGCATGCGCCAACTCGCGCCTGCCCTCAGAGGCCCTTTGGCACCGGTTGGCGCGGCGCCAACCCCTGCGGCACCGGCCTAGCCTCCGAAAGTGCGGCGGATTCCGCCACACACCCAAAGAACAAAGAACAAAGAACAAAGAAATGTACAGCACAGGAACAGGCCCTTCGGCCCTCCAAGCCCGTGCCGACCATACTGCCCGACTAAACTACAATCTTCTACACTTCCTGGGTCCGTATCCTTCTATTCCCATCCTATTCATATATTTGTCAAGATGCCCCTTAAATGTCCCTATCGTCCCTGCCTCCACTACCTCCTCCGGTAGTGAGTTCCAGGCACCCACTACCCTCTGCGTAAAAAACTTGCCTCGTACATCTACTCTAAACTTTGCCCCTCTCACCTTAAACCTATGCCCCCTAGTAATTGACCCCTCTACCCTGGGGAAAAGCCTCTGACTATCCACTCTGTCTATGCCCCTCATAATTTTGTATACCTCTATCAGGTCGCCCCTCAACCTCCTTCGTTCCAGTGAGAACAAACCGAGTTTATTCAATCGCTCCTCATAGCTTATGCCCTCCATACCAGGCAACATTCTGGTAAATCTCTTCTGCACCCTCTCTAAAGCCTCCACATCCTTCTGGTAGTGTGGCGACCAGAATTGAACACTATACTCCAAGTGTGGCCTAACTAAGGTTCTATACAGCTGCAACATGACTTGCCAATTCTTATACTCAATGCCCCGGCCAATGAAGGCAAGCATGCCGTATGCCTTCTTGACTACCTTCTCCACCTGTGTAGCCCCTTTCAGTGATCTGTGGACCTGTACTCCTAGATCTCTTTGACTTTCAATACTCTTGAGGGTTCTACCATTCACTGTATATTCCCTACCTGCATTAGCCCTTCCAAAATGCATTACCTCACATTTGTCCAGGTTAAACTCCATCTGCCATCTCTCCGCCCAAGTCTCCAGACAATCTAAATCCTGCTGTATCCTCAGACAGTCCTCATCGCTATCCGCAATTCCACCAACCTTTGTGTCGTCTGCAAACTTACTAATCAGACCAGTTACATTTTCCTCCAAATCATTTATATATACTACAAAGAGCAAAGGTCCCAGCACTGATCCCTGTGGAACACCACTGGTCACAGCCCTCCAATTAGAAAAGCATCCCTCCATTGCTACCCTCTGCCTTCTATGGCCTAGCCAGTTCTGTATCCACCTTGCCAGTTCACCCCTGATCCCGTGTGACTTCACCTTTTGTACTAGTCTACCATGAGGGACCTTGTCAAAGGCCTTACTGAAGTCCATATAGACAACATCTACTGCCCTACCTGCATCAATCATCTTAGTGACCTCCTCGAAAAACTCTATCAAGTTAGTGAGACACGACCTCCCCTTCACAAAACCGTGCTGCCTCTCACTAATACGTCCATTTGCTTCCAAATGGGAGTAGATCCTGTCTCGAAGAATTCTCTCCAGTAATTTCCCTACCACTGAAGTAAGGCTCACCGGCCTGTAGTTCCCGGGATTATCCCTGCCACCCTTCTTAAACAGAGGAACAACATTGGCTATTCTCCAGTCCTCCGGGACATCCCCTGAAGACAGCGAGGATCCAAAGATTTCTGTCAAGGCCTCAGCAATTTCCTCTCCAGCCTCCTTCAGTATTCTGGGGTAGATCCCATCCGGCCCTGGGGACTTATCTACCTTAATATTTTTTAAGACACCCAACACCTCGTCTTTTTGGATCACAATGTGACCCAGGCTATCTACACCCCCTTCTCCAGACTCAACATCTACCAATTCCTTCTCTTTAGTGAATACTGATGCAAAGTATTCATTTAGTACCTCGCCCATTTCCTCTGGCTCCACACATAGATTCCCTTGCCTATCCTTCAGTGGGCCAACCCTTTCCCTGGCTACCCTCTTGCTTTTTATGTAAGTGTAAAAAGCCTTGGGATTTTCCTTAACCCTATTTGCCAATGACTTTTCATGACCCCTTCTAGCCCTCCTGACTCCCTGCTTAAGTTCCTTCCTACTTTCCTTATATGCCACACAGGCTTCGTCTGTTCCCAGCCTTTTAGCCCTGACAAATGCCTCCTTTTTCTTTTTGACGAGGCCTACAATATCATTCGTCATCCAAGGTTCCCGAAAATTGCCGTATTTGTCTTTCTTCCTCACAGGAACATGCCTGTCCTGTATTCCTATCAACTGACACTTGAAAGCCTCCCACATGTCAGATGTTGATTTGCCCTCAAACATCCGCCCCCAATCTATGCTCTTCAGTTCCCGCCTAATATTGTTATAATTAGCCTTCCCCCAATTTAGCACATTCATCCTCGGACCACTCTTATCCTTGTCCACCAGTACTTTAAAACTTACTGAATTGTGGTCACTGTTACCGAAATGCTCCCCTACTGAAACATCTACCACCTGGCCGGGCTCATTCCCCAATACCAGGTCCAGTACCGCCTCTTCCCTAGTTGGACTGTTTACATATTGTTTTAAGAAGCCCTCCTGGATGCTCCTTACAAACTCTGCCCCGTCTAAGCCCCTGGCACTAAGTGAGTCCCAGTCAATATTGGGGAAGTTGAAGTCTCCCATCACCACAACCCTGTTGTTTTTACTCTTTTCCAAAATCTGTCTACCTATCTGCTCCTCTATCTCCCGCTGGCTGTTGGGAGGCCTGTAGTATACCCCCAACATTGTGACTGCACCCTTCTTATTCCTGATCTCTACCCATATAGCCTCACTGCCCTCGGAGGTGTCCTCTCGCAGTATAGCTGTGATATTCTCCCGAACAAGTAGCGCAACTCCGCCTCCCCTTTTACCTCCCCCTCTATCCCGCCTGAAACATCTAAATCCTGGAACGTTTAGCTGCCAATCCTGCCCTTCCCTCAACCAGGTCTCTGTAATGGCAACAACATCATAGTTCCAAGTAGCAATCCAAGCTCTAAGTTCATCTGCCTTACCCGTAATGCTCCTTGCATTAAAACATATGCACTTCAGGCCACCAGACCCGCTGTGTTCAGCAACTTCTCCCCGTCTGCTCTGCCTCAGAGCCACACTGTCCATATTCCCTAGTTCTCCCTCAACGCTCTCACCTTCTGACCTATTGCTCCCGTGCCCACCCGGAGTGGTTCGCGCCGTTCTTGGCGCCCGCGTTGGGCCATCGTGCCAAGTGCGGGAGAATCCCGGCCTGGGGTGCGCTGTTGGCGGAACGGAGAACCCCGCCAGCGGAGAATTCACCTGTTAGAATCACAGAATCCCCCTACACTGCAGAAGGAGGCCATTCGGCCCATCGAGTCTGCACCGGCCCTCGGAAAGAGCGCCCTAACCTAGGCCCACTCCCCCATCTTGTAATCCCTTATCGGAGCAATTTAGTCACCTAACCCGTACATCTTTGGACTGTGGGAGGAAACCAGAGCACCCGGAGGAAATCCAGGGAGACAACGTGCGGACTCCGCAGACAGTCGCCCGAGGGCGGAGGCAGACCCGGGGCCCTAGCACTGTGAGGCAGCAGTGCTAACCACTGTGCCCCCGTGCAGCCCACGGCAAGGACAACAGAAGTTACACGCACTGGCAGAAATAATTATTTGGTGTTTCCAATCATTTCATCCCAATCACCACTCCATCGGGTCCTTATCTTTTTTAAGCAACAGTGAAATCGATGCCTGCCCCAAAGTTTGTGACAACCCCCCTTCCCTATCGCCTCTTCAAACATCCCCACCATCAGGGGTGCCAACCTATCCTTAAAATATTTATAATATTCCACCGGAAACCCATCTGGCACCTCCCAATCGCATCCTGCTCCACTATCGCTCCTTCTAATGTAGCCCTGTCCCCCTCCCCTAACCTCGGGTACTCCAACCCATCTAGATCCTGGTGAGACCACATTTGGAGTATTGCGTGCAGTTCTGGTCACCTCATTATAGGAAGGACGTGGAAGCATTGGAAAGGGTGCAAAGGAGATTTACCAGGATGCTGCCTGGATTGGAGGATAGGTCTTATGAGGAAAGGTTGAGGGAGCTAGGGCTTTGCTCTTTGGAGTGGAGGAGGATGAGAGGTGACTTAATAGAGGTTTATAAGATAATGAGGGGGATAGACAGAGTGGACGTTCAGAGACTATTTCCTCGGGTGGATGTAGCTGTTACAAGGGGGCATAACTATAAGATTCAGGGTGGGAGATATAGGAGGGATGTCCGAGGTAGGTTCTTTACTCAGAGAGTGGTTAGGGTGTGGAATGGACTGCCTGCTGTGATAGTGGAGTTGGACACTTTAGGAACTTTCAAGCGGTTATTGGATAGGCACATGGGGCTCACCAGGATGACAGGGAGTGGGATAGCTTGATCTTGGCTTCGGACAATGCTCGGCACAACATCGAGGGCCGAAGGGCCTGTTCTGTGCTGTAGTGTTCTAGGTTCAAGCGAAGACAGAGGACAATGGTGCCAGCTGATTAGTAACGATGTGGGGAGTTCCACCCATTTCGGGTTCGCTCCTGCTACACCTCCCCCCCACCCCCCTCCCCTCCCCCACCGCCCTGCCAACCTTTGAACCGGCTGTTGACTTGTGTTCACAAATGGAGGAAGCAGCAAGCCACAATGCGCGAGGCCGGCATGATTGGACTAGTGGGAGAGCTGAGGTGGAAACGGGAAAGCAGAGACTCTGTCTTCAACCTTCTGTCTGAAACCCCAAGACAGAGTGTGTTCTGATGTAAGCTGTCGCAACGCTACTTGTGTGTCAGTACAAAACAAAGGCTGGACTCAAGTTCGCTTCCTGCTGTCATCCACTGATTATTTCTGTTATTTATTTGGTTTCGTTCACCTACTTCCTTGTTCGGCATAAGCCGCTAATTAGGCCGGTGGTTTTTCACCTCCGAGACTCGGTATCATATTCCAATTCAATCCAGTCCCCTGCTCTTTCTCCATATCCCTGCAAACAGGCCCATTCACACATTTATGAGCATCAAGTAGCACAAGTGGCTTCCCAGCTCCAGGGCCCCAGGTTCGATTCCCGGCTTGGGTCACTGTCTGTGCGGAGTCTGCACGTCCTCCCCGTGTCTGCGTGGGTTTCCTCCGGGTGCTCCGGTTTCCTCCCACAGTCCAAAGATGTGCAGGTTAGGTGGATTGGCCATGATAAATTGCCCTTAGTGACCAAAAAAGGTTAGGAGGGGTTATGGGGATAGGGTGGAAGTGAGGGCTTGAGTGGGTCGGTGCACGCTCGATGGGCCGAATGACACTGTGGGCGAGATTCTCCACTCCCGCGCCGGTTGGGAGAATCGCCTGGGCCGCCAAAATTTCCGGGGACGCCGGTCCGACGCCCTCCCGCGATTCTCCCAAGCGGCGGGAACGGCCCCGTCGAGTTTCGCGGGCCGCAGGCCGGAGAATCGCCAGAGACACCCAAAATGGCGATTCTCCGGCACCCCCGCTATTCTGAGGCCCGGATGGGCCGAGCGGCCAGGCCAAAACGATGGGTTCCCCCCGGCGCTGTCCACACCTGGGGCAAAATTCTCCGGAAACGGCGCGATGTCCGCCGACTGGTGCCCAAAACGGCGCCAATCAGTTGGGCATCGCGCCGCCCCAAAGGTGCGGAATGCTCCGCATCTTTGGGGCCCGAGCCCCAACATTGAGGGGCTAGGTCGGCGTCGGATGAATTTCCGCCCCACCAGCTGGCGGAAACGGCCTTTGGTGCCCCGCCAGCTGGCGCGGAAATGACATCTCCGAGCGGCGCATGCGCGGGAGCGTCAGCGGCCGCTGACAGTTTCCCGCGCATGCACAGTGGAGGGAGTCTCTTCTGCCTCCGCCATGGTGGAGACCGTGGCGGAGGCGGAAGGGAAAGAGTGCCCCCACGGCACAGGCCCGCCCGCGGATCGGTGGGCCCCGATCGCGGGCCAGGCCACCGTGGGGGCACCCCCCGGGGTCAGATCGCCCCGCGCCCCCCCCCCCCCCAGGACCCCAGAGCCCACCTGCGCCGCCTTGTCCCGCCGGTAAGGTAGGTGGTTTAATTTACGCCGGCGGGACAGGCATTTTAGCGGCGGGACTTCGGCCCATCTGGGCCGGAGAATCGCGTGGGGGGGCCCGCCAATCGGCGCGGCGCGATTCCCGCCCCCGCCGAATCTCCGGTGCCGGAGACTTCGGCAACCGGCGGGGGCCGGATTCACGCCAGCCCCCGGCGATTTCCCGACCCGGCGGGGGGTCGGAGAATCTCGCCCCTGGTTCTGGATACACCCACCATTGGGAACATCCTTCCTGCATCTACCCTCTCCAGTCCTGTTAGAATTTGCTAGGTTTCTATGAGATCCCCCCTCATTCTTCTGAACTCTAGTGAATACAATCCAAATCGATTCAATCTCTCCTCATATGACAGTCCCGCCATCCCTGGAATCAGTCTGGTAAACCTTCGCTGCACTCCCTCGAGAGCAAGAACATCCTTCCTCAGAGAAGGACCCCAAAACTGCACACAATACTCCAGGTGTGGCCTCACCAATGCCCGATACAATTGCAGCAACACATCCCTGCTTCTATACTCGAAACCTCTCGCAATGAAGGCCAACGTACCATTTGCCTTCTTTCCCGCCTGCTGCACCTGCATGCTTACCTTCAGCGTCTGGTGTACAAGGACACCCAGGTCCCGCTGCACACTCCCTTCTCCTCATTCACCCTTGCATCAGCTCCGGCAACACCCACTGATGGATTGCTCAATGCTGCCAAAGTGTCTGTTGGCTGGAGCTGCTGCAGAAAACGACAGATCCGGGGCTGGTTTAGCACAGGGCTAAATGGCTGGCTTTGAAAGCAGACCAAGGCAGGCCAGCAGCACGGTTCAATTCCCGCACCGGCCTCCCCGAACAGGCGCCGGAATGTGGCGGCTTTTCACAGTAACTTCATTTGGGGTTTTTTCATTTCACATTCCCTTTGTCCCGGCCTCCTTCCAGGCTCCTCACACCCAAGTCACCCTTCGTTAACTCCTGCCCAAATTTTCAGCTTTGCTGACGGCTGCGCGGTGAACTTTGGTCTTGTAATTTAGATTTTTAAAACCACGGCAGCTGCTGCAAGGCATTCGGGTCCCCCTGTGATGTGAAAGAAAATGATCGACCGAGGCCTTCACTTCCTACCACGTCAAGGGCCTAGTCAAAACCACTGTGGAAGCTGGGAGTTGTGAGTCAGGTGTGTTTGGGAGACTTTAGCAAGGGGACAAAGCTAAAAGATGGCGGTAGGGAGGGCAGTTAATGCTTGGTTAATAAATCGATGCAGAAGTTCAAACTAGCCCCCGATAAAGAAATAGGAAAGAAGGACGCGATTCTCCGCTCCCGCGCCGGTTGGGAGAATCGCCTGGTGCCCCATTTTTCCCCGCGACGCCCTCCCGCGATTCACCCAAGCGGCGGGAACGGCCCCGTCGAGTTCTGCGCGGCGCAGGCCGGAGAACCGCCCGGGACACCCAAAATGGCGATTCTCCGCTACACCCCGCTATTCTCCGGCCCGGATGGGCCGAGCGGCCTGCCCAAAACGACGGCTTCCCGCCGCGCCATCCACACCTGGTCGCTGGTGACGGGAACAGCGCGGGAACGCTGGGCGGGGCGGCCTGTGGGGGGGGGGCGAGGGGGGTTCTTTCACCGGGGTAGGACTGAAAAGGGGTCTGGCCCGCGAATCGGTGCCCACCGATCGGCGGGCTGGCCTCTCTGAAGGAGGACCTCCTTTCCTCTGCGCCCCGCAAGATCCATCTGACATCTTCTTGCCTCGGGGAGGACGGCAACCGCGCATGCGCGGGTGATGCCAGTTACGCGGCGGATGACGCGGCGCCGCCTTTACACGGCGCCAATGCCCGGCGCGCGCTGACGACGCTGCTTTCGCGACACGCCCCCCCCCGAGTTTCTCGCGGCCCCGACCCTAGCCCATTTTCGGGCCCTGAATCGGTCGAGATTGGGGCCGTTTCGCGCCGTCCTGAACCTCGACGGCGTTCACGACAGCGTGGGCACTTCGTCGCGGGAGCGGAGGATCGCGCCTCGCAGTGTCCCATTTAGCCAGTGGTTCTTATTGTGTTGTGTACTCTGGTACAACACAGACTGCAACTCGATGCAAAAGACGTTGAAGTAAGTTCGATGTGATTTATTGAACCATTAGCACAGTTCTCCATGAGTTCGACTCTCCTGCTAATCTTGCTGTAGTAACTCAGTCTAACTAACCAGTCTGCACTAAGCCACGTGGTGGGTGTGATGCTTCTGATCTGCCCCTGTCCTACTCTCTAAGTGTCGCCTGTGGAAAGAGACAGAGCATGTGTGCCCTGTCCTTATATATGGGTTGTGTACTGCCCCCTTGTGGTAGTATCACCTCTGGGTGTCTTGACTGCCCATTTGTCGTGCCCTATTCTATCTGTTCCTTAGCTGTATGTCTGCATGTCATGACGTCTCTGGTGCTCCCTCTAGTGTTGACTTAGTCGTAGTGTATTTACATTAACCCCTTGTGTGTGCATATCACCACAGTTCTTTCCAGTCATGCTGGGCATTCGATATGAGGTAGCATTTCAGAGGCCCATTGCCACGCCTCCTTGTATTACTCATTCGCGACAAAGGTCACCCTTACTCCAACTGCCGACTAGATCTAAGTGCCCCTGCAGTTATTAATGTGCGCGTGTTTCTTTTTTCTAATATTTGTAATCAAGGCTTTTTGTGTACAAAAATATCAGAAGGCCGAAACATCAACCTGAACAAACGGCCACAAATTCCCAATGTCCCCTGACACCAACACCCCACACATCCCGCCCAATTTTTACTCCCTTATCTCCCACCCACACCTGCTTTCTATCCCCGCAAAGGACCTGCTCATTTTCACCACCGCCATGTGGGCCCTAAGCAACACCTTAAACTGGAGGCCCAACCTCGAACACGACGAGGATGCGTTCACCCACCGCAAGGCCCGCCCCCAAGTCCCAGCCTGCACCTCCCCTCCCGTGTGTACCGTCGACAAGATGCACTGCAGCAGCTCACCAAGGCTCCTTAGGCAGCACCTTCCAAACCCACCACCTCTACCATCTAGAAGGACAAGGGCAGCAGATACCTGGGAACCCCACCACCTGGAGGTTCCCCTCCAAGTCACTCACCATCCCGACTTGGAAATATATCGGCCGTTCCTTCACTGTTGCTGCGGCAACATCCTGGAACTCCCTCCCTAACAGCACTGTGGGTGTACCTACACCACACGGGTTGCAGCGGCTCAAGAAGGCGGCTCACCCACCGCCTTCTCGAGGGGCAATTAGGGATGGACAATAAATGCTGACCTTCCCAGTGACGCTCCCATCCCACGGGTGAGTTGAAAGATAGTACATGAGGGAGAAAAACGGAAGGTTTTCCTGACAGAATTGAATGAGTGAGGTGGGAGTAGACTCGTGGAACAGAAGCACTGGCAATGGGCCGAAGGGCCAGTTTCAGTGTTGTAAATTCTACCAAAGGTCCAGCAGTACCTACTCTATTCCCAACAATGTGTTTCAGCATCAGAATTGCAGGGACCTATTCCCCCAGCCCCTATTGCCCCAAAACAGCCACCCTCGGAACTGTCTGTGATTGGAATTTTAGTACCAGTTTTAGTTGAAATATTGTCCGTTGATTCCTAAATCGGACCTGGGCAGACGTTGTCCAAGCTTTTCATAGAATTTACAGTGCAGAAGGAGGCCATTCGGCCCATCGAGTCAGCACCGATCCTTGTAAAGAGCGCCCTACTTAAGCCCACACCTCCACCCGATCCCCGTAACCCCACCTCACCTTTTTGGACACTAAGGGCAATTTATCATGGCCAATCCACCATGGCCTAGTGACCTAATTCCGCTCCTATGTCTTATGTCTTATGATATATTTCCAAGTCGGGGCAGTGAGTGACTTGGAGGGGAACCTCCAGGTGGTGGGGTATCTGCTGCTCTTGACCTAGATGGTAGAGGCCGTGCACATCTTTAGACTGTGAGAGGAAACCGGAGCACCCGGAGGAAACCCATGCAGGCACGGGGAGAACGTGAAGACTCCGCACAGACAGTGACCCAGTGGGGAATCGAACCTGGGATCCTGGAGCTGGGAAGCAACTGTGCTAACCACTGTGCTACCGTGCTGCCCTTGTCCACCTATAGCTTAGCCACCTATCTTCCATCTGGACTTTCAAAGATTATTTTGTAAGAATGTGAAAACCGTGTGTTTGAACTAATGCTCATTGCAAAGCCTATTAACATGTAATAGGCTTGATCCATGCTGAGTCCAGTCCTTACTCACAGCTCTGAATCAGCCATTGTGCATGTTGGACTTTAACAGCGTGCTGTTTCAACTAGACAAGCAACATTGGCTTACATTGAGATACTCGGCTGGATTCTCTGAGACTATTGACGCCGGGACAGGATTTGTGGATTTCTACAACAGCAAAGCTGGCGCTGAACCTGGGCCGATTCAGCGGCTGTGGATGGGCTAGCACCGGGTCCACGTGGAACACACTCGATTCCAATGGGAAACGGTGTGGGATTCACCGGGACCGTGATTGACACTTGGGAGGCTGACAAGCTGCAGCCGCACATAGATCATAGAATTTACAGTGCTGAAGGAGGCCATTCGGCCCATCGAGTCTGCACCGGCTCTTGGAAAGAGCACCCGACCCAAGGTCAACACCCCCACCCTATCCCCATGACCCAGTAACCCCACCCAACACTAAGGGCAATTTTGGACACTAAGGGCAATTTAGCGCGGCCAATCCACCTAACCTGCACATCTTTGGGTTGTGGGGGTGAGACCCACGCAGACACGGGGAGAATGTGCAAACTCCACACGGACAGTGACCCGGGGCCGGGATCGAACCCAGATCCTCAGCGCCGCAGTCCCAGTGCTAACCACTGCGCCACATGCCGCCCCCATACTTTAACAGCATACACATTACACTCCCCACACACACACTCGTCCCAGCCAGCAAGGAGGCACAGGTTGTGCTGGGGCGCGCCCATCCCGCTGATAGGCCGGCTGGGGTCAGAGGGCACCTAGGGGGTGGCCTGGGAGGGGGCTCCCCTACGACCTGTGGCCCTAAGCTCACAGTGGACCGTCAGCGGCGTGGGCAGCTGCATGGCTGTTCCGTGCCCGTCCACCCCGACTCTGGCAGAAGCCCCCCAGCCAGCGTCACGGCTGTCAGAAAACCATGGCGATGTTGGACACTTTCCATCCCCCCCCCTCTCTCCCTCAGCAGCCACGCTGTAGTCAAGGCGATGGAGGATTGCGATTCGCCGTGAAATCGGCGCCCGCCATGATTTTGGCATCGGAACTCTCCGACCAATCGCCTTTCTCGATTCCGGTTTTGGCTGACGGAGGATCCCGCCCACTATCTAGGCCCACTCACCCGGCCTATTCCCCTAACCCCGCACACTGATAATGCTCAATGCACCTAACCTGCACATCTTTGGACACTAAGGTCAATTTATCACGGCCAATCCACCTAACCTGCACACTTGGACTGTGGGAGGAGACCGGAGCACCCGGAGGAAACCCACGCACACACGGGGAGAACGTGCAAACTCCGCACAGACGGTCGGAATCGAACCCGGGTCCCTGGGAACCGTGGGGCAGCTAACCACTGTGCCACTGTGGAATTCTCCGCACTTCCGGGGGCTAGGCTGGCGGGGGGAGGGGTTGGCGTCGTGCCAACCGGCGCCGAAGGGCCGGCGCGAGTTAGTGCCTGCGCAGGGAGGTTTCTTCTCCGCGCCGGCCATGGCGGAACCTTACAGAGGCCGGCGCGGCAGGAAGGAGTGCCCCCACGGCACAGGCCCGCCCGATGATCGGTGGGCCCCGATCGCGGGCCAGGCCACCGTGGGGGTCCCCCTCCCTGGGCCGGATTCCCCCCCTCGCCTCTCCCCCACCGAGGACCGCACCAGCCGGCCTACCAGCCAGGTCCCGCCGTGTGGGACCATGTCCATGTCACGCCGGCGGCACTGGCCAGGAACTGACGGCCGCTCGGCCCATCGAGGCCCGGGGAATTGCCGGCCAACGGCCCCCTACCGGCGCGGCGTGATCCCCCGGCCCCCCCGCCCGAAAACCGGCGCCGGAGAATACGGCAGCCGGCGCTGGTGCGGCGGGGCGGGATTCACGCCCCCCCCTGGCGATTCTCCGACCAGGCCGGGGGGGGGGGGGGGGGTGGGGAGAATCCCGCTCTAGATCTTTACAAAGTCTCTTAAAGGAGGCAAAAATGAGGTTTCGAGACATGGAGGAGTAGGGATAGGGATTTGCGGATAATTGAAGGCGAGTCGCTCTGTCGGAGCGACTCTGATAATATTAGAGGATCGCCGATATCTGGGGGCGGCTGTGAGACTGGAGGAGATTACAGAGACGGGGGGGGGGGGGGGGAGCGGACAAAGCCATGGGGGGATTTAAAAGCAAGTGTGAGAAAAGTCGCCCAGATGTTCGAGAGGCCAGTGAGCACGGTGGGAATTAGTTGAGAGTTAAGACATGGACATAGAACATCCTTTACCTTTAAGCATCAGATTTTCTTACTTTATATATATTAGTGATTCAACTGAAGCACAAAACTTTTGATTGTTTCAGACAGCTGAAAGTGGGGCCAAGGACCAAAACGAAGCTGAAAATTCACTCCAACCTGTCTACGAGTCCTTGTTTGTTGAACCTCACAGTTGCGAAACCTGATTAACAGGAATCTTGGCCAAAGCTCCTCTTAAATTGTTGACTCCCTCACGAACTGTGACCCATTCACTCGTGCCTCTGACTGTGGTAACATTTGGTGCATAAATCTTTTGACAATCTCGCACTTAAATGCTGCGACTATTCTCATGTGCTGACCAATCCCAATGCCCTGCACAAAGAATGCTTTGTTTTTGACAACTGCCTACTCCCCGGGTTCAAACTGTGCAACATGATCACGTGTCCCTTTCAGAAAAAGGTTTATATTTTCACTCAACCATTGACTACAGGTACAACTTGTATTAACATTGCACCCTCAACAAGCTAAGCCCTCCATAAGAAGCCCCACAGGGGATGTTCTTCAAGAAACATTGACCCCCGACCCCCTCCAAGAAAAAATGCAAATGACTGAAAGCGTACGGTTAAAGGGACAGGTTCGAAGGAGCATTGGGAAGAGGGGAGAGGGAGGGAATTCCAGAGATTAGGGCCCAGCCTGCTGAAGGCGCAGTCTCCAAAGGAAAATCGTGAATGCCCAAAATGCCCACAGTGGCCTGGCCCGCGATCGGGGCCCACCGATCTGCGGGCGGGCCTGTGCCGTGGGGGGGCATTCCTTCCTTCCGCGCCGCCCCCCCCCCATAGGGCTGCGCCATGGCCGGCGCGGAGAAGACAACCCCCTGCGCGTGCGCCAGAATACGCCTGCCGATCTGCGCATGCGCGAGATCAAGCTGGCCCTTCGGCGCCGGCGGGAAAAGCGGCGCCAACCGCTCCAGCGTCCAACTAGCCCCTGGAAGTGGGGAGAATTCTGCACTTTCGTGGGCCGGTGACGCCGGAGTGGTTCGCGCCGGTTTTCCCGCCGGCGTGGGGACTTGGTCCCCGCAAAGGAGAATCCCACCAGCGACCTTTGCCATCTAGAAGGACAAGGGCAGCAGATACCTGGGAACCCCACCACCTGGAGGTTCCCCTCCAAGTCAGGTTCCCTGCAGAGGATGTGCAGACTCCGCACAGACAGTGTGTTATGGGCCAGGGTTTAGAGAACCCCAAAGTGTATCATCGAGTTCCCCTGACCCACAACCTTTACTAGATTGTGGTAGGGGGAGCACACGGCCCACTCTACAGGTGTGGGACAGCAGAAATGGAAAAGTATTTTTTAAAGCAAAACAATGTTTATTCTAGGAACTCAAGTTAACCTTTTTAAAATATCTTAGCAACCATCAATTCAACTACAACCCCCAAAGAATACAACACTAAGTAATCCTTTAAGCTTACCTTTTAACATCCATAAGACTTAAAACACCTTTTTACCAGAAGCACATCAGGTTAAAGTCACTACTGGTATTAGTTTTAAATCACCAGGATCGATTTACAGTCTTTAGATTACAGAGAGAGATTCATACACCTTCTGGCTGTGACTGCAGCTATCCAGCTCTGAAAACGAAACCAAAACACACCCTGCAGCAAACAGCCTAAAACGAAAGTAAAAAGCTGACAGACAGCCCAGCCCCACCCACTCACTGACATCACTGCAGTAATACACTTAAAGATACTCTCACTACAGATATTTATAAACACACCCATTTATAAACACCCATTTCTTAAAGGTACTCTCCCATGACAAATGACCCATGCCGGGGATCGAACCAGGGACCCCTGAGCTGTGAAGCAACAGTGCTAACCACTGTGCCATTGTGCTGTCACCAGACTAGTAATCCAGAGACCCCAGGATAATGATCTGGGGATCCGGGTTGCAATCCCACCACGGCAGGTGAGGGAATTTAAACTCAATGTAATGTCTGGAATTAAAAGTCTAATGATGATCATGAAACCATTGTCGATTGTCGTTAAACACCCATCTGGTTCACTAATGCCCTTGAGGGAAGGAAATCGATCATCCTTACCCGGCCTGGCCTACATGTGACTCCAGAACCACAGCAATGTGGTTGCCTCTTAACTGCCCGTTCATAGGCAATAAATGTTGGCACAGGCTGTGACGCCCATGTTCCGTGAACGAATAAAAAAATAACCGCCCCGTCTTGGAAGTATATTGGGCGTTCCTTCTCTGTCGCTGGGTCAAAAACCTGGAGCTGCCTCGCTAACGAAGGTATAGGTGGCCTGATTAGCAAGTTGGCAGATGATACTAAGATTGGTGGAGTTGCAGATAGCGAGGAGGACTGTCAGAGGATACAGCAAAATATAGATAGATTGGAGAGTTGGGCAGAGAAATGGCAGATGGAGTTCAATCCAGGCAAATGCGAGGTGATGCATTTTGGAAGATCTAATTCAAGAGCGGACTATACGGTCAATGGAAGAGTCCTGGGAAAATTGATGTACAGAGAGATCTGGGAGTTCAGGTCCATTGTACCCTGAAGGTGGCAACGCAGGTCGATGAGTGGTCAAGAAGGCATACAGCATGCTTGCCTTCATCGGACGGGGTATTGAGTACAAGAGTCGGCAGGTCATGTTACAGTTGTATCGGACTTTGGTGAGGCCACCTTTGGAATACTGCGGGCAGTTCTGGTCGCCACATTACCAGACGGATGTGGATGCTTTAGAGAGGGTGCAGAGGAGGTTCACCAGGATGTTGCCTGGTATGGAGGGTGCTAGCTATGAAGAAAGGTTGAGTAGATTAGGATTGTTTTCGTTGGAAAGACGGAGGTCGAGGGGGGGACCTGATTGAGGTCTACAAGATTATGAGAGGTATGGACAGGGTGGATAGCAACAAGCTTTTTCCAAGAGTGGGGGTGTCAATTACAAGGGGTCACGATTTCAAGGTGAGAGGGGGAAAGTTTAAGGGAGATGTGCGTGGAAAGTTTTTTACGCAGAGGGTGGTGGGTGCCTGGAACGCTTTGCCAGCGGAGGTGGTAGAGGCGGGCACGATAGCATCATTTAAGATGCATCTAGACAGATATCTCGGGCAGGGAACAGAGGGAAGTAGATCCTTGGAAAATAGGCGACAGGTTTAGATAAAGGATCTCTGGATCGGCGCAGGCTGGGAGGGCCGAAGGGCCTGTTCCTGTGCTGTAATTTTCTTTATTCTTTGTTCCAACAGCCCTGTGGGTGTACCTCCACCACACGGACCGCAGCAGCTCAAGAAGGCGGCTTCCCACCACCTTCTCAAGGGGCAATTAGGGATGGGCAATAAATGCGGGGCCCGAGGGACAACACCCGCATCCCGGGAATGAATAAACAAAGATTACGGAACTCGGCGAAGGTGAGGTCATGGAGGGATTTAAGCATGAGGGTGGAAATGATGAAACTGTACAAACTACACTGTCCGTGTGGAGTTTGCACATTCTCCCCGTGTGGGCGTGCGTTTCGCCCCCACAACCAAAAGATGTGCAGGGTAGGTGGATTGGCCGCGCTAAATTGCCCCTGAATTGGAAAAAACAATTGGGTACTCTAAATTTTATAACAATTTGTAAAACTGAGATGTCTGTGGAGGTCTGTATGCATAAGTCACCAGAACTTGCCGTATATTCAGATGCAGACTTTGGGATTGAGTGTCAGTTGTGGGTGGAGCAAATGGGGAGCCAATCAGGAGAAGTGTTGGAATAATTGGTTCTGACAGTGACAGGGGCAAGGAGGTGAGTCTCAGTAGCAGATCGGGAGAGCTGCCAAGGTTGGGGGGTGTTGTGGGATACAGAGACTGGGTTATAATGACGGTGGAAGTAGGTGTTCATTGTAATGGGGAGGACACAGAATCAGAAAGTTTGGCTTCAGATAGGACTCCGAACATGATCTGATGGCCATTCTAGAGACAAGGGGCCTAGAGTAGCCGGGGGGGGCGGCGTGAATCCCGCCCTGCCGGTCGGCGATTCTCCGGCCCGCGATGGGCTGAGTGGCCGCCCGATTACGGCTGTCCTGTCGGCGTATGTTATGACAGGTACTTACCGGCGGGACCTGGCTCCGGCCTCGTGGGAGGGGGGGGGGGGATCTGGCCCCGGGGGGGGGGTGCCCCCACGGTGGCCTGGCCCGCGATCGGAGCCCACCGGTCCGCGGGCGGGCCTGCGCCGTGGGGGCGCTCTATTCTTCCGCGCCAGCCGGTGTGGCGCAAACCACTCCAGCGCCGGCCTAGCCCCTGGACAATTCCGCCCCCTCGGGGCGGCCCAATGCCGGAGTGGTTCACGCCACGCCTCAGCGCCAGAGTGCCCCGCCCCGCCGGTTTGCGGAGAATCCCGCCCCCTGCAAGATGATAATGATTGGGTCCTGACTATTAAGGTGTGTGTGACATTCAGGCAGGATAGGAAGCTAGGTAAAGGCGAAGGGTTAATCAAGGATGGCATTTTCAATAGTTAGAGATGATCTTGGTCCAGGAGATCAGGATGTCGAATCGGTTTGGGTGGAGGTGACGAACAGTAGGGGAAAGACGTCAAACATAGGAGCGGT
This sequence comes from Scyliorhinus torazame, assembly GCF_047496885.1. Lineage (NCBI taxonomy): Eukaryota > Metazoa > Chordata > Chondrichthyes > Carcharhiniformes > Scyliorhinidae > Scyliorhinus > Scyliorhinus torazame. The sequence continues at coordinate 28,481,653 of NC_092726.1, forward strand.
CGGGCAGCAGGGTGGCCCAGTGGTTAGCACTGCTGCCTTGGGGCGCCGAGGACCCGGGTTCGATCCTGGCTCTGGGTCACTGTTGTGTGGAGTTTGCACATTCTCCCCGTGTCTGCGTGGGTCTCACCCCCACAACCCAAAGATGTGCAGGGTAGGCGGATTGGCCACGCTAAATTGCCCCTTCATTGGGAAAAAAAGAATTGGGTACTCTAAATTTTTTATTAAAAACATAGAAGTGGTCTACACGTCCGCAAACAGTGACCACAACATAGGACAAAGTGTGCAAGAAGAAATATTGGGGGCTTGTGGTGAAGGGACAACTAGTTTCTCAGAGAGAGATAATCTGGAACCAACCAGAGAACAGGTTGTATTTGCATAATGTAACAGGAATGATTAATGGCCTCAGAGCAAAGGCACTTCTCGATAGCAGTAACCACAACATGATTGAATTTTGCGTCCAGATTGAAAGGGAGAAGAGTGGGTCTGAGGCTAGTATTTTAAACTTAAATAAGGGCAACCATGCAGGCATGAAGGCTGAACTGGGAGACTCGGCTAGGGAATAGATCAATAGAGAAGCAAGGGCAAACATATCAGGGGTTATTTCAGAATAGCCCGAATCGCCGGGGTTTTCCAGTCATTGGCATAGGCGGGATCTTCCAGTTCCGCCGACGGCCTTGGCTTTACTGGCGGCTAGCGTTGACTTCAATGGGAAATTCCATTGACAGCTGGTCCAACCGCCGGACAATAGCTTCCGCGGCAGGTTGCACGGAACATCCCATCCAAAAAATAGACTCCCCCTATAAAGAAAGATTCTCAAGGGAGGACTACCATCCATGGTCAGCTGTAGACTTTAGCGAGCGAGTCAAGAACTGCGTCAAGATAAATTGTCGATCAGATGATTGGTCAGAGTTTAAATAATGACAGAGAAGGTTAATCAGGAGAATGAAATTAGAGTATGAGAGGAACCTAGCTAGGAATGTAAAAATGGAGAGCAAGCGTCTCCACAGGTATTTGTAAAGGAAGAGAGTAAGTAAAGGGAGCATTGATCCCTGGAGAGTGAGAATGAGGAGGTGTCAGTAGATGATAAGGAAGTGGCGGTTGGAAAGAGCAAATCCTTTGCTCCTGTCCTCGCTGCAGATCATTCCAGTAATAGCTGTAAATCAGGAGGTGGATGGGAAAGAGGATTGGTGAAATTATGATCACTGGGGAAGCAGTACTGAGCAAACCAATGGAGCTGCAATGTGGGCTGACAGGTTTCTGGGTCCCTGGGGACTTCAGCCTGCGGTCTTGAAAGAGCTGGCTAAGGAGTTGCATGGGTAGTGATTTTCCCAAATTCCCTAGATTTCGGAAAGGTTCCATCAGATTGGAAAGTAGCAAATATGACCCCACTCTTCAAGACGGGAGGGAGGCAGAAAATAGAAAAACGTCGGTCAGTTACCTTGGCTTCTATCGTGAGGACGACACTATAATCAATCATTAAAAACTTAGCGCTCCGCACTCAACGCAATTAGGAACAGTCAACATAGTTTTGTGAAAGGGAAATCACATTTAACCTATTCATTAGACGTCTTTGAAGGAGTAACATGTGCTGTAGATAAAGGGGAGTCTGTTGATGTATTGTACTTGAATTTGCAGAAGGCATTTGATAAGGTGCCTCATGAAAGGCTTCTGGTAGATCTGTGTCTGTTTGGCAGGATGTGACGGTTGGAGTCCCAGGGGCCTGTGGGCTGGGGCCTCGACTCTTTACAATGTACAGCAATGATTCAGGGGGCTTGAGTTTAAGAGCCGCGGGGTTATGCTGCAACTATACGTGTCCCTGGTGAGACCACATTTGGAGTATTGCGTGCAGTTCTGGTCACCTCATTATAGGAAGGACGTGGAAGCATTGGAAAGGGTGCAAAGGAGATTTACCAGGATGCTGCCTGGTTTGGAGGGTAGGTCTTATGAGGAAAGGCTGAGGGAGCTAGGGCTTTTCTCTTTGGAGCGGAGGAGGATGAGAGGCGACTTAATAGAGGTTTATAAGATAATGAGGGGGATAGATAGAGTGGACGTTCAGAGACTATTTCCTCGGGTGGATGGTGGTGTTACAAGGGGGCATAACTATAAGATTCAGGGTGGGAGATATAGGAGGGATGTCCGAGGTAGGTTCTTTACTCAGAGAGTGGTTAGGGTGTGGAATGGACTGCCTGCTGTGATAGTGGAGTCGGACACTTTCGGAACTTTCAAGCGGTTATTGGATAGGCACATGGGCCACACCAGAATGACAGGGAGTGGGATAGCTTGGTCTTGGTTTCGGACAATGCTCGGCACAACATCGAGGGCCGAAGGGCCTGTTCTGTGCTGTACTGTTCTATGTTCTATGATTATATGAGGGGAGCGAAGGCAGGGTAGATAAACTTTCAGAGGGCAGCACCGTAGCATTGTGGATAGCACAATTGCTTCACAGCTCCAGGGTCCCAGGTTCGATTCCGGCTTGGGTCACTGTCTGTGCGGAGTCTGCACATCCTCCCCGTGTGTGCGTGGGTTTCCTCTGGGTGCTCCGGTTTCCTCCCACAACCCAAAGATGTGCAGGTTAGGTGGATTGGCCATGATAAATTGCCCTTTGTGTCCAAAATTGCCCATAGTGTTGGGTGGGGTTACTGGGTTATGGGGATAGGGTGGAGGTGTTGACCTTGGGTAGGGTGCTCTTTCCAAGAGCTGGTGCAGACTCGATGGGCTGAATGGCCTCCTTCTGCATTGTAAATTCTGTAATGACGCAAAGATAGATAGGAAAGTATGTTGCGAAGAAGACATGAGGAGGTAGCTTCCACCTCTGGTGAAATGTTCAAAGGCAGGCGAGCAGTCAATCTGACAGACTCACTGCTGATTTTCCTCCCTATCCTGCCTCCAGCCTTCCTGCAGAAGATGTCACGCAGTCCCTCATCTTCAAACACAAGCTCTACTACATTCCCCAGCCTCACAATCCTCTGCGAAAGATTTCGAACGCTCTCGGCCCTGCATCTATTTTTCAGATCTACATTTCCGAACTCTATCCACCCCCCCCACACTTCCCCAGATTCCGGAAACAATCTGAGTCCGTCTACCCTCTCATCTCCCTTCACTGACTGCGCGGAGTCTGCACGTTCTCCCCCGTGTCTGCGTGGGTTTCCTCCAGTTTCCTCCCACAAGTCCCGAAAGACGTGCTTGTTAGGTGAATCGGACATTCTGAATTCTCCCTCTGTGTACCCGAACAGGCGACTGGGGGATTTTCACAGTAACTTCATTGCAGTGTTAATGTAAGCCTACTTGTGGCAATAAAGATTATTATTCGAATGTCTTTCCAAATTACTCTATTAGCTCTGTTCGAATGGAAAACCTATTTTTGAGGTCTCATTTTGAATTTATCCTACCATATACCAGGTAGCAGTGCATCTGTACTGTGATGCCTTGGTATCACCACAACATCCTTCCGATGTAGTGCAGAACAGAAATGTGCACAGTGCTGTGGTTTTGCTTTGATGCAGATCACCACTATATCTTAATTTTCGATCACTTCATTTCCTGTACCCCATTTACCTCTGAGTGAGTCACAGTGAAACAGCAGCAAATAAGAGCTGAAGATGTAAGAGGTGAAAAATTACGAAAATGGAGAGCATTTTGCAAAACTGAAATCCCTAAGAATTTATGAACATTTATGGAAACAACTAACCTGATTCGAGCGAGCCTATAAGTATATGAATATATAGAACATAGAATTGACAGTGCAGAAGGAGGCCATTCGGCCCATTGAGTCTGCACCGGCTCTTGGAAAGAGCACCCTACTCAAGGTCAACACCGCCACCCTATCCCCATAACCCAGTAACCCCACCCAAAACGAAGGGCAATTTTGGACACTAAGGGCAATTTATCACGGCCAATCCACCTAACCTGCACATCTTTGGACTGTGGGAGGAAACCGGAGCACCCGGAGGAAACCCACGCACACACAGGGAGGATGTGCAGACTCCGCACAGACAGTGACCCAAGTCGGGAATCAAACCCGGGTCCCTGGCGCTGTGAGGCAGCAGTGCTAACCACCGTGCCACTTTAAGATCTGCTCATGAAACCTGAGGCGGGATTCTCCCCTGCCCGGCGGGGCGGGCGGTCCCGGCGCCGAGGATGGCGTGAACCACTCGGCCGTCGGGCCGCCTGGAAGGAGCGGATTCCTCCGCACCTTCAGTGGCTCGGCCGGCGCCAGCGGGGTTGGCACCGTGCCAGCCGGTGTCAAAGGAGTTGGCGCCGTGCCAACAGGCGGCGAAGGGCCTCAGCCAGCCGGCGCGAGTTGCCGCATGCGCGGGAGCGCCAGCGTGTGCTGCAAGGGGGGGGGTTCATCTCCGCGTCGGCCATGGCGGAGGTCCACAGCAGCCGGTGAGGAGGCAACGAGTGCCCCCACGGCACAGGCCCGCCCGCGGATCTGTAGGCCCCGATCGCGGGCCAGGCCACCGTGGGGGCACCCCCCCCCGGGGCTAGATCCCCCCTCCCGAGGACCCCGGAGGCCGCCCGCAGAGCCAGGTCCCGCCGGTACGTACCTGGTCTAATTTACGCTGGCGGGACCGGCCTAAGGCGGGCGGCCGTTCGGCCCATCGCGGCGGGGGGGGGGGGTTGCTAGTGGCCGCCGCCGGGCGCAGCACGATTCCCACCCCCGCCAAAACCCCAGCGCCGGAGGAATCGGCAGCCGGCGGGGGCGGGATTCACGCCGCCCCCCGGTGATTCTCCCGCCCCTGATGTCAATTAGGCTCAGTTGTCGAAAAAGTGTTAATTAGTTTGCGAAGTGACAGGCAACGTTCACACCCCAAAAATGCCACTCGATTGGCATTAGGTGGCATTATCCTTGCCACAGAACACCACCAGTGTGCTGGAGGTCACCATTGGTCAGGAATTTAACTGGACCTGCATATACATACTGTGGCTGCAAGAGCAGGTCAGACACTGGGAATTCTCCAGTGGATAACTCAAAGAACGATACAGCACAGGAACAGGCCCTTCGGCCCTCCAAGCCTGTACCGGTCATGATACCACCCTTGGCCAAAACCCTCAGCACCTCCTCGTGCCGTGTCCCTCTATACCCGTCCTATCCATGTGTTTGTCAAGATGCCTTTTGATCACCGTTAATGTATCTGCTTCCACAACCTCCCCTGGCAACGCGTTCCAGGCACTCCCCACCCTCTGCGTAAAAAACCTGCCTCGCACATCTCCTCTAAACTTTGCCCCACGGACCTTAAACCTATGCCCCCTGGTGAGTGACCCCTCCACCCTGGGAAAGAGTGCCTACCCATCCACTCTGTCCATGCCCCTCATAATCTTGTAGACCTCTATCAGGTCGCCCCTCAACCTCCGTCTTTCTAATGAAAACAGTCCGAGTCTATTCAGCCTCTCCACATAGCTAACACCCTCCAGACCAGGCAACATCCTGGTAAACCTCCTCTGCACCCTCTCCAAAGCCTCCACATCCTTCTGGTAGTGTGGCGACCAGAATTGTGCGCAATATTCCAAGTGTGGCCTTACCAAGGTTCTATACAACTCCAGCACGACTTGCCAGTTAACCAGTTCCCTGACACCCGTTCACCATCTACAAGGCACAAGTCAGGAGGGCGATGGAATACTCTCCACTTGCCTGGACAAGTAGAGCTCCAACAACACGAAAGAATCTCCACATCATCCAGAATAAAGCAGCCCACTAGATCGGCCACCTGAGCCTTCCCCACCATCGCATGCCAGCTCCATCAAACAGCACACCATCCTGACTTTGCTGTCACTGGGTCAGAAACATGGGACATCCTCCCCAGTGGTTATGTGGGTGTACCCACACCACATGGGCTGCGATGGCTCAGGGCAGCTCGCTGAGGGCAATCCGTTCGTGGATGATCAAAGATGGCCGAATCAGTGTTGCCCACATCTGTAAATGAATAACACAAATTCTTGAAACTTTCCTAAAAACTGGTTACAAATAGGTCTGGAGTAGAGTTCAATATGCGCTATGGATTTAAGGAAATTTATAATCTTCGCAAATATATTAACTGAACACAGCGCTGCTAAAATTGACCAAACATTCTGCGTGCCACAAAGGCAGGGGGCGGGGTTCTCCAAAATGGAGGCAGAGTGTTCGCGCCGTCGTCAACGCCGTCGAGGTTCACGCCGGCGCGAAACAGCCCCTCTCCCGACCGATTCAGTGCCCGATAATGGGCTAGGAGCGGCGCCGCGTCATTTACGCGCGCCAGGCCTTGGCGCCGCGTACATGACGCAGCCGACGCCACATAACTGGCGTCACCCGCGCATGCGTGGTTGCCGTCCTCTCCGAGTCCGCCCCGCAAGAAGATGTCTGACGGATCTCGCAGGGCTGCGGAAGAAAGGAGCTCCTCCGTCAGAGAGGACGGCCCGACGATCGGTGGGCACCGATCGCGGTCCACACCCCATTTCAGCCCCCCCCCCCCCGCAGGCCGCCCCCCCCCCCCCCCAGCATTCTCGCACTGTTCCTGCCGGCAGCGACCAGGGGTGAAATTCTCCCCCAACGGCGCGATGTCTGCAGACTGGCGCCAAAAACGGCGCCAATCAGACGGGCATCGCGCCGCCTCAAAGGTGCGGAATGCTCCGCATCTTTGGGGGCCGAGCCCCAACATTGAGGGGCTAGGCCGGCGGCGGAGGGATTTCCGCCCCGCCAGCTGGCGGAAATGGCGTTTGTTGCCCCGCCAGCTGGCGCGGAAATGCGGCGCATGCGCGGGAGCGTCAGCGGCCGCCGACAGTTTCCCGCGCATGCGCAGTGGAGGGAGTCTCTTCCGCCTCCGCCATGGTAGAGGCCGTGGCGGAGGCGGAAGGGAAAGAGTGCCCCCACGGCACAGGCCCGCCCGCGGATCGGTGGGCCCCGATCGCGGGCCAGGCCACCGTGGGGGCACCCCCCGGGGTCAGATCGGCCCGCGTCCCCCCAGGACCCCGGAGCCCGCCCACGCCGCCTGGTCCCGCCGGTAAATACCAGCTTTGATTTACGCCGGCGGGACAGGCAATTTCTGGGTGGGACTTCGGCCCATCCGGGCCGGAGAATTGAGCGGGGGGGTCCCGCCAACTGGCGCGGCCCGATTCCCGCCCCCGCCCAATCTCCGGTACCGGAGACTTATGCGGGGGCGGGATCCACGGCGGCCAACGGCCATTCTCCGACCCGGCGGGGGGTCGGAGAATGACGCCCCAGGTGTGGACGGCGCCGGGGGGAACCCGCCGCTTTGGGCAGGCCGCTCGGCCCATCCGGGCCTGAGAATAGCGGGGGTGCCGGAGAATCGCCATTTTGGGTGTCTCGGGCGATTCTCCGGCCCGCGCCGCGCGGAACCCGACCGGGCCGTTCCCGCCGCTTGGGAGAATCGCGGGAGGGCGTCGAACCGGCGTCCCCGGAAAATCTGGCGACCCAGGCGATTCTCCCAACCGTCGCGGGAGCGGAGAATCGCGCCCAGGATGCTTCCAAACTACAGCATCATTGCCGTGGCACAGACAATCACAATATTGTTGCCGAATTCCCTCACTATAATACTGCCAAATCCCAGCACCATCACCATAGCACCCGGCAAGCTCCAACACAATTACTATGGCTCTATCAAACCCGGGCACTATGACCATCGCTCTGCCAAAGCCCCGCACCATCATTCTCGCGCTGCCAAACCCCAGCGTCCTCACCACACGAGTGCCAAGCTGAACCATCCCTGCAGCTCTGACACAACCTTGATCTGGGCCCATCTCAGGCAAGCCTTGCCACTCAGCTCGATTGCTAAATTTCAGGCCCCTTTCTCCAATTTGACTCTCTTCCTGTCTCAATATGTATTCTCCGCTTGACAAAACAGGGGCAGGAAATGATCGTTCAAAATATAGGTTAAAGGAAGTTAGAATAAAGCTGATCAGCTCATTTCCAGTTATCAGAGTCAGAGAACGCGCACCTCAAAGCTCATGTGGGGTTCCAAAATACCACTTCCCAAAAACTGGTGACAGCCAAGGTCAGCTTTACTTCATTTAATCTTTTTCCCGTTATTCCTGCTGGACCGGCAGCCGTTGTCCATCCCGGAAGAGTCAAACGCATTTCTGTGGGTCTGGAGTCACTTGTAGGCCAGACTAGGTACGGCGAACAGATCTCCTCCCTAAAGGACATTCGGGAACCCGGGGCGAAATTCTCCGGAAACGGCGCGATGTCCGCCGACTGGCGCCCAAAACGGCGCCAATCAGACGGGCATCGCGCCGCCCCGAAGGTGCGGAATGCTCCGCACCTTTGGGGGCCGAGCCCCAACCTTGAGGGGCTAGGTCGGCGCCGGACGAATTTCCGCCCCGCCAGCTGGCGCGGAAATGACATCTCCGGGCGGCGCATGATTGGGAGCGTCAGCGGCCGCTGACGGCATTCCCACGCATGCGCAGTGGAGGGAGTCTCTTCCGCCTCCGCCATGGTGGAGACCGTGGCGGAGGCGGAAGGGAAAGAGCGCCCCCACGGCACAGGCCCGCCCGCGGATCGGTGGGCCCCGATCGCGGGCCAGGCCACCGTGGGGGCACCCCCCGGGGCCAGATCGCCCCACGCCCCCCCCAAGGACCCCGGAGCCCGCCCGCGCCGCCTTGTCCCGCCGGTAAGAGAGGTGGTTTAATTTACGCCGGCGGGACAGGCATTTTAGCGGCGGGACTTCGGCCCATTAGGGCCGGCGAATCGCGGGGAGGGGGGGGGGGGCCCGCCAACCGGCGCGGCGCGATTCCCGCCCCCGCCGAATATCTGGTGCCGGGGACTTCGGCAACCGGCGGGGGCGGGATTCACGCCAGCCCCCGGCGATTCTCCGACCCGGCGGGGGGGGGGGGGGGGGGTCGGAGAATCGCGCCCCTGATGTTTTTTTTTTTAAATTTAGCGTGCCCAATTTATTTTTTCCAATTAAGGGGCAACTTAGCGCGGCCAAACTTCCTACCCTGCACATCTTTGGGTTGTGGGGGAGAGACCCACGCATAGACGGGGAGAATGTGCAAACTCCACACGGACGGTGACCCAGATTCGAACCCGGGACCTCGGCGCCGTGAGGCAGCAGTGCTAACCACTGCGCCACCCTTGGTTTCATGGACACCATTCTAATTCCAGATTTGTATTGAATTCAAATTCCACCATCGGCCCTGGTGGGATTCGAACCAGGGCCCCCAGAGCACTCCCCTGGACCTCTAGATTACTAATTCACTGACAATACCCCAAAGCCACTGTCTGCCCATATGCCATCAGCTGTATTTTATAGCAAGCCTTTGAGAATTTGTGTCATGCGTCTGACATGCAGTGTCGGAAGAATGCAAAAGCACCAAGCTAGGTCGTTCATGCTTGCTCTTTGTGACTCAGAGCCCCTGGAAGACTTTGCATCCAGATGTTTCAGCGGCCACATTTCAACAGAGGTGCAAAGCGGAATTGAAGCTTCGCACCTCAGGAGCTGAACGAATGCAGCTCGACAATTGCAAAGCTCTCACTCTGTACGATAAAGATCCCATTACCTCCGGGTCGGTTGGTTCGTTGTTCCATCCCACCAGCTCTTTATGCGCTGAAGCAACGTATGACGGCAGTGTCGATGCTGCATCGGGTGCGCTCCGGCCATCGCAAGTTTCGGCGACAGTCCCTCCAACCCCCTGATCTCCCCTTTCCTTGCTCGGTGGGTCGCAGTCCATGGGCAGCCCCACAGCTTCCGGGCACTTCTCATCGCCCGACCCCTGGTGCTCCGTTTCGGGAACGGCGGCGGTGGGGATCGGGACAAATGCCTGGTTCTGGTGCCACACATCATTTTGCAAGAAAGCGACATCCGAGGGGTCCATGATGACTTCGTCGGGGCTGGTGGCCGCGTTGGAAAGCTGGGCTAAATCTGCAGCTTTTTCCTCCGCGGGCTCTTCCCCGAAGGAGGGTGTTAAGGGTTCGGAGCTGCTCGGACTCGCAGTTAACAGCCAGTCTGAATTACTAAGTGGCTTGTCAGTACTTTCCGCCTCGGAGGTTTTCGTCTCCTTGTTCCTCTTTGGCAACAGCACAGCTTGTACCCACGGAGTGGCCCCATCACTTTCCAATGAGCTTGAGCTTCCTGAGTGAGTTGACGCTTCCAATTTGACTACGGCTTCCTCAAGAAGCTGACTGTTCGTGAGCGCGCCGGCACATGTTTCAGCTGGGCCTGCGTCACATCTCTCCCTCCGACAGGATTCGCTCGTGTTTTCTGAACCAAAAGTCAAGACTGGATTCTCCGCCGTGACGCCACAATCGCTCTTATCCCCAGTGGGGTCCTCCGTGTACGAGGAGTCGCCTGTCTGGTTAACACAGGGATCGCCTAACAGGTTCAGTTCAAAGAGGGAGCGGCCATCTTGTTTTCCCACCTCAGCAAATTCTAACAACTCCGCGAGGTCAATAGTGAAAGGGGTCACCCCTTGTGCACTGCCGCTAGTGCCTTCTTCGCCGTTGCCATCTCCTTCTGTACTGCCCGACGGTCCCTCATCCATGCTTCCCAGGAAGTCAAAATACTCCATCTCCGAACCTCAAAGGGAATACCACCGAGTCAGGAATGGCCGGGTGTCGGAGGATTTCAGACGATTCTGGAAGGTGTCGGTGGGCGTCGTGCCATGGGGATCTGTCAAAATACAATCAGAGTGACTGAAATCTTTGTCTGTGCAAACGTGTCAGAAAATTCAGATTTTTAAAATGTGGTTTTGCAAAACTTCCAGAATTTAAATGTATTTTTTCCAGTTAAGGGGCAATTTAGCGTGTCCAATCCACCTACCCTGCACATGAAATGCAATGAAATGAAAATCGCTTATTGTCACAAGTAGGCTTCAATGAAGTTACTGTGAAACGCCCCTAGTCGCCACATTCCGGCACCTGCTCGGGGAGGCTGTTACGGGAATCTGATAAAAGCCAGCGATTTAGCCCAGTGAGCTAAACCAGCCCCTCTTTGGGTTGTGGCGGTGAGACCCACGCAGACACGGGGAGAATGTGCAAACTCCACACGGACAGTGACCCGGGGCCGGGATCGAACCCGGGACCTCGGCGCCGTGAGGCAGCAGTGCTAACCACTGCGCCACCGTGCCGCCCTAGAACTTCCAGGATTAAGACTTCCAGGGCAGCACGGCGATGCAGCGGTTAGCGCTGCTGCCTCACTGCGCTGAGGACCCGGGTTCGATCCCGGCCACGGGTCACTGTCCGTGTGGAGTTTGCACATTCTCCCCGTGTCTGCGTGGGTCTCGCCCCCATAACCCTAAAAGATGTGCAGGGGAGGGGGATTGGCCACGCTAAATTGCCCTTAGTGTCCAAAATTGCCCTTGGTGTTGGGTGGGGTTACTGGGTTGTGGGGATAGGGTGGAGGTGTTGACCTTGGGTAGGGTGCTCTTTCCAAGAGCCGGTGCAGACTCGATGGGCCGAATGGCCTCCTTCTGCACTGTAAATTCTATGATAATCTATGAAAAGCGCAGGCTGATGAAATAAAGGGCTGTCCATTCGTAGTAAATCACCACGAACCACAGATACACGGTATGAGAGCACCAGGATGTGACAGCTCCCTGTCCTGAAAAGGTGTCACAAATAACCTGCCACCCAAGGGTGCCGAGCGGCGGCAAGCCATTCCTTGAAAAGGGACACTTGCATTTGCGTAGCGCCTCGCACGTCCTCGGGCCCTCCCGAAGTGTGAGCTTGAGCCAAGGAAGTAGGCCCAAAGTGTTGCGATGGTAAAAAAAAAAAACAATCTGGCATTTGCGGAATGCAGGATTTAGCTGTTTATATTTAGTAACTGAATGATGGGTTTGTGTGGCCGGACAGAAATGAATGGCATCTTTAAATGCTCGGTGAGGAAATACCAACTCGCACCACAGACCGGAGGAGGCAGGGTCTAATTATTCCAACTCTGAGTTGGCTGGGCGATTATGAGACCCAGTTGAGCTGGTTCATGTTCTGTTGAGCAACACTTCAGTAAATGTTAAAAGGGAACCGCTCGGCGCTTGACTGTGCTTGAATATCTGTAACTAGAACAACTGCCGAGGAAAGTGAAAATCATCCTCAACTTTCTACAGCTTCGAAATGACTGCATTCAAGAAAATGCACAATAGCCTGATCTTTTCTAGGGCTTTTCTCACTGGAGCGAAGAAGGCAGAGAGGTGACTTGATAGAGGTGTACAAGGTGATGAGAGGCATGGATAGAGTGGATAGCCAGAGACTTTTCCCCAGGGCGGAAATGGCTGTCACGAGGGGACATAATTTTAAGGTGATTGGAGGAAGGTATAGGGGAGATGTCAGAGGACGGTTCTTTACACAGAGTGGTGGGTGTGTGGAATGCACTGCCAGCAGAGGCGGTGGAGTCTGAGTCATTAGGGACATTTAAGCGACTCTTAGACAGACACAATGACAGCAGTTAATTGAAGGGGTGTAGGCTAGGTTGATCTTAGATTGGGATAAATGGTCGGCACAACATCCCGGGCCGAAGGGCTTGTACTGTGCTATACTGTTCTATGTTGTAATTCTCTAATCTTAGCCCCCTCTCATTGGGCAAAATACTCCCCCAACGGCACGATGTCCGCCGACTGGCGCCAAAAACGGCGCCAATCAGACGGGCATCGCGCCGGCCCAAAGGTGCGGAATGCTCCGCATCTTTGGGGGCCGAGCCCCAACATTGAGGGGCTAGGGCGACGCAGGAGGGATTTCCGCCCCGCCAGCTGGCGGAAATGGCGTTTGTTGCCCCGCCAGCTGGCGCGGAAATGCGGCGCATGCGCGGGAGCGTCAGCGGCCGCCGACAGTTTCCCGCGCATGCGCAGTGGGGAGAGTCTCTTCCGCCTCCGCCATGGTGGAGGCCGTGGCGGAGGCGGAAGGGAAAGAGTGCCCCCACGGCACAGGCCCGCCCGCAGATCGGTGGGCCCCGATCGCGGGCCAGGCCACCGTGGGGGCACCCCCCGGGGTCAGATCGCCCGGCGCCCCCCCCCCCCCCAGGACCCCGGAGCCCGCCCACGCCGCCTGGTCCTGCCGGTAAATACCAGCTTTGATTTACGCCGGCGGGACAGGCAATTTCTGGGCGGGACTTCGGCCCATCCGGGCCGGAGAATTGAGCGGGGGGTCCCGCCAACCGGCGCGGCCCGATTCCCGCCCCCGCCCAATCTCCGGTACCGGAGACTTCGGCGGGGGCGGGGGCGGGATTCACGGCGGCCAACGGCCATTCTCCGACCCGGCGGGGGGTTGGAGAATGACGCCCATTATCTTTTATATTCTTCTCTATTGAATATTTATTCAATATTTCTTTACAGGTTGTTACAGTCTCTGCTTCAATAGCCCCTGGCAATGAAACGTTGTGTTCTTCTGGAAGGAATTCCCTAAACTATCCTCCTTCCGTTTATCCGCGGGTAATTCCGAGCCATCTTGTGATTTATTCATCCACACTCGGAAACATCCTTTTCGATGTGGATCCTCTCAGTCTTTCATCATTCTCGGTAAACGTGAACCTATCCAAAACTCCTGTCGCCTGTGTCTTAAGTCCCACCAGGTCCGCATTGCCCCTATCGCCCCAGCCTCTGTGCTCGCTGACCTACACTGGCAACCGGTCGAGGAACATCGCGTTGGTTGCCTGGGCCCCAATTCCAGAATTCCCTCCCTACCGCCTCTCCATTTCAGCACAGTGGTTAGCACTGCTGCCTCACAGCGCCAGGGACCCGGGTTCAATTCCGGTCTTGGGTCACTGTCCGTGCGGAGTCTGCACGTTCTCCCCGTGTCTGCGTGGGTTTCCCCCGGGTGCTCCGGTTTCCTCCCACATTCCATAGATGTGCAGGTTAGGTGGATTGGCCACGCTAAATTGCCCTTAGTAACCACAATTGCCCTTAATATTGGGTGGGGTTACTGGGTTATGGGGATAGGGTGGAGGTGTTGACCTTGGGTAGGGTGCTCTTTCCAAGAGCCGGTGCAGACTCGATGGGCCAAATGGCCTCCTTCTGCACTGTAAATTCTATGAGATCTATGAGACTGTGCAGGTTAGGCTAGGGGTTCATGGGGAGAGGGCGGAGTGATTTTGGGTAGTGGGCTCTTTCGAATGTCGGTGCAGACTCGATGGGCCGAATGGCCTCCTTCTGCACTGTAGGGCTTCTATGATCCTGTGATTTTGCTGTCCACCTTCAAGACACTCCTTAAAACTGACCATCTCGCCAAAAGTATGTTCATTCGACCAAATATCTCTTTTGTAACTACCTTGTCATTTTTATTGATGGAGCAGGATGTTTTGTTACATTAAAGGTGCTGTAACAAATATGTTGTTGTAATTTTCAAAACCTCTATTAAGTCCCCCCCTTAATCTTCTCCATTAGGGTGTAAACAGTCCAATTTTTTTCTGCCTTTTGTCTCAATTTCATATTGACATCTGGGGCGAGATTCTCCGACCCCCCGCCGGGTCGGAGAATCGCTGGGGGCTGGCGTGAATCCCGCCCCCGCCGGTTGCCGAAGTCTCCGGCACCGGATATTCGGCGGGGGTGGGGATCGCGCCGCGCCGGTTGGCGGGCCCCCCCGCTCGATTCTCCGGCCCGGATGGGCCGAAGTCCCGCTGCTAAAATGCCTGTCCCGCCGGCGTAAATTAAATCACCTACCTTACTGGCGGGACAAGGCGGCGCGGGCGGTCTCCGGGGTCCTGGGGGGGGCGGGGCGATCTGACCCCGGGGGTGCCCCCACGGTGGCCTGGCCCGCGATCGGGGCCCACCGATCCGCGGGCGGGCCTGTGCCATGGGGGCACTCTTTCCCTTCCGCCTCCACCACGGTCTCCACCATGGCGGAGGCGGAAGAGACTCCCTCCACTGCGCATGCGCGGGAAACTGTCGGCGGCCGCTGACGCTCCCGCGCATGCGCCGCCCGGGGATGTCATTTCCGCGCCAGCTGGCGGGGCAACAAAGGCCGTTTCCGCCAGCTGGCAGGGCGGAAATTCGTCCGGCGCCGACCTAGCCCCTCAAGGTTGGGGCTCGGCCCCCAAAGATGCGGAGCATTCCGCACCTTTGGGGCGGCGCGATGCCCGTCTGATTTGCACTGTTTTGGGCGCCAGTCGGCGGACATCGCGCCGTTTCCGGAGAATTTCGCCCCAGATGTACTTGTATTCCTAATGTATTTTATTGTAACAACAGTTTGCAGTTTAATCTTAACTGACTCCACTGGGCTTTGACACACTGGAAATTGCAAATTTGAGAACAAAGAACAATACAGCACAGGACAGGCCCTTCGGCCCTCCAAGCCTGTACCGGTCATGATACCACCCTTGGCCAAAACCCTCAGCACTTCCTTGTGCCGTATCCCTCTATACCCGTCCTATCCATGTGTTCGTCGAGATGCCTTTTGATCTCCGTTAATGTATCTGCTTCCACAACCTCCCCTGGCAACGCGTTCCAGGCACTCACCACCCTCTGCGTAAAAAACCTGCCTCGCACATCTCCTCTAAACTTTGCCCACGGACCTTAAACCTATGCCCCCTGGTGTCTGACCCCTCCACCCTGGGAAAGAGTGCCTGCCCATCCACTCTATCCATGCCCCTCATAATCTTGTAGACCTCTCAGATCACCCCTCAACCTCCGTCTTTCTAATGAAAACAGTCCGAGTCTATTCAGCCTCTCCACATAGCGAACACCCTCCAGACCAGGCAACATCCTGGTAAACCTCCTCTGCACCCTCTCCAAAGCCTCCACATCCTTCTGGTAGTGTGGCGACCAGAATTGTGCGCAATATTCCAAGTGCGGCCTTACCAAGGTTCTACACAACTGCAGCATGACTTGCCAGTTTTTATACTCGCTGCCCCGTCCAATGAAGACAAGCATTCCGTGTGCTTTCTTGACAACCTTGTCCACTTGTGTTGCCACCTTCAAAGATCTGTGGACCTGCAGGCCCAGATCTCTCTGACTTTCATAGAATTCATAGAATTTACAGTGCAGAAGGAAGCCATTCGGCCCATCGAGTCTGCACCTGCTCTTAGAAAGAGCACCCTTCCCAACCGCACACCTCCACCCTATTCCCAAAACCCAGTAACCCCACCCAACACTAAGGGCAATTTTGGACACTAAGGGCAATTGATCATGGCCAATCCACCTAACCTGCACATCTTTGGACTGTGGGAGGAAACCGGAGCACCCGGAGGAAACCCACGCACACACGGGGAGAACGTGCAGACTCCGCACAGACAGTGACCCAAGCCGGGAATCGAAATTGGGACTCTGAGCTGTGAAACAATTGTGCTAACCACTGTGCTACCGTGCTGCCCAAATATTCAATATTCCTGAGATCTTTACCATTTACGGTATATTTCCCCTCTATGTTAGACCTACCAAAATGCATTACCTCACATTTATCTGGATTAAACTGCATTTGCCATTTCTCTGCCCAAGTCTCCAACCTATCGATGTCCCGCTGTATCCTCTGACAATCCTCAGCACGATCTGCCACTCCACCAGCCTTGGTGTCATCCACGAACTTACTAACCAGACCGGGTACATTTTCCTCCAAATCGTTTATGAAAATAGGTCGCAAATTACAATGTTCAAAATTTTAATATTGGACGCACTGTTGTGACGTTTCTGTAAAATGATACGGTTTTTGCAGCCTCTCTTCAGTCTGGCTGTAAATGTGATAAGGCCTGTTCACGGGCGGCACGGCGGCGCAGTGGTTAGCACTGCTGCCTCACGGCGCCGCGGACCCGGGTTCGATCCCGGCCCCGGGTCACTGTCCGCGTGGAGTTTGCCCATTCTCCCCGTGTCTGCGTGGGTCTCACCCCCACAACTCAAAAAGATGTGCAGGGTAGGTGGATTGGCCGCGCTAAATTGCCACTTAATTGGAATTTTTTTTCAAAGGCCTATTCACTTCACATGTTTGGTTTTGAGGCTTTGGTTGTTTTAGCAGCAGGACCTGATAACAGTTTATGTTGTCCAGGTAATGTGACTTCCACTACATAGAAACAAAGAGACCCGGGTTCAATTCTGGCCTCGGGCGACTATCTGTGTGGGAGTCTGCACGTCCTCCCCGTGTGTGCGTGGGTTTCCTCCGGGTGCTCCGGTTTCCTCCCACAGTCCAAAGACGAGCAGGTTAGCTGGATTGGCCGCGCTAAATTGCCCCTTAGTGTCCAAAAGTTAGGTGGGGATGGGTGTGGGCCTAGACAGGCTGCTCTTTCCGAGGGTAAGTATAGACTCGATGGGCCGAATGGCCTCCTTCGCCGCTGATGGGAGGTTGTGAAAACACTGGCATAATCAACAAAATCATTTTCCCAGACACTTAAAAACAAGAGAGTTTCCGAAACCACGCCCCTGAGGGCCAAACTGAAGCAGGACATGTTGTAAAAACATGGATGACTGTGCAGCTTGAGGGTTTGGCGCGATCGGGAGGATCTGTGGCCTGACCTAACTTCACCCGACAATTGTGCACACAGTCAGTGGCATGGACAATCTGCTACTCCACTTCCTGCTGCGTGACCTCCATTCCGCCTCGCTAACGGTGGAACAAGTTGACATTGGGCGTGGGGGACTTCCAGCTTAATTCAGCCCAGCGGCAATTTACGGGGTCGTTCTCCTTGTCAACTTGCGAGCTTTACATTTTCCCCCATTCGGCTGAGGTGTAAAATTATTAGGAGCCACTTCTTTAGGACCCAGCTACATGTGCTACTGATGCGTCAGCCTCTTTCAGGTCCAAGGAACATATGTTTCGTTAAGTCGAACAAGAGCCTGCACACTTGGAAATGAAATGAAAAACGAAAATCGCTTATTGTCACAAGTAGGCTTCGAATGAAGTTACTGTGAAAAGCCCCTAGTCGCCACATTCCGGCGCCTGTTCGGGGAGGCCGGGACTGGAATTTCAGGAGCACACCACCAACAAGTAAACTCGCCTGTGCGGAAGTAACCTTGTTGTCAGTGGGCAAAACTGACAATGATTGTCTTATATCGGTGAAGATATCTTATATCGTTGAAGGACTCACCTTCAATAGGGATAGTGTTACACTGGGAGTTAATACAGGCTGCAGGATATATTCGACACGGCATCTATACACCTAACTCAGATCAGACCCACAGCTTAAAAAAGGACATGGGGAGCAAGTGTTACATGACACGAGAGGTACAGGATGCGAGAGTGTTAACCAGCCAACCTTAACCCAATCGAACACCTTTTTTTTAATACCTCAAACTTCCCCTGTGCTCAATCCAGGAGCCACGGGATGAAATTTGTTTAGGTTTATCGCTAATAAAGACTCCGCATTGCTCAGACTTTGCTGAAACGTTTCAGCGACTAATTAACGATCTGATACAGAGCAGGCCTTGGGGTTTTTTTGTGTGTGTGTGTGTGTGTTGCTGCTTAATTAAGTTTTGTGTTTGAAGTAAAGTCGGTAAACTTACCCATCAGGCTGTCAATGTGTCAGCACACCTCTGAATGAAAGCAGCTCCTTGAGACGTTGGCCACTGCCGCTGTCCACTTGCTGGGGGTGAGGGGGCCCAAGCAGTGAAGCTAACCTCTTATCTCTCCTAATTTTCGAAAGCAGCAGCTCTAAGTTTGCAAAAGTTGGGTGACTGCCACTTCAAGTTGACACATGCTCACTTCCTTCCGCAGAGCCCAACGTTTGACAGCACCGCACTGAAATGGGAGGGTCCACAGAGAGAGGCAGGGCTGCAGGAGAGTTAAAGCAACCGCTTTGTGTCACTGGGCGAGGAGCGGCAAAGGGGAGATCGGCAGCGATCGGCGCTCGGCTCCCGGATGGGTTGATGCGCTGCGCATTCCCCTGCCCCCCCCCCCCCCCCCCGCCCCCACCCGGGGGGGCGCGCACAGTCTCGGGAATCGTCCTGCTGCTCCCCTATTTTGCAGTGGTTGTTGCCACGGCTGATAAGTCAAGGACTTCCGTTGTCTTTGACATGATCAAACCCTGCATGCGAGACAGAGGGGGGGAATAATGAGCTCCTGATCACCGACACCAGCAGAGAACCGCAGCACCTCGAAGCGTAATGAGGGGCAATTCACTGAAATAAATCTGCGTCCGTGTCGGTGCACAAACCCGGAATGTTTGCTGGGCTTTTTAACTCTTTCAAAGCTGCTGTCAAACACAGTGCACATCTAATCCAGGCCAGGTCAATGATTTCAAAACCGTTCCCTCTGTAAAGAACGAGTTATTTCGCAATGCTGCCTGAGCATCATTCCCAATGAGATTTTGGTGTTTAAATTAGCTCGCTGGAAATCATAGAATTTACAGTGCAGAAGGAGGCCATTCGGCCCATCGAGTCTGCACCGGCTCTTGGAAAGAGCACCCTACCGAAGGTCCAAACCTCCACCCTATCCCTGTAACCCGCACCTAACCTTTTTGGTCGCTAAGGGCAATTTATCACGGCCAATCCACCTCACCTGCTCATCTTTGGGACTGTGGGGGGAAACCGGAGCACCCGGACGAAACCCACGCAGCCAACGTGCAGACTCCGCACAGACAGTGACCCGAGCCGGGAATCGAACCCGGGGCCCTGGGGCTGCAAGGCAACTGTGCTAACCACTGTGCTTCCGGTGCCGCTGGGATTGTCCATCGGAATCTGAGGAGAGAAAGTTAATGGGCGGGGTTCTGCGTTTCTGATTTAATGGCCGCTTAAGCCGGAGCACGGTGGGGCTGTTAGATCCCAGGAGAGGCCAAAATGGGGAACGGCGCCAGGCTCCCGCTGGCAAGATCAGGCGTGAAGTGTGGCGTGAAATCAATAATCGCCACTTAGGCCCAATTAACGGGAGCGGCACCCCATCTAATGGTCCCCCCGGGTTCTAACGGCACCCCTTTTTAAAAACACGCAGCTGGCGGAACGGCTGCTGACGAGGTGAGGGGCCATCTTCACTCCCAGGCAAAAGAACCCGAGGATCGTCCATGCCAACCCCAGCACCGCGTTCCAGGGGGAAATCGGGCGTCTCAATCGAGCCATGAAATGAAAATGAAAATCGCTTCTTGTCACAAGTAGGCTTCAAATGAAGTTACTGTGAAAAGCCCCTAGTCGCCACATTCCGGCGCCTGTTCGGGGAGGCTGTTACGGGAATCGAACCGTGCTGCTGGCCTGCCTTGGTCTGCTTTCAAAGCCAGCGATTTAGCCCCTGTGCTAAACCAGCCCCTACCTGGTACCTGGACTCTGCGGGAGGCCTCACCTGGGATGCAGCGGCCAACATTCAAACCCCCAAAGGTGGGCCCCGGCACCCGCGACCAGAGGGGGTGTGAACACCAGGGACGGGACAAGCGACTGGTTGCGTTCGGGCGTCCGGGGGACAGGGTCTGGGGTCCGGTGAGCAGGGGGCGCCCCCTGGTGGCAGGGGGTTGGGTGCGAGGGGTGCGATGGGGAGACTGGAGGGTCCCGGGGCTGGTGGTGAGTCTCGCACCCTCCCCCAGTTCCTTACAGCGGTTGAATGGGACGGACGGTCTCTCAGACCCTGCCGCAGCCGCCCTGGGAGGCGCTGCTGGCAGGCCAGGCCGCCAGGCGGCTGCGGCAGCGTCGAGAGAGCGCGAGGTGGCGGCCCCTGCGCAGGGCACCGCCCCACACCCTGAGGACCCGGCCACCCAACAGGCCAGGGAGGGGCCCAGAGGGGGAGGCCCACAACGGCCCCACATGTACAGGCGTCCCTGAACATTCCGCTCCGCAGTGACCACCACATGAAGATCATGCATGCGTGCGGATGCTTCCCACGGAGTGTCCATGACAGCTGTATCCTGGGGCAGTCGGGCAACCCCGGCCTCTTCGAAGGCCCCAGGTTGGCTCCTGGGGGGGTACCCGCTGAGGATCTGGCCAATGAGACCCGATGCGACGAGGCCCATGTGGCCAGCTGGGCGCATCGGACCCCTGCGGGAGGGCAGAGGGGGCATCGTTCGCCGCACACGTGCTTCACCGCGAGGGTGGGGGGGGGCTTCGGTGTGGGGGAGATGAGGATTACGGGAGGTGCAGTGGGCTGGGCACCACTGGACATGTGCGGGTCAGGGCACAGAACGGAGCTGGGCGGGGGAGGCTGTGCCAAGCGCATTCCCATTGGGGGCGGTGGTCAGGGCAATGGTGCCAACCCACCCGTGCGGCCCAGTGGGGGTCGTTGACCCTCTTACGGCACTGGGCACGCTCCCCGAGCTGGCAAACGCTACCACTTCCTCCCAGGCGCAACTAGCTGATCCCCCCGAAACACTCGGGGGAACAGGGCAACACGTCCAATAACCTGCCCAAGTTAGCATCCCTGTCTCAGTCACATCGCTGTCTCAGTCACATCGCTGTCTCAGTGACATCGCTGTCTCAGTCACATCGCTGTCTCAGTCACATCGCTGTCTCAGTGACATCCCTGTCTCAGTCACATCCCTGTCTCAGTCACATCCCTATCTCAGTCACATCGCTGTCTCAGTCACATCCCTGTCTCAGTCACATCGCTGTCTCAGTCACATCCCTGTCTCAGTCACATCCCTGTCTCAGTCACATCGCTGTCTCAGTCACATCCCTGTCTCAGTCACATCGCTGTCTCAGTCACATCGCTGTCTCAGTCACATCCCTATCTCAGTGACATCCCTGTCTCAGTTTCATCCCTGTCTCAGTCACATCCCTATCTCAGTGACATCCCTGTCTCAGTCACATCGCTGTCTCAGTCACATCCCTGTCGCAGTCACATCCCAGTCTCAGTCACATCCCAGTCTCAGTCACATCCCTGTCTCAGTGACATCGCTGTCTCAGTGACATCGCTGTCTCAGTCACATCGCTGTCTCAGTGACATCGCTGTCTCAGTCACATCGCTGTTTCAGCCAAATCCCTGTCTCAGGCACATCGCTGTCTCAGTCACATCGCTGTCTCAGTCACATCCCTGTCTCAGTCACATCCCTGACTCAGACACATCCCTATCTCAGTGACATCCCTGTCTCAGTCACATCCCTGTCTCAGTCACATCCCTGTCTCAGTCACATCCCTGTCTCAGTCACATCCCTGTCTCAGTGACATCCCTGTCTCAGTGACATCCCTGTCTCAGTCACATCCCTGTCTCAGTCACATCCCTGTCTCAGTGACATCCCTGTCTCAGTCACATCCCTGTCTCAGTCACATCCCTGTCTCAGTCACATCCCTGGCTCAGTCACATCCCTGTCTCAGTCACATCCCTGTCTCAGTGACATCCCTGTCTCAGTCACATCGCTGTCTCAGTCACATCCCTGTCTCAGTCACATCGCTGTCTCAGTCACATCCCTGTCTCAGTCACATCGCTGTCTCAGTCACATCGCTGTCTCAGTCACATCCCTGTCTCAGTCACATCCCTGTCTCAGTCACATCCCTGTCTCAGTCA